>NW_020837996.1:8779344-9053473 GCF_003676395.1 Aethalodelphis obliquidens
TATATATATATTTTTTTTTTTTTTTTCTTTTTGGGGTATGCAGGCCCCTCACTGTTGTGGCCTCTCCCGTTGAGGAGCACAGGCTCCGGATGCGCAGGCTCAGCGGCCATGGCTCATGGGCCTAGCTGCTCTGCGGCATGTGGGATCTTCCCGGACCAGGGCACGAACCCGTGTCCCCTGCATGAGCAGGCGGACTCTCAACCACTGCGCCACCAGGGAAACCCCAGCTGATATTTTTAATAATCAACTCACATATTTTGAAATACAACAAATCCAACCAACCCGCAAATGTTTTCTTCAGAATCTACAAAGGCCAAGACACTGTGATGAATGCTGGAAAGATGGAGAGATGGCGGGGGGTGGGGGGTGTTCTAATTTCAAGAGGACTCAACAAGAGTGAGATCCCTCCCCACATATAAGCCAAACACACAGGAAATGAAAAAGAAAGCAGACCGTTTTACACACATTAACTAAAATATTAACCAAACACCAAATGGGAGCCAATATAAAAACAGACACCAACCACAGGTATTTTCTCTACATTTTACTATTGATCCCAAATCCCTTGGAACTAAGAAAATGTTTTAAAATCTTGGTACTTTTTCTTTTTATTCAATTTCACATTTATACCTTAATTTGAAGGGGGGAAAAAAAAACCAGGAAGATGTCTAATGTTTCTGGGCAACCAGAAGTAGGGCTATCAGAGAGATTTGAGTGAGGACTGGAACATCATAATTCAGTCTTAGAAATGGACCTTAAACAAATGTCTGTTCAACTACTCAGTCAACATGTTAACCCTGCAGTAGAATAATCAAGGCAAAGATGAGTACAGAGAAAAAGGACAGGTAAGGTACAAAGCAGATATGCATGCATGGTATATGTCTGAGTTGAAATCAAACTGTGTGGTTTATCTAGCTGTAAAATTTTTAAAAAGAACAACAAGGTCCTACTGTATAGCACAGGGAGCTATATTCAATATTCTGCGATAAACCATAATGGAAAAGAATATTGAAAAAAGAACATATATATATATATTTATATATATAAAGTGATTCAGTTATACATATATATGTATAACTGATATACATACATATATATGTATAACTGAATCACTTTGTTGTACAGCAGAAATTAACACATTGTAAATCAACAATACTTCAGTTTAAAAAAATGTAAAAAGAAAATTTAAAGATACACTTTCTTTTTTTCCAGAAGATGGACTTCATGGTGTGCGATTAACATTAGTTCATCTTAAATAGTATGGAGGGATCCTGCTCATTTTCTACATGCACTTATGGGAGAAAGGGCAGTGAAGGCAAAATAGCTTTGTGATAAAATATCCATGTTTTGAAGTCCAGCAGATTTTGACAAAATTCTGGCACTATTACTTCCTAGGCCTATGACCTTAGACAGTCATTTGACTTTTCCGAACTTATGTGCTGTCATTGGTAAAATGAGAAAAATCATCCTTTCTCAAGATTTATGAGTTAATATGTGCTAAACTTAGAACAGTGCCTGGCGGGTGGTAGGAGCTCAATAAATGATAAAGAGAATTTCAAGATGCGTGGGAATCCCATGGATCATTGGAAGAGTGGATTGTTAAAGTGACTTGGGATAATGACTGATGACATCAGAACTGATTCCGTTTCTGCAGAACTTTTTTATTGATTGTATGTTAACTTGAGAGCCATGTTTTCAGTGGGGGAAAAGCAGCCTATTTAAAAGTATCCTAGAGAAAAGCATCATTGCTGATATTGTAAGTTTGACCAAAGTTACTTTTAGTATCAATTTAGTATCATCCCTTTCAGTCTTTTTTCTTTTTAATAATTTTATTGGAGTATTATTGCTTTATACTGGTGTGTTAGTTTCTGCAGTATAACAAAGTGAATCAACTATACATAAACATATATCCCCATATCCTGTCCCCCTTGCATCTCCCTCCCACGCCCCCATCCCAGTCCTCTAGGTGGTCACAAAGCACCGAGCTGATCTCCCTGTACTATGCAGCTGCTTCAGCTAGCTCTTTTACTTAGGTAGTGTATATATGTCAATGCCACTCTCACTTCATCCCAGCTTACCCTTCTCCCTCCCTGTGTCTTCAGGTCCATTCTCTACGTCTGCATCTTTATTCCTGTCCTGCCTGTAGGTTCTTAAGAACCCTTTTTTTTTTTTAGATTCCATATATATGTGTTAGTATACGGTATTTGTTTTTCTCTTTCTGACTTACTTCACTCTGCATGACAGATTCTAGGTCCATCCACCTCACTACAAATAACTCAATTTCGTTTCTTTTTATGGCTGAGTAATATTCCACTGTATATAGGTGCCAATCTTCTTTACCCATTCGTCTGTCAGTGGACACTTAGGCTACTTCTGTGTCTTCATATTATTAATAGTGCTGCAATGAACATTGTGCTACATGACTATTTTTGAATTACCGTTTTCTCAGGGTATATGCCCAGTAGTGGTATTGCTGGGTTGTATGGTAGTTCTAATTTTATATTTTAAGGAACCTCCATATTCGTCTCCATAGTGGTTGTATCAATTTTCATTCCCACCAACAGTGCAAGAGGGTTCCCTTTCCTCCACACCTTCTACAGCATTAACTGTTTGGAGATTTTTTGATGATGGCCATTCTGACTGGTGTGAGGTGATACCTCATTGTAGTTTTGATTTGCCTTTCTCTAATGATTAGTGATGTTGAGCATCCTTTCATGTGTTTGTTGGCAATCTGTATATCTTCTTTGGGAAAATGTTCATTTAGGTCTTCTGCCCATTTTTGGATTGGGCTGTTATTTTGATATTGAGCTGCATGAGCTGCTTATATATTTTGGAGATTAATTCTTTGTCAGCTGCTACATTTGCAAATACTTTCTCCCATTCTGAGGGTTGTCTTTTCATCTTGTTTATGGTTTCCTTTGCTGTGCAAAAGCTTTTCAGTTTCATTAGGTCACATTTTTAATTTTTGTTTTTGTTTCCATTTCTCTAGGAGGTGGGTCAAAAAGGATCTTGGTGTGATTTATGTCTAGAGTGTTCTGCTGATGTTTTCTTCTAAGAGTTAGATAGTGTCTGGCCTTACATTTAGGGCTTTAATCCATTTTGAGTTTATTTTTGTGTATAGTGTTAGGGAGTGTTCTAAGTTCATTCTATTACATGTAGCTGTCTAGTTTTCCCAGCACCACTTATTGAAGAGGCTGTCTTTTCTCCATTATATATTCTTGTCTCCTTTATCAATGATAAGGTGACCATATGTGCATGGGTTTATCTCTGGGCTTTCTATCCTGTTCCATTGATCTATATTTCTGTTTTTGGGTCAGTACCATACTGTCTTGATTACTGTAGCTTTGTAGTATAGTCTGAATTCAGGGAGCCTAATTCCTCCAGCTCCATTTTTCATTCTCGAGATTGCTTTAGCTATTCGGGGTCTTCTGTTTTACCATACAAATTGTGAAATGTTTTGCTCTAGTTTTGTGAAAAGTGTCATTGGTAGTCTGATAGGGATTGCATTGAATCTGTAGATTGCTTTGGGTAGTAAAGTCATTTTCACAATGTTGATTTTTCCAATCCAAGAACATGGTATATCTCTCCATCTGTTGGTATCATCTTTAATTTCTTTCCTCAGTGTCTTATAGTTTTCTGCATACCGGTCTTTTGTCTCCTTAGGTAGGTTTCTTCCTAGGTATTTTATTCTTTTTGTTGCAGTGGTAAATGGGAGTGTTTCCTTAATTTCTCTTTCAGGTTTTTCATCATTAGTGTGTAGGAATGCAAGAGATTTCTCTGCATTAATTTTGTATCCTGCTACTTTACCAAATTCATTGATTAGCTCTAGTAGTCTTCTGGTAGCATCTTTAGAATTCTCTATGTATAGTATCATGTCATCTGCAAACAGTGACAGCTTTACTTCTTCTTTTCCGATTTGGATTCCTTTTATTTCTTTTTCTTCTCTGATTGCTATGGCAAAAACTTCCAAAACTATGTTGAATAATAGCAGTGAGAGTGGGCAACCTTGTCTTCTTCCTGATCTTAGTGGAAATGGTTTCAGTTGTTCACCATTGAGAATGATGTTGGCTCTGGGTTTGTCATATATGCCTTTATTATGTTGATGTATGTTCACTCTATGCCTACTTTCTGGAGGGTTTTTATCATAAATGGGTGTTGAATTTTATCAAAAGCTTTTTCTACAATTATTGAGATGATCATATGGTTTTTATCCTTCAATTTGTTAATATGATGTATCACATTGATTGATTTGCATACATTGAAGAATCCTTGCATTCTTGGGATAAAATCCACTTGATCACGGTGTATGATCTTTGTAATGTGCTGTTGGATTCTATTTGCTAGTATTTTGTTGAGGATTTTTGCATCTATGATCATCAGTGATATTGGCCTGTAGTTTTCCTTTTTTTGTGATATCTTTGTCTGGTTTTGGTATCAGGGTGATGGTGGCCTTGTAGAATGAGTTTGGGAGTGTTTCTTCCTCTGCTATACTTTGGAAAAGTTTGAGAAGGTTAGGTGTTAGCTCTTTTCTAAATGTTTGATAAAATTTGGCTGTGAAGTCATCTGGTCTTGGGCTTCTGTTTGCTGGAAGAGTTTTAATCACAGTTTCAATTTCAGTGCTTGTGATTGGTGTGTTTATATTTTCTATTTCTTCCTGGTTCAGTCTCAGAAGATTGTGTTTTTCTAAGAATTTGTCCATTTCTTACAGGTCATACATTTTATTGCCATATAGTTGCTTGTAGTAATCTCTCATGATCCTTTGTATATCTCCAGTGTCGGTTGTTACTTCTCCTTTTTCATTACTAATTCTGTTGATTTAACTCTTCTCCCTTTCTTTCTTGATGAGTCTGGCTAATGGTTTTTCAATTTTGTTTATCTTCTCAAGGAAGCAGCTTTAAGTTTTACTGATCTTTTCGATTGTTTCCTTCATTTCTTTTTCATTTATTTCTGATCTGATCTTAATGATTTCTTTCGTTCTGCTAACTTTGGATATTTTTTTTTCTTCTTTCTCTAATTGCTTTAGGTGTAAGGTTAGGTTGTTTATTTGAGATTTTTCTTGTTTCTTGAGGTAGGATTGTATTGCTATAAACTTCCCTCTTACAACTGTTTTTGCTGCATCCCATAACTTTTGGGTTGTCCTGTTTTCACATTTGCCCTATGTATTGAGGTGTTCCTTTGTTGGGTGCATAAATATTTACAATTGTTATATCTTCTTCTTGGATTAATCCCTTGATCATTATGTAGTGTCCTTCTTTGTCTCTTGTAATAGTTTTTATTTTAAAGTCTATTTTCTCTGATATGAGAATTGCTACTCCAGCTTTCTTTTGATTTCCATTTGCACGGAATATCTTTTCCCATCCCCCCCACTTTCAGTCTGTATGTATGTGTCCCTAGGTCTGAAGTAGGTCTCTTGTAGACAGCATATATACGGGTCTTGTGATTGTATCCATTCAGCCAGTCTGTGTCTTTTGGTTGCAGCATTTAACCTATTTACATTTAAGGTAATTATCAATATGTAGGTTCCTGTTACCATTTTCTTAATTGTTTTGGGTTTGTTTTTGTAGGTCTTTTCCTTCTCTTGTGTTTCCTGCCTAGAGAAGTTCCTTTAGCATTTGTTGTAAAGCTAGTTTGGTGGTGCTGAATTCTCTTAGCTTTTGCTTGTCTGTAAAGATTTTAATTTCTCCATCAAATCTGAATGAGATCCTTGCTGGGTAGAGCAATCTTGGTTGTAGGTGTTCCCCTCACATCACTTTAAATATGCCCTGCCACTCCCTTCTGGCTTGTACAGTTTCTGCTGAGAAATAAGCTGTTAACCTTAAGGGGATTCCCTTGTATGTTATTTGCTGCTTTTCTCTTCCTGCTTTTATTATTTTTTCTTTGTATTTAATTTTTGATAGTTTGATTAATATGTGTCTTGGTGTGTTTCTCCTTAGATTTATCCTGTAAGGGACTCTCTGCACTTCCTGGACTTGATTGACTATTTCCTTTCCCATATTAGGGACATTTTCAACTATAATCTCTTCAAGTATATTCTCAGTCCCTTTCTTCTTCTCGGCCCCCTATAATTCTAATGTTGGTGTGTTTAATGTTATCCCAGAGGTCTCTGAGACTGTGCTCAATTCTTTTCATTCTTTTTTCTTTATTCTGCTCTGAAGTAGTTATTTCCACTATTTTATCTTCCAGGTCACTTATCTGTTCTTCTGCCTCAGTTATTATGCTGTTGATTCCTTCTGGAGAATTTCTAATATCATTTATTGTGTTGTTCACAATTGGTTGTTTGCTCTTTAGTTCTTCTAGATCCTTATGAACATTTCTTGTATTTTCTCCATTCTCTTTCCAAGATTTTGTATCATCTTTACTATCATTACTCTGAATTCTTTTTCATGTAGACTGCCTATTTCTTCTTCATTTGTTTGGTCTGTGGGTTTTAACTTTGCTCCTTCATCTGATGCATTTTTGTCTGTCTTCTCATTTTGCTTAACTTACTGTGTTTGGGGTCTCCTTTTTGCAGGCTGCAGGTTCGTAGTTCCTATTATTTTTGGTGTCTGCCCCCAGTGGCTAAGTTTGGTTCAGTGGGTTGTGTAGGCTTCCTGGTGGAGGGGACTGGTGCCTGTGTTCTGGTGGATGAGGCTGGATCTTGTCTTTCTGGTGGGCAGGACCGCATCTGGTCGTGTGCTTTGGGGTGTCTGTGAACTTATTATGATTTTAGGCAGCCTCTCTGCTAATGGGTGGAGTTGTTCCTGTCTTGTTAGTTGTTTGGCATAGAGTGTCCAGCACCGTAGCTTGCTGGTCATTAAGTGGAGCTGGGTCTTAACGTTGAGATGGAGCTCTCTTGGAGAGCTTTTGCTGTTTGCTATTACATGGTGCCTGGAGGTCTCTGGTGGACCAATATCCTGAACTCAGCTCTCCCACCTCAGACGCACAGGCCTGACACCGGCCAGAGCACTAAGACCCTGTCAGTCACACGGCTCAAAAGAAAAGGGAGAAAAAGAAAGAAAGAAAAAATAAATGAAATAAAATAAAGTTATTAAAATAAAAATATTAAAAAATATTATTAAAAAACACAAAACAGAAGAGAGCAACCAAACCAATAAACAAATCCACCAATGATAACAAGCGCTAAAAACTGCAGTAAGATAAACATAATAATCAAAAGCTAGTCTGTCACATACAGCAAACCCTAAGTCTACAGTTGCTCCCAAAGTCCACTGTCTCAATTTTGGAATTATTTGTTGTCTATTCCAGTATTCCACAGATGCAGGGTACATCAAGTTGATTGTGGAGATTTAATCTGCTGCACAGAGAAATTTCCCTTTCTCTTCTTTGTTCACCCAGCTCCTGGGGTTCAGTTTTGAATTTGACCATGCTTCTGCATGTAGGTCGTGCACTGACATCTGTTCTTTGCCCAGACAGGACGGGGTTAAAGGAGCGGCTCTTTAGGGAGCTCTGGCTCACTCAGGTTGGGGGGAGGGAGGGGTACGAAATGTGGGGCGAGCCTGTGGTGGCAGAGGCCAGTGTGATGTTGCAACAACCTGAGGCGCGCCGTGCATTCTCCCGGGGAAGTTGTCCCTGGATCCTGGGACCCTGGCAGTGGTGGGCTGCACAGGCTCCTGTAGTGGGGGGAGATGTGGATAGTGACCTGTGCTTGCACATAAGCTTCTTGGTGGTGGCAGCAGCAGCCTTAGCGTTTCATTGACATCTCCAGTGTCCAAGCTGATGGCCGCGGCTTGTGCCCATCTCTGAAGCTTGTTTAGGCAGTGTTCTGAATCTCCCCTCCTCACCACCCAGAATAAATGGTCTCTTGCCTCTTAGTCTGGTCCAGATTTTTTCTCAGACTCCCTCACGGCTATCTGTGGCACAGTAGCCTCCTTCAGGCTGTGTTCACGCAGCCAACCCCAGTTCTCTCCCTGGGATCTGACCTCCAAAGCCCGAGCCTCAGCTCCCAGCCCCCACCCACCCCGGTGGTGAGCAGACAAGCCTCTCAGGCTGGTGAGTGCTGTTCTGCACAAATCCTCTGTTTGGGAATCTCTCTGCTTTACCCTCTGTGCCCCTGTTGCTGTGCTCTCCTCAGTGGCTGTGAAGCTTCCCCCACTGCCCATGGGGAAAGCCCCATTTCCACCGGTATAGGGCCTTCTTAGTGTGTGCAAACTTTTCCTCCTTCACAGCTCCCTCCCAGAGGTGCAGGTCCCATCCCTATTTCTTGTCTCTGTTTTTTTCTTTTGCCCTATCCACGTGTGTGGGTAGTTTCTTGCCTTTTGGGAAGTCTGAGGTGTTCTGCCAGCGTTCAGCAGGTGTTCTGTAGGAGTCGTTCCACATGTAGATATACTTCTGATTTATTTGTGGGGAGGAAGGTGATCTCCATGTCTTACTCCTCCGACATCTTGAAGGTCTCCCCCTTTTAGTCTTTCTGTTTTTTTCCCCCAGGTATTGATCTCAATTCCATTTCTGGCCTTGCTGAGAATCCTTCCCTTAGCATCCCCATGGATCTAACATGGAACGCTATGATTCTTCACAGCTTTCTCGTTCTCAACAGCCCTGGGTTTTACACCCCCCAATGTTACACCACAACCTAGAGCAGATGTTACTGTGGCCTTTAGGCTGTACTAGATCTGAAGATGCAGCTTCTTTGGATGTGCAGTTATTTTTAAACACAAAAGTCATTCTCATAAACATTTGCATTTCCAGTTTTTCTTGGAAAAGAAAACCCAAAGATCTGACCCGAGTCCCTAAGAACAGTAAGTGGCTAGGGCTAAGCAGGGGTGGAGAAGACACCATCAACCAGCATCCACTCCGTCCTCTCCCTTTCCTGACAGAACTATATTGGTTCAGGTACACAAATGCCCATAGCCTTTGCGACTCCAGGAAAAGTGACTCCCTCACTTTCCAAATCTTCCTTTTGGCCAGCCATGTGTTTCTTCAAGAACTTGTGACCAAATATGAGCTAATGTAATGTTCGGAGATGTTTTCTGGGGTTTCTGTAAAAGGTCCTTCCTCCTAGATCTCCTGATAAACTTTCTGAACTGTCCCTCTCCTTTCCTCTGGTTACTATTTGTCATAATAATGAAGCTTAGAACTGCTGCAGCCATCTTGCTACCATCTTGAAGGCAAAGCCCTTTGCCCAAAGGAGGATGGAGCCAGGAGAATTTCAGGGAAACAGAGGGTCATTCAAAACCCCACATGGCCTCTGGACTGACTTACTATATGTAAGCCAATAATTCCTTCACTTCATCCATTTTTCTTTTAAATTGGGGTATAGATGTTTTACAATGTTGTATTAGTTTCTACTGTACAGTGGAGTTCCCTGTGCTATACAGCTGGTTCTTATTAGTTATCTGTTTTATACATATTAGTGTATATATGTTAATCCCAATCTCCCAATTCATCTCACCCACCGTTGCTCCCCTTTGTTGTCCATATGTTTGTTCTCTACATCTGTGTTTCTATTTCTGCCTTGCAAACTGGTTCATCTGTACCATTTTTCTAGATTCCACAAATATGTGTTAATGTACGATATTTGTTTTTCTCTTTCTGACTTATTTCACTCTGTATGACAGTCTCTAGGTCCATGCACATCTCTAAAAATGACCCAATTTCATTCCTTTTTATGGCTGAGTAATATTTCATTGTATATATGTACCACAGCTTCTTTATCCATTCATCTGTCGATGGACATTTAGGTTGCTTCGATGTCCTGGCTACTGTAAACAGGGCTGCAATGAACATTGTGGTACACATATCTTTTTGAATTATGGTTTTCTCAGGGTATATGCCCAGGAGTGGGATTGCTGGGCCATATGGTAATTCTATTTTTAGTTTTTTAAGGACTCTCCATACTGTTCTCCATAGTGGCTACAAACAATAAATGCTGGAGAGGGTGTGGAGAAAAGGGAGCCCTCTGGCACTGTTGGTGGGAATGTAAATTGATACAGCCACTAAGGAAAATACCTCATCCATTTTGAAAGAAGTAGTTGTTGCCCATCTTTCAATGAACAAAAGTGACGAAGGGAGTGTACCCCACATGTGCATCACCATATCTCCATAGCAACAGCTCCTCATACATGTGCCCTGACCTGCTTTATTCCTTAGTTACTTACTGAGTTCTGGTCAGCATTTAAGTTGGTGTCTCATATTACAGACATGTACTAAAACAAATCTAGACCAGGAAGATATCAAGGCTTGTGGTGTTTCAGGAGTGAGGGTGAAATATGCTAACAAATGACTTCCCCTCCTTTTAAAAAAGGAGTGATGGGGGCTTCCCTGGTGGTACGGTGGTTGAGGGTCTGCCTGCCAATGCAGGGGACACGGGTTCGTGCCCCGGTCCGGGAAGATCCCACATGCCGCGGAGCGGCTGGGCCCGTGAGCCATGGCCACTAAGCCTGCACGGAGCCTGTGCTCCACCACGGGAGAGGCCACAACAGTGAGAAGCCCGCGTACCGCAAAAAAAAAAAAAAAAGGAGTGATGGAAGGAGATTTCCCCAGGAAATGCCTCCTATTTTTCTATTTATGTATAAGGTTTCCGTCCAAGGGATAGTATAAAACAGTATTTCGGAGTGAGGGTTCTGAGATCAAACAGGTTAGGTATAAATCCTGGTCCTTCAGTTTACCATCTGTTTAACTTGCAGTAAGAGAGAACTTTTTTTTAAGGCAGCTTTTTAAAGCCTCAATAGTTTACATGTGAAATATTGGAATGTAACTGTACTAAACTTGTTGGGCAGTTTTAAGAAGAAAATGAAATAATATGTATATATAAAGTTCTTAGCAGACTTCCTAATTTACAAAGAATATTCAAAAAATTAGTTTTAAGAAATAAAAAAAAATGATACATAGAGACAAAACAATCATTTAAATGGTCTGGAGTCAACACATCTCAACTAGGAAAAGACTATGGTATTAGAACAAATAACTAGTGAAATTAGGTGTACATTTTTCTTTAGTTTTATAACATAACATCTTTGATCAATATTCTTAAAGTTAACTTTTTATATAAAAATGCTGCATTTATATTATCTTCATACTTGTGTAGGGTATTATATTTTTTATGCTGCAAGAACAGACATTTATGAGCTTCCTCTGTTACACATCAAAATATACAGTGAAGAATTTTATTTGAGAACGGATACCTTGGGCAGCTCCTGTATGTATTTCCCAAGGAACTGCATTTCAATTCAGGGAAAATTCTCCATTTAGATTTTAAATAGAAAACTATAACTTAAAAAAAAGAGAAAATCATAAAAATTGTACATATATAGGATTTTGAGTCAACTAATTAAAAATAATTATATTCTACACCAATGGCAGGAAATAAACTGTTAGTCACCACTAATCCACTGAACTTTGTTGCTGGAATCATTCAATAGCTTAGCTCAGGGATTTGTGCATACTTTCACTCAACAAAAACCTCTACAGTCGTTAAATTAACATACATACCTTGAGCAGAATATAAATTAAATTAACCTTTTTTTACATTGCTACATTTGTTCTCAAGGTTTTAAGTAAAAAGAGGTGTGGGTTGAGTCAGACAGAAAGAGCTCTTCTCTATGTTCCTACCATTTACTTTGCACCTGAGGTATATCGATTTTAGCAGATTCTGTCTAGACTACAGTGAAAGTCAGAGATCTAGGAATTATAGTTTGATCTCTAGTTCTGCTAGAACTGTATGATACAAGCAGTTCATCTGGCTCCTCAAAGACTTAGTTTCTTTCCTAAGTGTAGAGATAATACCCATGCTTTCTTAACCACAGGGTAAAATGATATAGTAGATGGAATTGTGTCATAAAAACCAAGAGAATTAAAAGGCAAATTATTATAAATAAAAAATAACTATTAATAAGTCATTATTTTTTCCAAAGCACCTGACTACTTTTTATGCAGAGTGAATGCATATGTCTTAAGAATATAGCTCAACCAGTTTTAACAAATATATACATTCAGTAGCCAACATGCCAATCGAGATTTGCAGCATTTTCATCATGCCAGTAAGATCCCTCATGTCCCTCCCAGCCAGTCCCCTCCACTCACTCAAAGCAATGACTCTTTATTTTAGCACCATTATTGATATACAAAGAACTGCACATACTTAATGTGCACAATTGGATAAGTCTGAACATATGCAAACACCCATGATACCATCACCACAGTCAAGGCAGTAGACATATCCAACACTTCCCAAAATTTGCTTGTATCCCTTTGTTGGTATTATTGTTTAGTAAGAACACATAACATGAGATCTACTCTCTCAACACTTTTTTAAAGTGCAAATTACAATATTGTTAGCTATAGGCACTACGCTATATAGCAAATCTCTAGAACTTATTTTCTAGCATAACTGAAACTTTATCCCATTGAACAGTAACACCCTGTTTCCTCCAGTGCCAGGCACTATTGTATTCTCTGCTTCTCTGAGTATGATCATTTTAGGTACCTCATATACGTGGAACCATAGAGTATTTGTCCTTCTGTGACAGGCTTATTTTCTATTCCATAATGTCATCCAGGCTCAACCATGTTGTTGCAGGTGGCAGGATTTCCTTCTTTATTAAGGCTGAATAACATTCCATTTTATGTACATACCACGCTTTCTTTATCCATTCCTCTGCGGATGGACACTTCAGTTGTTTCTGTATCTTAGCTGTGTGAATAATGCTGCAGCAAACTGGTAGTGCAGATATCTCTTCCCAATCCTGATTTCATAAGCTGGATCATATGGTAGTTCTATTTGTAATTTTTTGATAAACCTCCACATTGTTTTCCATAAGTGTTATACCATTTTACATTCCCACCAAGACTGCACAAGTGTACACAGTGTACATGTCTCCGCATTTTTGCCAACACTTATTTTTTTTTAATGATTGCCATACTATCAGGTGTGAGGTGATATCTCATTGTAATTTTAATTTGCATTTCCATTATAATTTATGATGTTGAGCATCTTTTCATATGTCTATTGGCCATTTGTATGTCTTCTTTGGAGAAATGTCTGCCCAAGACTTTTGTCAACCCAGGGCAATTAGGCAAGAAAAAGGAATAAAAGGAATCCAAATCAAAGAGAAAGAAATAAAATTATGTTTGCAGATGACATGAGACAATATGTAGAGAACCCTAAAGACTCTAAAAAAAAAAAACCTGTTAGAACTAACCAAAAAATTCAGTAAAGTGGCAGGATACAAGATCAATATAAATAAATAAATTCTGTTTATATACATTAACAATAAGCCATCTGAAAAGGAAATTAAGAGAACGATCTCATTTACAATAGTATGAAAAAGAAATAAAATACTTCAGAATAAACTAACCAAGGAGGTGAAAGACTTGTACATGGACAACTACAAGACACTGATGAAAGAAATTAAAGAAGACACAGCTAAATGGAAAGACTTCACTTGTTAATAGGCTGGGATAATTAACATTGCTAAAATATTCACACTGCCCAAAGCAATCTACAGATTCAACGTTATGCCTATCAAAATACCAACGGCATATTTTACATACATTTTAAAAGTCCTAAAATGTATGTGGAACCACAAAAGACCCAGAACAGTCAAAGTGATCTTGAGAAAGAAGAAAAAGCTGGAGACATGACACTTCCTGATTTCAAAATATATTACAAAGCTATGGTAATTAAAACAAGATGGGATTGACATGAAGACAGATATGTAGACCAATGGAACAGAATAGAGAGCCCAGAAATGATCCTATGCTTGTATGGTCAACTGATCTTTGATAAGGGTGTCAATAACACACAAAAGAGAAAAGGTAGTCTCTTCAACAAACTGGAAAACTGGTTATCCACATGCATAAAACAAAATTGGAACCCTACTTTACACCATTCACAAATATCAACTCAAAATGATGAAAGACTTAAATATATGTACTGAAACTGTAAAACTTCCAGAATAAAGCATAGGGGAAAAGCTTCGTGATATTAGTCTTTACAACGATTTGTTGGATATGACACCAAAACAAAAATAGACAAGAGGGACTACATCAAACTAAACACCTTTTGCAAAGTGAAGGAAACAATCAACAGAATGAAAAGACAACCTACGAAATGGGAGAAAATATTTGCAAAACGTATTTCTGATAAGTTAATATCCAAAATATGTAAGGAACTCCTACAACTCAATAGCAAAAATCAAATAATTTGATCAAAACAACCACTATACTAGTTTCCATCACCATAGATTTGCTTTGCCTGTTTTAGAATGTCATAGAAATGGAAGCATAGAGTACAATATAGCCTTTTGCATCTAGACTCTTTTATGTAATGTTTCTGAGATTAATCCATACAGTTTGTTCCTTTTTAATTCCCAAGTAGTATACCACTATATAAAAATGGTATAGTTTATCTACTCTTGTTAGACAACAGACAGAAGGACGGTTTCCAGATTGTAGCTCTTATGAGTAAATCTTCTACTCATTTCCTTATAAAAGGCTTTTGTCTACATGTGTTTTCACTTATCTTGGATAAAGTTTGAGGAGCACTGTGCTATTTTACAAGAGTTAAATTTGAACATAGATGCTAATAATCATGCCTATTTTAATATTTAACCTAGGTGAATTTAATTATTATTTTCTAAGAATCTGCACTCCACACTGAAGATAGCCTCTTCTGCCAAAGGGGAACATATCTTGCCAAAGGACATATGTATCAGCCTCATCAAGTAGCAGCTTTCCTTCCTCTGAGCTCATTCCACATAAAAGAAAATGATGGGAAAGGGCCTAGAAGTCATGCCCAGCACATTAAATGGATAATACACTCCAAACATGAGCAGAAGACAGAGTTGATTAAAGTATGTATCTTTGGAGCAACAGTGGAAACGTGTGTGTGTGTGTGTGTGTGTGTGCGCATAATTTTGCACTTACTTATTCCTAATGTCCTGAAATTAATGTATCAATGGAAATTAAAGTATGGAGACCAATTTGATGCTCTCACATGAGCATCATTAAATTTCACACATCATTAAATTTCAGTCTATATAAAACACAATACCACAAGTTATCCATGACATAAAAAGTACCATCATTTTTATTCCTACTTTTGTTGAAAAATACAAATATTCAATCAGACTTTCCCCCTTATCATTTTATTCAACAACCTTTGAAATAGTCTGTGGTATGACCAGATAATAATTCTGAATAAAAATCTCTTTCTCAGCCTTGGTTTTCATATCAGAAGTTTGGCTGTGCAATTTGAAGGCATATTTTATATATATATATATTTTTTCAATCAGCGCTTTTCCTATTAATTTGCAAGTTAACTTTAAAATGTCAAATGTTAAGTGTTAGCTATATACTTTTATTTTCACCAGGAGATGAAGCATTATCATTCTATGCATCAAAATACTTACAGGTGATGCAATTTCACATGTAATATTTGTGGCTAACTTGGGCTTGGTGTCTAGGGTTATAATATTGCTATTAGTGAAGATGAAGAGGAACAATATACAATATGCAGTACAAGACAGGGGTCTCTCATTATGAAGTCAGTGTAGACTCTGTTATAGGCAATGTTGATGCAACTGAAGTAGTGTTTCAATAAATGTTGAAACTAAGCTGGGAGAACAAACTGGGAGATGATGGTAATGAACTCATTATATCATTGATTAAACACAGGAATGGAGAAAAAGGACAAAGGTCCCAGTACTTAGTAAACCAAAGGACTTTCCTGTGAGAAGATAAACTATAGATCAGAATCCCCCATGGTTACTGGTAGAATATGAAATAATGTTCTTGACCTCGTGAAGTTAGAAGCTGTTGGTGAACAGGAAACCGGAAATCTGTTAGGTGACTACACAGTAACAGCAAATATCAACTTCTCTCCCTCATGAACAGACAGGGATAAAAACTGAGAGAAAGGTCTCACATCTTTCATTAAATTAATGGTAAAGAACTTTAATTTTTACTCAACTGACTTGCATAGCTAATGTATTTTTATGGTTACTGTGATTCTAGTAGTAAATACATCTTCCCATTACTAAATGGTTAGCAGTTACTCTTCAAGCTTAATATAATGAGACATGGGATGTGCATTACTTTGGCAGAGGAGGAGACAGTTACAACACAAAGTACCACTAAAACTAAATGTTCCATACAATTTATGAGGTATATGCTACTAAGTTTTACTACACCTCCACAGTTTGGGAAAAAGTACACCTTGGAAACACATAAGATAATTAGGCAATGAATAATTAAATTAGAAATTCCTGAACCTTTTTTATTTCTAAATTAAGGCTGATAATAGCTTCTTTTGCTTCTCCACTTTACAGTTCAAGACTGCGACAACTGATACTAACCCCTATAGTTTAACCACATATAGTACCTGAGCCAATCTTGACTGAAACAGGGAATACAACACAAGTTGAAGCAATATTCCTATGTGGATTCCAAAATCAAATCTCATTCTTCAGGCCCATGACTCAGCTCACATTTAAGTTCCTTTCAAGCAAATCAAGACCCAAAACTTAAATTTTCAACAGCAAATCTCAGAACTTACTTGTTTCCTGAAATCTCTCACCTCTGTGTCCCACTTTTACAAAACTAGCTCTGGAAACATGGAAGCCTCGTAACAAACTTGGGCTCTGAATCTGTTCCCTTCCCTAAAGGAGGATGCCACCTTGTCATTATCAGTTGCTTTAAGAGTGATGTGCTGGAAAAGGCCCAAACTTGCTCTTGATTTTGTTAAATTTTCAGGAATTTTGTGAAATTTTTGCTCAACAAAGCCATCATTAAAAGTTAAATTATATAAACTTACAGTTAAACTGATCATGTGAAAAACAAAAGAAGTAAATATCCCAAACTCAACAACTCAACTTTCTGTATTGTTTTGTAGGGTTGCTGTAACAAATTACTGCAAGGTTCCCACAAGTTCTGAAGGCTAGAAATCTCAGATCAAGTTGTCCCCATGCTCACTCTGAAGGTCCAGGGGAGAACCCTTCCTTTTCCTAACTTCTGGAGATTGCTGGTAATCTTTCGTGCTCCTTGGTTTCTGGCAACATAACTCTAATCTCTGCCTCCCTCTTTACATGACCTTCTTCCCTGCTGCTCCTTATAAGAACACCAGTCATTGGATTTCAGGCCCACCCTAATCCAATATGACCTCATCTTAAACTGATTATGTCTCCAAAGATTGTATTTCCAAATAAGGTTACATTCACAGGTACCAGAGATTTTAAAATTTCATCAAGTCTTTCCTGGGGGATACAATTCCACAATTCAACCCACAACTTCCTAATTACTTTACTACTTTTTACTATTATGTTATATTCTTGGGCTTACAGCAGAAATATTTACACTACAGCAAACACTACAAAAATTGGCAAAAACTACAAATCAGGACTTGATTTACCATTTTAGTGACTGCAAACATTTTCTCTACAGGGCTAGAGAGTAAATATTTTAGGCTTTGTGCACTATATATTCTCTATAGCAACTACTTAACTCTGCTTTTACACTGTGAAAGCAGACATAGGCAATATACAAAGAAACAGGCTTAGTAGTGTTCCAATCAAACCTTATTTACAAAAACAGAGAGTAGACCAGATTTACCCTGTGGGTGATAGTGGGCTTACCCTTAGTCTAGAGTTAAGAAAGTACTGTATAAAATGTTAACAATGCAGACAAACTTCTAAGTGCATCACATCTGTAGCTGTTACATTGTTAATAGCACAAAAATTGAGGCAATATTCTTTTAGTATTTGGAAATTATTATTCAATTTGACAAAGAAATTGCCCAAGTCATTGATGAATGTGAGTGAAATTCCAACACATGTATTTTTTGTCTTACTCACTAGTGTAAATTAGAATAAAAATCAATATTCATGTCAGAACTACTATATTAATCAACCAGTTGCAACCATAAGTTAGCTACAGATATCAGAGTTTGATAAAAATTAAGGGAAAAAAAATCAAAGAAAATTCTTCAAGAATAAATTGGCCATGTGGAATTTACAATAAAGAGTATCGCATATTTCATTTCTTTCTGTAAATTGTGTCCTACACATTATAAATTTTATAATAAACTTATATATGTATATATAAGCACACTTTTTCTTTCTGGAGAGTTGGTTGTTAAACGTTTTTGCCAGTACACTATGACACAAACTCCTGAGGACTGCAATATTCCTGCAAATGGTAGTACATATATTGGAAATGTAAGCTCTGATAGGATGGTGATATAAATCCAAAATATAAAACAAGAGTGGAGGAGCAAAAATCTGTTTCCAATCACTAAGACTGGTCAGAACGTTAACCCTCAAAAATACTTCCACTAGCACTAATGTACATGATTAGGAAAGCAGAACCCAAGAGAAAGCCTCACAAATGAATAAATCTTTATTGCTTTGATAATTAAATTTGACTTTCATTAGATTGTAATCTCTCTCTGCAATTTTTTGTAAAACAGCACCTACCCAAGAGAAGTGACATCAAGTTGCAAAGACCACCTGGATCATACCTAAACTTGTGACATCTTTGATACATTAGCTGGCCCTAAAATAGAGGCTTGGGCCTCTTTTTTAGGGCCAGCTAGCCCTTGAACCTGGGTCGTATTTCTTGTGTGCTTTTCACTGGGTATTGATTCATTTATTTATTTAGCCTTTCTAAGTTTCATTCCTTCTTCTTTAAATAAAGATTATCAATGCTATGAGAATTAAAGGAAGTAAAACATAGAAAGTATTCTTCAGGGACTTCTTTGGTGGCACAGTGGTTAAGAATCCACCTGCCAATGCAGGGGACACAGGTTCAAGCCCTGGTCCGGGAAGATCCCACATGCCATGGAGCAACTAAGCCTGTGCACCCCAACTACTGAGCTTGCACTCTACAGCCCATGAGCCACAACTACTGAAGCCCTGTGCTTAGAGCTCGTGCTCTGCAACAAGAGAAGACACCACAATGAGAAGCCCGCACACCGTAACAAAGAGTAGTCCCCGCTCGCCGCAACTAGAGAAAGCCCACGTGCAGCAACGAAGACCCAACACAGCCAAAAATAAAATTAAAAAAAAAAGTGTTCTTCAGATAGTAAGTGCCAAATAAATGTATGTTATAACAATCCCTCCCACTAATTCTGCTATTACTAACATAATTATTAATTTTCCCAGTAGGCCTCAATTTTTTGAGAATCCAGGAAGCCTATGGTAGGGTCCATGGCTGGATATAAATGATATTTGGAAAATAAAATATAAAGAATTTAATTTCTGTTCATTTTTCTTGTATGAGCAACAGGACTGGTCCTGGTGGTATCACACCACAAAATACCTCATGACAGAAAATGTTTTGGTCTCAAATAATTGCATCCATGTGTGCATGCACCTACTCTGGCTAATGTCAGTAGATGGAAATATACATTGAATTCTATCTAACCTTCATCATTGCATGTATAATCAAGCCATTAACTAAGGAGTGGTTATGGCATGATCATTTTTACATCGTGTGACATGTTCCTGTTGTACTGCCAACAAACATAAACTTTAATCTCCACAAAGAGAGTTTCTGTAAACTGTATGTCACACTAATGCTTTTATTTTGCATGCCACTTTTCCCCAGAGAAATTCCTTTTACTGTGATTTCTTCACCACAATTGTAATTCGTTTCTGACTGACATGCTGACAAAACTATTCAATTTCTTTCTATGATTGTACAGCCATTGATTATTTCAACATATTTTTGCTCTCTCTTTTTCCTTTTTAAAATGAATACTGTTCCAATTGTCTGCACAGATGACTCTGAATATACATTCAAGTTCAAGGGGGTAGTACATGTCCCCTATGTTAGGCTTGCCACACCTGATTTGAAATTTTGTATCTTGACTTTGGACAGCAGATTGAAATTGTTTCCTCATCACCAAAAATGTCCGTTAGAATTTAAAATCTATCAGAATCAATAAAGTACGGTTTTAAAGACTGATGTGGTCTGTCTGCTTACACATAATAAATAAGCAAAATACTGAGATACCAATGGAATCTTAAATTCAATTTTATGTCAAATTAGACCAATCCCAAAATGGAAAATAGGGATTGATATTTTGCTAGATGGTTGGATAACAAGCTAGCTATGCTACTGCCTTTCTCTAAATATTTCTTTTTCCCTCCTAAAGGCATTCCACACCATGTTCTTCAAGGCCGCATTATAGTTCTCTATTCATCTTGACTCCTGATTAATTTATGAGCATCATTCTCTATACCACTTGCCTCCCTGTAGACATTCTTATTCTAACCCATCAATACTTAGTTTCCCTTTTTGCCCAAATGAGATCGTAAAGAGTAGGGAGACATGGACTTATTCAGTATTGCTTTCTATTTGGAACAATGGATATTTCTCTTTCTCATCACCCTTGAGGACAAGAACATTACTCACCTAAATCTGTGCACAGTTTCTAGGCATGTAATTGTTACTAAACATGTATTTTGTTGACTGAAAAAAATTAATGAAATTGCATGAAATGGTGATTAATACTCTCCTTTCTTATTTCAATCACAATAAATAATGTTCTTGAAGAGAGCAACTTGGTTTCTATTTTACTAAGATCGTTCTTCCTCACCCCTACATTTTCTTCTGGAATTGGTTCCTTTGCTGAAGTGTTACCCATTATGATCATAAAACTCAGTGCATTTCATCCATAGATGATTATTTTTTAAAGAAAAAATGAGAACTTTCAATCAGGACACCACTTCACTAATGCATTAAAATATATCCCAGTTCAGTGTTTATAGAAAAAGATGAAAGTAAAAGAAATTTAAACATCCTTTGTTTTATAAACAGATTTAAGCCAGGTTTAATAAAACAAAGTTAATTTTATAGTAAGCCTCACTAATTAAATGTTCTAAAATTGTCTGAATTTGACTCTTTGTACTCTGATGTTTTTAAATTGATGATAATTTGTCATTTGCTGTGAATCTGGCATCAACTAATGAGAAAAGTGATATGCTGTCTATTACTGCCATTTTAGAGCTCTGAAAGGTGGACGTATTTTCATGAATTCAAAAATAAAATGGTTTATTGATTTCAACTATCCAGAGATGTTTTTGATTGTCAGGTACTGACAATTTGGTGGTAGATATATTGCTCCTTTTCTATGCATTTGAAATCTTAGTTCAAAACTACAAAGTATCCATGTGAAAAGGCAACAAACTACAGCAGATAACTGTGCCAAAGACCATTCTACAGCTGAAGAAATAAAGTATTATTGCACTAAGCTACACCTTCCAACATTTTGCTTAGTTCTATTTAGGCTTAAAACTGTCTTCTATGTTTCAGTCTCCCTGAATGGCAAAAAAGGAGAAAAATACAAACATGCTAGATGTAGTAGCCATATATGTTACTGTCTTTTTCTTCATTGCTCCTTCATTAACATAACGTGAGATCAAGATCTGAATTTATGTTAAAAAAATATCTGGCAATCCAACCAACTTCAATGCTCTTTTCCCCAATATTCCTTTAGATTTTTTAACAGTCATCGAATTAATAGTTTATTTTGTTGTTGTTGCTATTATTTTGTTTTATCTTTCAATGCTGACTTCCCTCGAACAACCAACAACTTTTAGCTAAATTGATAAAACTACTGCAAAACAGGTATCTTACCTCATTTTGGCCTGAAGCCAACAACGTTGCAAATTATTTTCAAAATCAAGGCATAGATAACCTTGTCATTCATACAAAAGCATAAGGCAGCATCAATTTGTTGAGTCTTTAAGGTCCTGTAACTCTACTGTAAATAATGGAGATTCTATTCTCAGAAATTGGTCGGGGAAGGCATTCCTGTAGAGTGTACCATTTCCAGACAATGTTCTCTTAATTTTTTAATGCAACTATTATTGTGATTTATAATTGCACTGAAGGTTCTCTGTAATTTTCTTCAGGATATGTTCATTGTTATTAGTGAAATCCTTAACTCCTTAGAAGGGATGTTTCATAAACCTATTTTATAATATAACACTTTCCTGAAAAAGGATGCAAACCTTACTTTTTTATGGATCACATTAACACCTGCACATTTTGAAGGCCCTTAGAGTTCTAAATAACTCTAACTCAAAGGGGTGTTGAATTTGAGGGTAATTTTTGAGCCCCTGATTTAGGAAGAAATGCAGGGTACCTATTGTTTTATACGTCAAAATGCTAAACTGTTTTCTATAAGAGAATTCACAAGTTAAAATCTATGGTGTGATTTAAAGACATTAGTAAAAAGTTAAACTTCTTTCTTTTATAATCATAATTTGATTAAAATTTCTGCTAATTAATGAGTTCTAACTGTAGAGAGTATGTCAAAATGCTATAACTATTACACTGGCTTGACTTATCAATGTCTAGTAGCTGTCTGGAAGAAAGCAGACATTTTATTGATAGGAAAAATGTGTTTAAACTGCAATGGAGCTCCAGCATTACAAAAGTTTTTAAATAGAGAATTCAAGAGAAGGAAAGTCTCTATTGGACTGTGTAAATAGGGTCTATTACTCAAGATACTGGAAGGAACTTGCTATAAATATGTTTCAGTCTTGTAGTGGGAATCTTGAGCATAGTGGAATAGCAGGGTTCCAGCATATGAATTATATATGCCTCTTGATAGTGTATTAACACAATAATGGTAAGATAGAATTTCAATAAATTATTTGCCTTCCTCTTTTCCAAATTTCTCAAAAGCAGGTGTCAGTTATAGTGAAGTTTTGAAAATAATTCCAATGTATCCAAAAAGTTTTGGAGGAAAGAAAAATCTAGCGCTAAGAAGTACATTTAGCAAAGTTATGTATTATTTGGAAATTAAATACTTATTTCCTTTTAATGTATTAGATCCTAGAGGTCAAACCTGAAAAAAGCTTGACTAGAAATTAGAATCTGTCACTCATCAATATTTATTCAATGTATACAAAACAAATTCAAGATAATGTGAAAGTCAACAATTGGTGGGGGGAAGTGTATTGAATGACTTCTAGAATAATTCAAAGAAAATGTAAAGGGATCAAATCAAATAGCTGCTTTTGGGCACAGAATTTTTAGAATTTTGGACCACATCAATTATATATTTTTAAATCAAGCATGTGAGAGTTATCCCTACGACAATAGAAATTAAAAAGAAGGGAAAATGAATCCAAGTGAACCAATTAAACCTTCACATCAATTATAATATTAAGGAACCTCTCAGAGACTAGTTTACATATATTCTGTTAAAAGAATGTAAGAACAGGGCGAAAAAGTTATTGCAAGGTGTTTCATGCTAGAAGCAATACCATCCATTTTTATATTTGGAAGCAATTCCAATTTTACCAGAAATCAACAATGTATTCACTCCAGCTAAGTGTTAAACTACAGCACACTACTTACGCCTACTTCCTAACAAAAAGCCATTTTGGCAAAGTAAAAATGTCTAGAGGAGTTGAAAAAATATCTTAGGATGAAAGAAGAGAAAAATACGAGGACATATCAGCAAATTTTGTTTTGTTTTGTTTTTAAATAGAATGAGCATTAATCATGGAGTCTGAAAGGAAGTAGGAAGGGAAGTATGAAGAAATGTAGGAGAAAGGAAAGAAAAGAAAATATCAACATGAGCTATGCCTTAACATCCTAAGGTTTTGTTGCCCCCTCAAATTTTCTATGAGATCTGTAGGTTTAAAGGATGTACCCTTATCCTCAGTTGATAAGCTGGGAGGCACATAAAAATGAACTATTATTTATACTAAGTAGATATTTTATAAAACTGGTATTAAATTTAGAAGTTGGGTTAAACCACCAGGAAATTTATATTCCAGTAAAATATTAACTACATGTCTTTAGACAATAGGATGTGGACTTTAGGGCTTACCACATTAATTTCAACTGTAAAAATATCCTTCAAAAACTCTTCCTCTCATCTCCAGCCTCTAAAGTTTCTGAATTGAGATTGTACATCCTCTTAGTGTTTACTCCAGGATAACTACATATGGTGGCCATGTCTTATTTTGGCATTCCATGCTACATAATTTACAATATACTACTTAATTTACGATCTGGCTAGATTGTTTCATTGTGCAGGGATAGTCAAATGGAACATATTTCATTATCTTGGTTCCTAGAAGAACATTACGGAGAATGCAATGGGCTTAAATCGGCATTTCTCACATCATGATAGGTTTCAAAAAGACACAGTCCACTTGCTTTTAGCTACATCTTACAAATGATCATGCCAAAATTCACCAATACGACATTCCTAGGCTTCCTTCATTTTTGATCAGGGAAAGGACAATCTCAATGTCAACTAATCATAAATTTAAATTTACAGGATTCACTGCCCTAAAGACACTGCACCTACGGACTTTGACAACATAACTTAAAATGAAAATCTCCTTTCTGTTCCCTAAGGTTGCATGTTGAAAGAATTAAACAATCCTTTGCAATAGCCAACACATGGATATCATCATATACAGAGGCTACCTCCACTGCTGGTAAAAATGAACATTTTTAGAGATACAAGATTAAGAAATCCCAATCATTGCTGCAAAAACAGAATAGAAAATTCTATCTTCAAAATGTCACAAGGTGAGATATTTAGGTCTAGCATTCATTTTTGTATAGCCTCAGGTTTTAAACTCTCTCTCTTACATAACATTTCTTTAGGAACTATGTTTTCTTCAGATACCTTATGATTCTCCTCTCAACAAACATCACAGGGTGAAGAGATAGACAACATGTGGTTCTCTGCATGTGGTCACACCCTGTCTTTCTTAGCACAGAAATTGTTTTTCCCTCTGTGGGTCCCTTTAGCAGGGATTCAAAACTTTTCTTCAAATCTCACAACACGTGACAGTGGCTACTGACATACATAATCAATACATATAACTGGTGGCATAGGGAAGGTAAGCTATGACTCTGTATTTGATGAGGTAAGGAGAAAAAAGTACATATATCATCTTAAAAGCTGCTTCCAGCATTTATCATTGAATGAGCTCATTTTGCTGGAGGAAAACAAACACCCAAGATGACAACAAATACAACAAGAGGAGGGAAGAACTGCTATAAATAGGCCCAAAGAGGAGTGTGTGTTTGTCCTCTGAAATAGCAGAGGCAGATGAGAGAACAAAAGAGAGAGAGGGGAGGACCAGAGAGAGAAGGCAGGAGAGAATGCAAAACCCTACAGGCAAGGGCACCAACAGAGATGACCCCCATTTAGGGCAACAAGAAAGCTTCTGGAGAACTTTAAAGTCTAATATAAAAAAATATGTTTTTGTTAGGTAGGGCTGAACATGATACTGCTCTATTATCAGAAACTCTGCTGTAGAGATGACTGTGCTTGTATGAATGAGCTGACTTGTGGATATTCATAAAAAAAGATGAGTTTCATGTCTGCATGGACATGGTAAGGAACAGAGATTGCATGAAGATACAACATAAAAACCTTCATCCCGTTAGGGATTTGCAGAAATCTCCCTGAGAACTTTGGTATTTCACAGAACGTGGAATTGCAGTGGGGATCATACCAATTTTTCTTGGAATGCAAGTAACAGCTTGCATCTGAAAGAAGTCCAGGTGATGTCTCGACTCTGCACAGTTCCTTACTGCAAGGATTCAGGTAAAGTCAGTGAGTGGAATGATGGAAGCAGGAGACATTCAGAGCGATTGGGGACAGAAGGAACCCGGAGTCTCCTGCCACTTCCAAATGGGTATGTTGCTCCTTAGTTTCACAATATTTGGGCCATATGAGGATGTGCACTCACTCTCGCTTTGAGGAACTATTTTTTTTTTCCATGAGAAGATCCAATTTAAATGTTTAGCGAAAATATCTCCATTAAAAAATGTCTGTGATATGGGGGCTACCTATTTCCAAGCCCTGACATACATAGCTGAAATTCCATTCCTATAAAATTAATTAAAATGGTATATAAGTTTGTTCTTTTTCAGCTTATAAAAAACACAAATCCAAAATATTCAATCCCCCACTACTTAACATATGACTCACATTTAATAGTCCAAGACTGAATTCCAGATACCACATCCACATTTCAGGAAGCAGTATGAAGTAACTTGACAACGTCAGAGACAGTAAGATATTCTCTGAATTGTCAAAAGAACTTTCTTCTCCCCAAAGGACAAAGACGTGAAGCAGCTGTCTCTTGAGGAAGGTTCCTATAAGGTCACCTGAAATTCCAAATATGTACTACTGGTCTAGACTCAGTCATGTGGTCACACTTGCTATCAAGGAGCTTTGGAAATATAGTCCTTTTCTGATTGTTTACTTGCCCATCTAAAATATTTATTTTTGGAAGAAGAATATAGTATAAACTTGGAATGTTCAGGCCTGATGGAGTTCTCTACATGTTATAGTCACAAAGGGTGACTATAACACTCCCTCTTTCCCATCCATTAAAAATTCTCACTATAATGAAAGCAATCCACTAGACAAAGTGTTGTTAATTTCAGTCATTCTCAATTAATTTGCTGGTGACATGCCACAGAATGAAGTTCAAAACCATTTTTTAGACATGTGGAGATATTTCCAAAAAATTATTTTGAATCACTAATGTTTAAGACATATTTCAAAAATAGAGGGAAGAATAATAATCAATGTTACAGATACCCATGTATCCACCAGCTAGATTTAAGTGATATTAACATATTTCCATATAAGTTCTCTCTTTCTCGAAACAAATTTTTAGGGAACATCCCAATATGCAAAAGACTATATGGAAATGAACTGTTTGAAGATGAAGGAAGGCTCATAATTCCACTCTTTTTTTTGCCACCTTATTTCCTCCCAAACCTCCAGTATTCTGCTGAGTATTAAACTGGCAAGATTCAATAAGGCATTGAAAATCAAAAACAAGTAAGTACTATTTCTGAGTCTACTAGAATTAAGACCTCTGAATACACAAACAGGAAAAATAAGTCTAAGCTACAACCATACTTTTCTTCCTTTCCTTCCCTTCTCTCTTCTTCTCCCTCTCCTTCTTTTCCTTCCTTGATTCCTCCTCTCTTTTTCCTTTTAAAGGAGCTCTTGGTTTTATTATTTACTATATATAAAACAATATTTGTCCTGACTTTCTTATTCATTTACATTCAGAGTGATTTCAGGAAATTTGTGATTAAAAACTTTGGCCTAAATTCTCTCTATTTGAAGATAATTCTGAATGTCTACCTATTACACACACTGAGGTAAAGTATACTGCACAAGTCATCTGTAAGAATACTATGGATTTTGATTTTACACGATTGGTTATAATGTAGCAAATGTTTTATCATTTCATAAAGGCAAATGCATTTAAATTTCAAAGAAAAGCAAAAACTAAATGATGCTAAAATACAAAAACACAATTACATTGTAATCAACTCTAGTCTGTGACCATTTGCATCTGAACTCGAATATGAGTCACACTGAGATGCCTAGTTAGATACTGCCCTGAGAATTTAAGCACTACCTTTGCCATACCAAATTAAAAGGGAAAAAAAAAAACACAGAATAACGAGACTCACAATTCTAAAACAGGAATTCATCCAGAGTTTCTTTTGCCACTTTGACAGTGATCCACCTAACAATACGGAACAGCAAGGTGGTTTGCATACAGAGAACATGGGTCTTAAAATGTCAGGGACAAGTGGTATATTTCTGTGTAGCACAGCTATACCAAGCATTTTATTTCCCCCTGAAAGACTCAATTTGTCTAATTTATCTGAGACGTGAGCCATGGAGAGTTCCTGAACAAGTTTTATACAATGTATTCTGCACACTTCAAAAGTAAGAAATAAATATGATATGACTTACCCTGACCTCCCTTCCAGTAATTCCTGCCTTCATTCACTCTTCATTTCTAAAGAAAGAAAAAGCAAGAAGCACTTATTGTTAGTGTACCTACCAGTGATATAATTTAATCCAGAATATAATTCTTCAAAAATTAACTGCTGCTTGGCAGCTCTGCTTTTTTTTTTTAATCTCTGACAAGTTGCTGAAATTGGTTCTTTTAAAACCATTTTATTGACGTATGATTGACACACAAAAAGCTGTACATATTTAATGTATGTATGCAACTTAATGAATTTAGAAATAGGTATGCACTCATGAAACCATCATCACAATCTATGCCATAAGTATATACATCACTTTCAGAAATTTCCTCTGAAAATTGTTTTAATGTTTGCTATTACTACCATCCACTTTACCTGTTATAGACCAAATAGGTCAGTACATATCTGTTCAACAAACCTAGACTGCTCTCTTTTTTTTCAGAACCTATTTGTCTTTAGAGTTTTAGTTAAATACAGCTTTTGATCTATTTTTCATTTTGGAATTAAAAAAAAAAAATCTTTGACTACATTGGAAAGAGAATACATGAACAAATTTTCCCTTTTCTCTTATTTACTTAGGTCAACTCCTCTCTCCCATTTACTCATATTTCTTTAATTATTGCTTATTTCTTTAATTGTTGCATCTCCAGATGTGTCTACATTAATTTAGAAGAAACAATCAAGCAGCCAAATTCAATACGTTCTAAGAAAAGTGGAATACTGGGAATTTCACAACATGAGCGTATATTTTTTATCTTTCAAAATGAATGTAAGAGGAGAGGGCAAAGGAGAAATAGCTGAGTAAATAT
This sequence comes from Aethalodelphis obliquidens, assembly GCF_003676395.1. Classification (NCBI taxonomy): domain Eukaryota; kingdom Metazoa; phylum Chordata; class Mammalia; order Artiodactyla; family Delphinidae; genus Aethalodelphis; species Aethalodelphis obliquidens. Next base: position 8,807,889 of record NW_020837996.1, read on the forward strand.
TCAGATCATACAGAGTTAATTTTAAGAATGTAAGCATGTGTAGCTGATAAATGAATTCTAGTCATCTGAAATACTTTTTAAAATAATAATCAGACAAAAATGGTTTGATACCTAGTGCAATTTGATATAATTATGAGAAATAAGTAAAGATCAAGGTGTGTTAAAACATGAGAGTCACCTCTTTTTCTAACTGCAATTTTATGGAAGTCAAAGTTGAGCATCGCCATGGGGCCCTGCGGCTAGTAAAATAACAAGTTATGGCTAGAAAACACACATTAGCTCCTTAGCCATTGGGCAAAACTGACAATAAAATAGCAGTAAAATAAGAAGTTTGCACAACCACTTCCTTCCATCATATGCTGACAGGGGAAAATAATGAAAGCTGGACCAACAACTGTACCTAAGATTAAAATGCCTTTACACGAAATACTTGATTCTGAGGCAATTAGGGGTTTCATTTATGGCAGCTTTGGTACCAGAGTGGTACCAAAAGTCCTTCATAATTAAAGGTGTCATTTCATCCCCAGATCCTTGGTGAGAAAAGTGAGAATTCACCTCATGCTTCTTGGGAACTGCAGTTTTCTAATCATCTTGAAACAGAGGGTGACTAGCTGAGTCCCCTCCCCACTCTGTAATACACAAGCAGCCTGTCTTGGAAACAGCTTCTGAGGAACCAAACATCCCCGCCCTCCATGGTAATGTGTTTCATTTTGTACATCCCCCGTAATCTTGGTCAGGGATCTTTTAAGGCGGCTTGGCTCTGAACTTTTAGAAAGATGTGTTGTTTTACATTAACACCAGTAGTGCTATCCATCAAGGAAAAAAAAAAAAAAAAAAACTTCCAGTGATGGGGGCTTCACACGAATTTCTAATCTTTACAGTCCTTCAGTACTTATATTTTAAGAATGGAGGCATAATTTATTTCCGATGAAACCGAATTGCTCAGCTCTCTGCTAATAGGATCCTCAGGGCAAAAAGGGTAGAGAGAGTGGCATCATATAAAAGCAGAAAGCGTCACATTTTTTTTGAAATTTAAACTAGAAACAATAAATTAATAAGTATGTTTGCCATGATTATTGCACATTTATGATAAATTGTTTTTGTTTAGTGAATGGGCCAATGAACTTGAGTGGCCCAGAGGGTTAATAACAGACTGCTTATATTGGCCTAAGAAGCATTGGTGCACATTCTTATTTTATTAAGGAAGCCAAACAGCCATTTGCAGGTATCAGCATATAATGTGATTCTTTTACCCATCGTCCTTCTGCTTTGCTCTTCCTAGACTCAGGTTGAGTGGTTGCCAAATGTGTTTTCCACCTGAAAGCTGACCACTGTAAAGACTTTTCTGTCTTTGCTACAGAAGAGAAAAATTCCCATCTAGTGAAACACTTTTTTTTGAGCCCAATCATGAAGATTTATTTTTCAATCAGGCCACATAATCAAAGGAATGCTTAAATACCTTAAACTATCATTGTGGAGGAATAGAGCAGCTTTCTACAAAAGAACCATCACTAAAGCACGGGAGGGCCATCTGTCTAATTAGCTAGTGATGAAGATCACCTTTGGTAAGCATAATACTAAAGCTGGTTTTGCTTCTTCAAAGTGTGCTGTCCCATCATTGTTCCTTGAAAATAATGAAAGGGAAGCCACAGTAATAGAGGGCTGATGTGGATGACATGCAGTAAAGGCTCCAGGCAAGCACTGTGATTCCTCCTGTGAAAAGTATCACCATTTATTATCCCTCATTAAAATTTAATTTTATATGGAATCTATCAAAGGTCATTTTTTAAATTGGAATTTTGTAAGCAACGTTACTGAGGGGTTAACTACTGTGAAAAAATCAAATCTTCATAGATTTATTGTTTTAAGCGATTATTAAGGAGGCACCTTTGGAAAAAAAACAAATTATTTCCCTCATAGAGAGCCAGATTGTTCTCCTTTCTAGTTAATTCAGTTTACACAATAATTTCAGTTGGTTTTTGCACTGAAGCACCTTGGAAACCTTATTAGAAGTGAATAATCATTAGCATATAAAGGATTTAAACCTATAACTTAATTATGACAAATTTAAACCAAGAGTAAGATGATAACATCTTAATAGCACTAGAATGGAAAGCAGAATTTAACACATCTTTCCTTTGCATTTACTGCAATTAAAATCTATTTTTCTCCCACTGAAACTTACTTTATTATAGACCATGATTTTTTTCAACTTCTGATCTAAAATGTTTTCATGTAGTTGTAAAGTTGTAATAAATGTTAATACTTATAATATCAATGTTAAATAAATGCTTTATTCTCCAAAAGGAAAGAGGAAAATTTTTATTGAGTACCAAGATTTCCAGGTACTGTGTATACATTTTATTATCTAACACATCAGAAGAGACACTGAGCTCTTTTTTGCAACCAAGGAAACTGATGCTTAGGGAGATAACTAGCATGCTAAAACCATGCAATAAGACAGTGGTAGAATGCAAAAATTAGAATATTAATCCAGGTCTTCCTGACTCCAGTGGATTTTTCACTACATAGGCTATCTACTAAAGAAAGTGTGCTTATCTGCATTAGAACAGAGGTCAGTAAACTTTTCCTATAAAGAGAAAAATGGTACACATTTTCTGCTTTGTGGGGCATGCAATCTCTGTAGCAACAATTCAAAGTCACTGTTGCAGCATGAAGCAGCTTTAGACAAAATATAAAGAAATAAGCTAGCTGTATCCCAATAAAACTTTATTTACAAAAATAGTCAAAGGGTCACAGTTTGCCCTACACTAAAATATAAACTATGTGAAACGTATAAACTTTATTTTGTTCAACATTATATAACTCAATGACTAAAAAAGTAGTGACGATATTAAAAATAAAGCTAGCTAATACTTACATGGAATTCATTATGTGCTAGTCACTTTTACATGTAATAACTCATTTACTTCTCAAAATACCTCTATAACATAGTTACTATTTTCACCCATTTTAAGAGATAAGGAAACCGATGAATGAATAATTAATATGTCATGATAACTCAGCAAGTGAGTGACAGATCCAAGATTCAGGCTATAAAAGTACATAATACACAGTAGGAGCTCAAGAATTAAATGAATAAATGGATGAGTGAATCAATATAGTTAGTCCTAGATATTTTAAGACAGAATTGTCTTGGTAATCCAGGAGATACCTCTCTTCCAAATTGTCTAGGTTTATAAAGCCAAATTTAAAAGAGAAAAAGAGAGAGAGGGAGAGGCAAATGAAATAAAGGAGATATATAATATTCATATAAACGTAGAATTACAAATCATGTTAAGTGCTACAAAGAACTGGATAAATGCACTGACCAGTGGGATTGAGGGGTCTGGGAAGGTCTCCAAGAAAACTGAAATTAAGATTTGCAGATGAATAGGAATTATCTGGATGAAGAGTGGGGAGAACAGTATTTCAGGCTGATAACTAGCCATTGGTAAAGGTCCAGAGACAGAAATGATGATGAATCAGACCAAAAAGTGAATAATGTAGCTAGGAATGAACTGATAGGCTGGAGATAGATGTTGGCACAAATGTGTGAGTTAGATAGAGCAGGGGAGTGAGAAAATGTCAAGTGTTGGTGAAGCGAGGAAGTGAGAATTCAAGAGTAAAATTTTGGACTTTTTTTTTTTTTTTTTTACGGTACGTGGGCCTTTCACTGTTGTGGCCTCTCCCGTTGCGGAGCACAGGCTCCGGACACACAGGCCCAGTGGCCATGGCTCACGGGCCCAGCCGCTCTGCCGCATGTGGGATCTTCCCAGACCAGGGCACAAACCCGTGTCCCCCACATCGGCAGGCGGACTCTCAACCACGGTGCCACCAGGGAAGCCCAAAATTTTGGACATTTTAAGTTTGAGGAACCTGAAAGAAATTCAAGTAGAGCTGTTCAGAAGGCATTGGATCCATAAACCTATCTCTCAGAGGAGAGGCATGGATAAGTGATGGGAGATGGTAAATATTAGCATTTGGATGACATTATGTCATGGGTATGGAATATCACTTAGGGAAAGTTTGTAGAGAGAGAAGAACTTTGATATTTAGGAATGTGCCATAGAGAGTGCCTCATGAAGGAGGCTGAGAAGTAGTGGTCAGAGAGGAAGGAAGAAAGCTAAGAGAATAGTTGGATGAAAGCTAAGAGAAGAGTGTCTTCAAGAAGGAGGCATGGCTGACTATGTCGAATGTGGTGAGATGTTAAGTAAGATGAGGCCTAAGAAGTATTATTTGCAAGGTCCTACTGTACAGCACAGGGATCTATAGTCAACATCCTGTGATAAATAATAATGGAAAAGAATATGAAAAAGAATGTGTGTATATATATATATATAGATGTATAATTGAATCGCTTTGTGTACAGCAGAAATTAACACAACATTGTAAATCAACTATACTTCAATAAGATAAATTAAACAAAAAGAAGTGTCCTTTGGATTTCCAAGGTGGAAATCATTGATACCCTTAACAAAACCGTTTTGACATCATGGGTACAGAAATAAGACAGGAGTAGGAAGGTAATTATGGCAATAAGGTGTAACAGCCCATATAGACAACATTTTTTTTTTTTAAGAAAAGGGAAGTATGTGTGAAATCGTAACAACACAAGGCTTAAGAAGAGGTGGACTGCAAATGAATGAAACTGAGGTGGGGTTGGTATGGACAAGGAAAACCTAAAATCCAAACAACGAATGGTTTATACTATAGAGAGTCCCTGAGATGCCTGCAAGTTGGCCCCACATAATAATTTAAGAGTAGAATGGATTACACACTCTCACATTCTCCCACTATTTATGGGTGCAGTCAATTAAGCTTAACAACATTACACAGTAGTAGCAAAGCTATTGCATTTCCATCCTGTGGGGCTGTCAGCGTAGAGTCATTTTCCAACTGCGAGGGCAGAGGATTCGCTCTCTGGATAGTGATTACAATCATTTGGATGTTTATGCAGAAACTATTCTTACCCAGAGGAGAAACTATTACAACAAGTGCCATCACTGAATGATACACTGCTTCTTTTTGCATTCTTAACACTAGCATAACTAAGCTACCAAATAAATCAGAGAAGCATACACATTCCTTAGGAACTATTTTCTTGAATTTAAATAGCCACTGATTGGTCTCGACTTCTATCTTTTCTCTCTTTAAGTTAATTTTAACCAATCACTGGATTTTACTGTTTATTCATTTATTTATTCAACAAAAATTATAAAGTACTACTTATCAGGAACAAGAAACAGCAAAATGAACAAGACATGCTCCACCTTTCATGGAACTTGTACTCTAGTGAAAGAGACAAGCTTTATACTAGTTTTGTAGCGTTTTAGCAGTTTACAGTTACTTGAAACCCATGGCAACCTTGAGAGGAAGACAGAATAGATACTCTTAATTTCATTTTAAAGGTAAGCTGAAAGGATGTGCGGAAGATAAATCTGAAAAGCATGATGGGAAAAATAATAGTTCGTAAAGTGTGGTCCCACAACCAGCATCAGATGGAAACTTAGAAATACAAATGTGTTGGCCCCAAACCAGACCTTTTAAATGAGAAACTTGGGATGGGGACTAAAATCTGTTTACCAAGACCTTCAGGCGATTCTGAAGCACACTGAAGTTTGAGGAACACTGGTGTAAGAAAAAGATATTGGATTGAACTAAAATACTCGGTGTTGGAGAATGTGGCTAAGACAGCAGACTAGGAAGACCCTAAATTCACCTCTTCCCATGGGCATACCAAAATTACAACTATTTACAGAGCAACTATCTACAAAAATAACCTGAAGGCTACTAAAAAAGATTTTCCACGGCTAAAGATATAAAGAAGGAAGTACAACAAGCTTGGTAGGAGGGGCAGAGACATGACATAGTCAAGGCCCACACCCCTGGGTATATGACCCACAAACAGGAGGATAACCACAACTGCAAAGGTTCTCCCCAAGGAGTAAAGGGTCCAAGTCCCCCATTAGGCTCCCCTGTCTAGGGTTCCTGCACCAGGAAGATAAGCACCCAGAACATCTGGCTTTGAAGGTCAGCAGGGCTTGTGTACAGGAGAGCTAGAGGGCTGTAGGAAACAGAGGCTCTGTTCTTAAAAGGTGCACACAAAAATCTCACATGCTCCAAGTCTCAGCACAGAGGCACTGATTTGAAAGGAGCCTAGGTCAGACCTGCTTGCTGATCTTGGAGAGTCTCTCAGAGAGGTATGAGGCACACGTGACACCACCTGGGGTTCAATGCACTGGCAGCAGCCATTTTGGGAAGTGGAGCTCATTCTACCATGAGGACACTGGTGCTGGCAAACACCATTTTGAAGTCCTCCCTCTAGCCTATTAGTGTCAGGGGTTTACCTGCCCACCAGAGGGACAACACCAGCCCAGTATCCTCTGGGCTCCATAGCCAGATGCTCTGGGACCCAGCCCTGCCCACCAGCAGGCTGGCAGCCATCACACCAGGCAGGGCCTCTCAGCCAACTGGGCCTGCGGCCAGCCTTGCCTAACAATGCGCCCACAGCAGTTGGCCCTGCCACAAAAGAAGGGCCCATGAAGCCCACAAAGGGCATACTCTGACACACACACACACACACACACACACACACACACACACACAATGTTATATATGATCCTCATGGTGACCACAAACCAAAAACCTATAAGAGAGACACACACAAAAAGAGAAAGGAATCCGAACATAACAGTAAAGATAGTCATCAAATCACAAAGGAAGAGAGCAAAAGAGGAAGCAACTAAAAAAACTACAAAAAAAACCCAGACCACAATTAACAAAATGGCAATAAGCATATACTTATCACTAATAACTTTGAATGTAAATGTACTAAACACTCCAATCAAAAGACAGAGTCATCTAATAAAAAACAAGACCCATCTATATACTGCCTACAAGAAACTCACTTTAGAACTAAGGACACATGCAGTCTGAAAATAAAGGGATGGAAAGGTAGTCCATACAAATGGAAACAAAAAGAAATCTGGGGTAGAAAATAAACTTTAAAGTAAAGACTGTTACCAAAAAAAGAAGAATATTACTTAATGATAAAGGGATCAATCCAACAAGAAGATATAACACCTGTAAATACACACACACACACACACACACACACACACACACACACCCCAACATAGCAACATGTCAATACATAAAGCGAATATTAACATAAAGGGAGAAATAGACAACAATACAGTAATAGTAAGGGACTTCATTACTCTATTTATATCAATAGACAGATCATCCACAGAGAAAATCAATAAGGAAACACTGGCCTTAAATGACATGTTAGAGCAAATTAACTTAACATACATACATATATATATATATATATATATATGTATATATACACACACATACTGAATATTTCATCCAAAAGTAAGAAAATACACATTCTTTTTTTTGAGAGCACATGAAACATTCCCCAGGATAGATTACACGCTAGCCCACAAAAGAAGTCACAATAAATTTCAGAAGATTAAAATCATACCAAGCATCTTTTCCAAACACTATAGTATGAGACTAGAAATCAATCACAAGGAAAAAAAATGCAAAAAAACACAAACATGTGGAGGCTAAGCATTATGCTTTTAAACAACTAATGGGTCACTGGAGAAATCAAAGAGGAAATAAAAACATACCTGGAGACAAATGAAAATGGAAACACAACAATCCAAAAGCTATGGGGGCACAGCAAAAGCAGTTCTAAGAGGTAAGATTATAGTGATACAAGCCTACATCAGGAAACAAGAAAAATCTTAAATAAACAACCTAAGCTTATACCTAAAGGAACTACTAGAAAAAAGAACGATCAAAACCCAAAGCTAGTAGAAGGATAGAAATAATAAAGATCAGAGCAAAAATAAACAAAATAGAGAAAAAAAAAAAAACAGTAAAAAGAAGCAATGAAACTAAGAGCTGGTTCTTTGAAGAGATAAACAAAATTAATAAACTATTAGCCAGACTCATTAAGAACAAAAGAGAGAGGACCCAAACAAATAAAATCCAAAGGGAAAGAGAAGAAATTACAACCTACATCACAGAAATACCAAGGATCATAAGAGATTACTATGAACAATTATACACCATTAAAATGGATGACCTAGAAGAAATGGATAAAATCCTTGAAACATGCAGTCTCCTAAGAATGAAAAAGGAAGAAATAAAAAATATGAATAGACTTAATATCAGTAATGAAATTGAATCAGTAATCAAAAAATTTGCAACAAACAAAAGTCCAGGTCCAGATGACTTCACAGGTGAATTCTACCAAACGTTTGAAGAAGAGTTAACACCTATCCTTCTCAAAATATTCTAAAAAATTGAAGAAAAGGGAATGCTAGCAAACTTATTATACAAGGCTAGCATCACCCTGATACCAAAACCAGATAAAGACACCACCAAAAAAAGGAAATTATAGGCCGATATCACTTATGAATATAGATGCAAAATCCTCAACAAAATATTAGCAAACCAAATTCAACAGTACAGTAAAAGGATCTTACACCATGAGCAAGTAAAATTTATTCCAGGGAAGCAAGGATGGTTCAATGTCTACAAATCAATGAATGTGATACACCACATTAACAAACTGAAGAATACAAAATCATATGATCATCCCAATAGATGCAAAAACAAAAAAAGTTTGTGGGCTTCCCTGGTGGCGCGCAGTGGTTGAGAGTCCGCCTGCCAATGGAAGGGACACGGGTTCGTGTCCCGGTCCGGGAAGATCCCACATGCCGCGGAGTGGCTGGGCCCGTGAGCCATGGCCGCTGAGCCTGCGCGTCCAGAGCCTGTGCTCCACAATGGGAGAGGCCACGACAGTGAGAGGCCCCCGTACCGCAAAAAAAAAAAAAAAAAAAATTTGTGACAAAATTTAAAATCCAATTATGATAGAAATTCTCAACTAAGTACATATAGAGGAAACATACCTCACCACAATAAAGGCTGTATATGACAAAACTACAAACAACATCATAATCAACAGTGAAAAGCTGAAAACATTTCCTTTAAGATCAGGAACAAGACAAAGATGCCCACTCTCACCACTTTTATTTAACATAGTATTGGAAGTACTAGCCACAACAATCAGACAAGAAAAAGAAATAAAAGTAATCCAAACTGGAAAGGAAGAAATAAAACTATCACTGTTTGCACACGAGATGGTGCTATATATAGAAAATCAGAGAGGCCACCAAAAAACCATTAGGACTAATAAATGAATTCAGTAAAGTTGCAGTATACAAAATTAATATATAGAAATCTGTTGTGTTTCTATGTACTAACAAAAAACTATCAGAAAGAGAAATTAAGAAAATTATCTCATATACAACTGCATCAAAAAGAATAAAATACCTACAAATAAATCTAGGGAGGTAAAAGACTTGTATTTGAAAAACTATAAAACATTGATGAAAGAAACTGAAGATCACACAAATGGAAAGACATACTGTGTTCACGGATTAGAATAATTAATATTGTTAAAATGACCATACTACCCAAGGTAATCTATAGATTTAGCACAATTCCTATCAAAATACCAATGGCATTTTTCACAAAACTAGAACAAGTAATTCTAAAATTTGCATGGAAACACAAAAGACCCCCAAAAGCTAAAACAATCCTGAGAAAGAAGAGCAAAGCTGGAGGTATCATGAGCCCTGATTTCAAACTATATTACAAAGCTGCAGCAATCGAAATAGTATGGTACTGGTACAAAAACAGACACATAGATCAATGGAGAAAAATAGAGAGTCTAGAAATGAACCCATGCACTTATGGCCAATTAATCTATGACAAAGGAGGCAAGAACATACAATGGGGAAAAGACAGCCTCTTCAATAAATGGTGTTAGGAAAACTGGATAGCTACATACAAAAGAATCAAAATGAATTACTTTCTCACATCATACACAAAAACAAACTCAAAATGGATTAAAGACTTAAATGTAAGACCTGAAACCATAAAACTCCAAGAAGAAAACATGGACAGTATGCAACTTTGACATTGGTCTTAGCAATATTTTTTTGGATCTGTCTCCTAAGGCAAGGGAAACAAAAACAAAAATAAATGGATGGTATTACATCAAAGTGAAAGCTTTTGGACAATGAAGGAAACTATCAACAAAATGAAAAGACAGCTTATGAATTGAAGGAGACTTGGAAAATGATATATCTGATAAGAGGTTAACATCCAAAATATACAAAATACTAAACAACTCAGCATCAAAAAAAAAACAACTTGATTAAAAAAATGGACAGATGATCTGAAAAGACATTTTTCCGAAGAAGGCATAGAGATGCCCAAGAGACACATACAAAGAGGCTCAACATCACTAATCATCAAGGAACTGCAAACCAAAATCAGTGAGATAAGTGAGATACCACTTCACATCAGCCAGAAAGGCTGTTATCAAAAAGACAACAATTAACAAGTGTTGGCGAGAATGTGGTGATAAGGAAATACTTGTGAACCGTTGGTAGGAATATAAGTTGATAGAGTCACTATAAAATACGCAATGGAGGTTCCCCTTCAAATTAAAAGTAGACCTACCATACAATCCAGCAATTCCACTTCTGGGCATTCTTCCAAAGAAAACAAAAACACTAATTTGAAAAAGATGTATGCAACCTTGTGTTCATTATAGCATTATTTACCATAGCCAAGATATAGAAGCAACCTAAGGGTTCACTGAGAGATATAAAGATGCAGAAGTTGTGATATATATGCATATACACAGACACAGACACACACACATACACACACTGGTATGTTACTCAGCCATAAAATAAAGATTGCTGTTTTTCCATTTGCAACAATGTAGACGGACCTAGAGGGTATTATGCTAAATGAAATAAATCAGATGGAGAAAGACAAATCCCATATGATTTCACTAGTATCTGGAATCTAAAAACAAAACAAACAAACAAATGTAACAAAAGAGAAAGAGACTCATTGATACAGAGAACAAACTGGTAGTTGAGGGGCAGATGTGGGGGCATGAGTGAAATAGGTGAGGGAGATTAAGAGGTACAATCTTTTAGTTTTAAGTGCCAGGGATGTAATGTACAGCATAGGGGATACAGTCAATAATATTTTAATACTTTTGTATGGTGACAGATGGTAACTAAACTTATCATGGTGATCATTTTGTAATGTAGAAAAATACTGGATCACTATGTTATGCACCTGAAACTAACGTAATATAGTAAGTTAATTATACTTTAATTTAAAAACTCTAAAAAAAAAAAAAAATAGTAGGATATAATGACTGACTGTGGGGGGAAAAGAAGATGAAATTGAGGCCTGAATGTCTGGCTTGAACAACTTTCCCTTACTGTCTGATGAAACAAGTTGTCATACTGTGAACTGCCCTGTGAAAAGGCCCATATGGAAAGAATGTGGCTTCCGGTGGATAGCCAGAGAGGAAGACACCCTCAGTCCAACAGCCCACAAGGTACTAAATCTTGCCAACAACCTTGTAAGCTTGGAAGTAGATCCTTTCCCAGTCAAGCCTTCAGATAAGACTCCAGCACTGGCGGACACCTGACTATGGCCTCGTGAGAGACACTGAAGTAGAGGACCCAGCTAAATTGTGCTCAAATTTCTGATCCACTAAAACCATGAGATAATAAGTGTGTGTGTTTTTTTGTTTTGTTTTGTTTTTAAACACTGGGCATTAGGTAAATGACCGTGGAAAAATTACTTAACTATTTGGCCTCGGTTTTCTAAAAATGAATCCTATCTTGCTTGTGGCTATAAATAAATCTATGCCAGGGGTCATAAACACAAATCTCTACTGAGATCAAGCAGGCAACATATCAGTAAAAGAAGGTAGACAGGCATAAAAGAAAATCATAGCATAAGTGAGTTGATAAATGGCAACTAGGTACTGGGAGACAGAAGTGAGTAGTAGGAACTCTAGCAAACTTGAAACAATGCCCTTTTAGAAAAAAAAAAAAAAATGAAGAACCCCCCGCCCCGAATTTGTGTGTAATCACCTAATTCAATACACTATAGTTTAACACTGTATTGTACAAAAATAAAATAGCAAAAATGGTGGGTAGGAGGAAGAGAGGGGAAAAGACAGAGAGAGATTTGAGGCTGGAGGGCTAAATTTGGTTAGAAGGCTGTTGGAATTAACTATGCTGTGATTTAGAGGTCCACATGAGAAAAGCAATATCTCTGGGAGTGAAGGTAAGGAAGATAAGGGTTAGAGTAGGAAGCAATCAAGTAAATGGCAAGGTATAAATGGTAGGCTTCTATGATGGATTCCTGCCATGATGGTCTTGATCAAGGTCATACAGCTGGTAATTAGTGGAATCATACATATGGCTGCCAATTAAGGTATCCAGTTATGACTCAGAAGAAGTGGCAGAGAGTTAAAGTTGCAATGCTCTTGAATTGACCTGCTTGGTCCCAAGTGTCAAAGGGACAGAGTTGGCCAAGGAAGACTGGGATTGGAAGTCTGATTAAAAAAGAGGTCTCACAGTTCAGGCAGGCAAAAACTTATGTATTAATATGACAGGGAAAGATAAAAATATTGAATAAATGCAATAGATGGGGTATAGGAAGATAAGATTAAAAAAAGAGGAAGAGGTACTTATTCCTAGTCTAGTTAAGAGGGTAATGTTTGAGCAAGAAGGCAAGTTTAACCTGCAAAAAGGGTACAATCAAGTCTAGGTTCATTTCTTTCTGCCCTTCAAAAATGCACACAGATGACTCATTCTGCTTCAGGGAACTGGCCAAGATCATAGACAAAAATTATGGCTATAACCCTCTATTTCTATTATTTTTAATGGATACATAACAGAATATGACAAAGAGGGAATATGGAAAATTTTTAAAGGATCTCTCACTATAAATGAGAACTCATGCTCTGGAAGCACCCACTGACACTATTTCCAATAAAATAAATGCCTTGTTTAATAACAAAAAGGAATGTTCCCCTTTCTACTCTCCTCCCCCAAAAGTTACACAATAATATGGGATTCAATTCAGAGCCAAATTGGCAAATTTGAAAATGTTGTCTACTCATATGTGCTTCAGAATGTCATTACCTGTATCAATTATAACAATTTTTTACATGATTACACACTGACTTAAACCAAGAGAAAAACGACAATATTTTTTTTAAAAAGAGAAATGTTTGTTATTTGCATGAGAACAATTAAAAAAAAAAAAAATCCAGTTCAGGTTCTGTTCTATGCTGCTTGACTTATTTCATAGCTTTATTTTGGGCACAAAGAAGAGGAGACAGTTTCTATTAAAAAACAATTAAGTACCCAGGACAGTGTTTTAAATCATATCTGGGCTACAGCTCACCCATCAGCAGGCAATTTGGGGCAGCACCTCAATGAATTTGCAAAGACTCTTTTTTCCTGGCATATCTTCCATTTCCGTCTTTGGCATATTTCTGCTCATCCTTCAAGGTCTAGCACAAGTGCCACCTTCTTCTGTGGAGCCTTTCTGGATGACTACAGGCAAAAATGATTGCTTTCCACTTATTTTCACAGTACTTGGCCCATGGCTCTGTTGTGATATTTTTCTCATCATCTTATAACTATTTTTATAGCTATCTTCCACTTTAGACTATGAGTGTCTCAACAGTAGTGCCCTTGCCTCATTCATCTTCTAATCGCCAACATTTATCAGAATATCTGGCCTGCAAGCTATTTACTAAATAAGCACAAATTTGAATGAATGAGTAGGTGAAGGAAGAAAGTAAGATATGAAAGGCAGTATGCATTTCATTAGGTCAAGGCCAAAGTTCCCCTCCAACATGATTTGGGCAGGAGGTATTAATCTCTAATTGAGCTTACTAGCTCATGGTCAGTCTACACTATCTAGGTATATACCCATTTGTTGAAATTTCCATGGTTTATGTATATGAAGAGAAGAGACTGGAAATGTGTGAATTATGTCTATGTAACATTGGAAAAGCAGTCAAGTAAGAGGATTCTCTGTACCTCCCAGTATCACTGTGTCATGGGTTTCTACAATAATAATCAGATTTTTCAGGAACAAACACCACCGTTTATTTTTTAAATTATGATCCTATGGTTTCTAGTACTTAAATATGCATCTGCCTTTCTACTAGAAATGTAAGAGCATATCTAATGTATTCTTGGCCTGAGAAGTAGGAGTAACGATGGGAGACTTATTCACATTCATCACACTTTGATAAATTTAATTTCTAATTTAGAGTAAATTTACCTTTGGTGAGGTAATTGTGGGGAACTGTGGAACATTTTCTCTTGTGGGACAGTTGTACCTTGTTTTTATATTTATGCTTTCAAAATGTATTTTAAGATCATACCTATTGTCTCTTCTGTTAAACTTTGTATAAAGAATATCTTGTCAATGGGCAAGATACTTTTGCCCTATGTGTATGCATATGTATATGCACATCTATACAGGTATAAAACAGTTAATGTGTGAGTCACTAGAAAATGACACCACAATTTGAACCAAGGGGTGAGAAATTGCAGCTCTGTATCATTTCATATGAGGGAAAAATAAAGAAAATTGCTTGAAAAACACAGAAAAGTTACAGATAAACGTTCAGCAAATTGCAAAAGAACTGGTACTTCATGAGACATCCCTTATTATTTTTAAGTAGAATATGCAGGGCTCTGTTTATGTGCAAGTTTACATCTTGGCTTTCCTCTCAGATCCTCACTTGGACATAGCCGTTGATGCCACAGCCAGATGCCCTCTAGCAGTCTCAAGAGAGGTGAGGCATACCCTACTGTGTACCTGCAAGGGAGTACAGCTCCTGGAGGTGAATAGTTAATATCTGATTTCTGAAGAGCCGCCAAACTGAAAGGCTGGTGTCATCACTCCTATACTATTCTGCATCTCTCACATCATAGGCTTAAGCTTCTAAGAGAAACATGCAAAATGTAATGCTCTTGGTTTGATGCAAAGGAAAATATTTATTTTGACTGTTTTAATTTCTTAGATTTACTACCTTCTCATTTTATTATATATATCTTTTAGTGTTTACTGGACAGGGCCAGTCACACTCCTTTTATGTGTCATTTTCTGATATTCACATTCTCTCTGGCAAGACTCTAATGACAAGTCCAGTTGTCTGCTGAGACATAATTCTGTTCATGTTGCTAATTCTTAATTTCCCTGCCCCTGCCTTCTCCCTTCATTGCAAAGCATTACTTGAGGCTAAATGAGATTTTTTTGTTGTTGTTTTTAAGCCTTCAACTGTCCTGCTACTCAATTTCCTGCTGAAGTTATAATCTTCTGTTTGGGATACCACAGTTGATTACTCTAGAAATGACTGTAATACTCATTATCCACCATTTGTTGGAAGGGTGGAAGAAAGCTGTGATTAAATAAAAATTGGCTTGGATTTTGCTTCAAACTTCTACTACATTACTTTAAGGGCTTAATCAGAATTTTGCTGTTGGTGTTTCTAAATGTTTTTCTCTATCACTTCCTCGGTCACTACGAATGTGGTAGACTGAATTATTGACTCCATTATTTGCTGTTGCCAGAATTCATACCCTTTTCCATGGAACTTTGCAGTTCTTCACGCTGGAGGTTGATTATACAATTCCAATTTGACAGTGGGCTCAGTCATGTGACTTCCATTGACCAACAAGATTTGTAATGTGCTAACATGTTTGGGCTTGTCCTCTTGCACTTCTGCCATCTTTGTGAAAACAACCCACCCAGTTAAACATGCTGAGTCAAGAAAAACAAGATATACAAAAGCATATTTGGACTCAACCCCTACCCTGGGTCCCACCCCAGCCTAGAAAGCCAATTCTATGCCTACCGACACGCAAGTAAGAGCGAATAACTGGTTGTTATTTTAAATTACTGAACTTTGGGACACTTTATTAATGTAACAATAGTTGCCTAATACAACTACCCACTATTATGACTTTGAGGAGAAAAATATATAATTAATTTCAGTGTACACCTTTATACAGTACTCACTGTGTGCAGAAATATGCAATCTGGGTAGCCACAAAAGACACAGAAATTATGAAATACTGCTCTGGAAGATTTTGCTCTTGAAAGAAAAAAAAATTAACAAGATGGATACCTAACCTCAATGACCATGAGGTGCAGTAGGAGGAGACAGACATGCAAACAAAGCAGTGCTTTATAAAATTACACACGGCAGATCAATCTGAATTGTACATAGCCCTGCAATTCGGTGTCCAGCATATGATGTCAGAGTACCTGGGTCAAAATCCAGACTCAACTTATTCCCTCACCTTTATTTGCCTCAGTTTCCTCACTTGTAAAAGCCAGAGAATCAGCAGTTAGGACAGCGCTTAATAAATAACATGGAGGCTTCCGGGAAGATGGCGGAAGAGTAAGACGCGGAGATCACCTTCCTCCCCACAGATACACCAGAAATACACGTGGAACAACTCCTAAAGAACACCTACTGAACGCTGGCAGAAGACCTCAGACCTCCCAAAAGGCAAGAACCACCACCACCACCACCCCGCCACGTACCTGTGTAGGGCAAAAGAGAAAAGAATAAACAGAGACAAAAGGATAGGGACGGGCCCTGCACCAGTGGGAGGGAGCTGTGAAGGAGGGAAGTTTTCCACACAGTAGGAAGCCCCTTGGCGGACAGAGACTGCGAGTGGCGGAGTGGGGAGGCTTCGGGGCCACCGAGGAGAGTGCAGCAAGAGGGGTGCAGAGGGCAAAGCGGAGAGATTCCCGCACAGAGGATCGGGGCCGACCGTCACTCACCAGCCCGAGAGGCTTCGCTGCTCACCCTTCCTGGCGGGCGGGGCTGGGAGTTGAGGCTTGGGCTTTGGTCGCAGCGCCTGGAGAGGACTGGGGTTGGCGGCGTGAGCACAGCCTGCAGGAGGTTAGTGCGCCACGGCTAGCCGGGACGGAGTCCGGGGAAAAGTCTGGACCTGCCGAAGAGGCAAGAGACTTTTTCTTCCCCCTCTGTTTCCTGGTGTGCGAGGAGAGGGGATTAAGAGCGCTGCTTAAAGGCGCTCCAGAGACGGGCGCGAGCTGCGGCTAAAAGCGCAGACCCGAGAAACAGGCATGAGACGCTAAGGCTGCTGCTGCCGCCACCAAGAAGCCTGTGTGCCAGCACAGGTCACTATCCACACCCCGCTTCCGGGGAGCCTGTGCAGCCCGCCACTGCCAGGGTCCCGGGATCCAGGGACAACTTCCCCGGAAGAACGCACGGCGCGCCTCAGGCTGCTGCAACGTCACGCCGGCCTCTGCCGACGCAGGCCCGCCCCGCACGCAGTGCCCCTCCCTCCCCGCGGTCTGAGTGAGCCAGAGCTCCCGAGTCAGCGGCTCCTTTAACCCCGTCCTGTCTGAGTGAAGAACCGACGCCCTCCGGCGACCTACATGCAGAGGCGGGGCCAAATCCAAAACTGAGCACCTGTGAGCTGTGAGAACAAAGAAGAGAAAGGGAAATCTCTCCCAGCAGCCTCAGAAGCAGCGGATTAAAGCTGCACAATCAATTTGATGTACCCTGCATCTGTGGAATACATGAATAGACAAAGAATCATCCCAAATTGAGGAGGTGGCCTTTGAGAGCAAGATTTATGATCTTTTCTCCTTTTCCTATTTTTGTGAGTGTGTATGTGTATGCTTCTGTGTGAGATTTTGTCTGTATAGCTTTGCTTCCACCATTTGTCCTAGGGTTCTATCTGTCCGTTTTTTTTGTTTTTTTTTTTTAAATTTTTCTTCTCTTAATAATTATTTTTTTTTATTTCAATGACTTTATTATATTTTATCTTATTTTATTTTACTTCATCTTCTTTCTTTTTTTCCTTCCTTTCCTCCTTCCTTCCTTCCTCCCTCCCTCCCACCTTTCTTTCTTTCTCTCTTTCTTTCTTTCTTCTTCTACTAATTCTTTCTTTCTACTTTTTCTCCCTTTTATTCTGAGCCTTGTGGATGGAAGGCTCTTGGTGGTGCAGCCAGGAGTCAGTGCTGTGCCTCTGAGGTGGGAGAGCCAACTTCAGGACACTGGTCCACAAGAGACCTCCCAGCTCCACATGATATCAAACAGTGAAAAACTCCCAGAGATCTCCATCTCAACACCAGCACCCAGCTTCACTCAACGACCAGCAAGCTATAGTGCTGGACATCCTATGCCAAACAAATAGCAGGACAGGAACACAACCCCACCCATTAGCAGAGAGGCTGCCTAAAATCATAATAAGTCCACAGACACCCCAAAACATACCATCAGACGTGGACCTGCCAATCAGAAAAACAAGATCCAGCCTCATCCACCTGAACACAGGCACTAGTCCCCTCTACCAGGAAGCCTACACAACCCACTGAACCAACTTTAGCCACTGGGGACAGACACCAAAAACAATGGGAACTACAAACCTGCAGCCTGCAAAAAGGAGACCCCAAACACAGTAAGATAAGCAAAATGAGAAGACAGAAAAACACACAGCAGATGAAGGAGCAAGATAAAAACCCACAAGACCTAACAAATGAAGAGGAAATAGGCAGTCTACCTAAAAAAGAATTCAGAATAATGATAGTAAAGATGATCCAAAATCTTGCAAATAGAATAGACAAAATGCAAGAAACATTTAACAAGGACCTAGAAGAACTAAAGATGAAACAAACCATGATGAACAAAATAAATGAAATTAAAAATACTCTAGATGGGATCAATAGCTGGATAACTGAGGCAGAAGAATGGATAAGTAACCTGGAAGATAAAATAGTGGAAATAACTACTGCAGAACAGAATAAAGAAAAAAGAATGAAAAGAACTGAGGAGAGTCTCAGAGACCTCTGGGACAACACTAAACGCACCAACATTCAAATTATAGGGTTTTCAGAAGAAGAAGAGAAAAAGAAAGGGACTGAGAAGATATTCGAAGAATTTATAGCTGAAAACTTCCCTAATATGGGAAAGGAAATAGTTAATCAAGTCCAGGAAGCACATAGAGTCCCATACAGGATAAATCCAAGGAGAAATATGCCAAGACTCATATTAATCAAATTGTCAAAAATGAAATACAAAGAAAACATATTAAAAGCAGCAAGGGAAAAGCAACAAATAACACACAAGGGAATCCCCATAAGGTTAACAGCTGATCTTTCAGCAGAAACTCTGCAGGCCAGAAGGGACTGGCAGGACATATTTAAAGTGATGAAGGAGAAAAACCTGCAACCAAGATTACTCTACCCAGCAAGGATCTCATTCAGATTTGATGGAGAAATTAAAACCTTTACAGACAAGCAAAACCTGAGAGAGTTCAGCACCACCAAACCAGCTTTACAACAACTGCTAAAGGAACTTCTCTAGGCAAGAAACACAAGAGAAGGAAAAGACCTACAATAACGAACCCACAACAATTAAGAAAATGGGAATAGGAACATACATATTGATAATTACCTTAAATGTAAATGGACTAATGTAAATGCTCCCACCTAAAGACACAGATTGGCTGAATGGATACAAAAATAAGACCCATATATTTGCTGTCTACAAGAGACCCACTTCAGGCCTAGAGAAACAAATACACTGAAAGTAAGGGGATGGAAAAAGATATTTCATGCAAGTGGAAACCAAAAGAAAGCTGGAGTAGCAATTCTCATATCAGACAAAATAGACTTTAAAATAAAGACTGTTAAAAGAGACAAAGAAGGACACTACATAATGATCAAGGGATCAATCCAAGAAGAAGATATAACAATTGTAAATATTTATGCATCCAACATAGGAGCAGCTCAATACATAAGGCAAATACTAACAGCCATAAAAGGGGAAATCGACAGTAACACAATCATAGTAGTGGACTTTAACACCCCACTTTCACCAATGGACAGATCATCCAAAATGAAAATAAATAAGGAAACACAAGCTTTAAATGATACATTAATCAAGATGGACTTAATTGATATTTATAGGACATTACATCCAAAAACAACAGAATACACATTTTTCTCAAGTGCTCATGGAACATTCTCCAGGATAGATCATATTTTGGGTCACAAATCAAGCCTTGGTAAATTTAACAAAATTGAAATTGTATTAAGTGATTTTTTCCTACCACAACGCTATGAGACTAGATATCAATTACAGGAAAAGATCTGTAAAAAATACAAACACATGGAGGCTAAACAATACACTATTTAATAACGAAGTGATCACTGAAGAGATCAAAGAGGAAATTTTTAAAAAATACCTAGAAACAAATGACAATGGAGACACGATGACCCAAAATCTATGAATGCAGCAAAAGCACCTCTAAGAGGGAAGTTTATAGCAAGAAAACCCTACCTTAAGAAACAGGAAACATCTCGAATAAACAACCTAAACTTGCACCTAAAGCAATTAGAGAAAGAAGAACAAAAAAACCCCGACGTTAGCAGAGGAAAGAAATCATAAAAATCAGATCAGAAATAAATGAAAAAGAAATGAAGGAAACAATAGCAAAGATCAATAAAACTAAAAGCTGGTTCTTTGAGAAAATAAAATTGACAAACCATTAGCCAGACTCATCAGGAAAAAAAGGGAGAAGACTCAAATCAATAGAATTAGAAATGAAAAAGGAGAAGTAACAACTGAAACTGCAGAAATACAAAAGATCATGAGAGATTACTACAAGCAACTTTATGCCAATAAAATGGACAACCTGGAAGAAATGAACAAATTCTTAGAAATGCACAACCTGCCAAGACTGAATCAGGAAGAAATAGCAAATATGAACAGACCAATCACAAGTACTGAAATTGAAACTGTGATTAGAAACCTTCCAACAAACAAAAGCCCGGGACCAGATTGCTTCACAGGTGAATAATATCAAACATTTAGAGAAAAGCTAACACCTATCCTTCTCAAACTCTTCCAAAACATAGCAGAGGGAGGAACACTCCCAAACTCATTCTACGAGGCCACCATCACCCTGATACCAAAACCAGACAAGGATGTCACAAAGAAAGAAAACTACAGGCCAATATCACTGATGAACATAGATGCAAAAATCCTCAACAAAACACTAGCAAACAGAATCCAACAGCACATTAAAAGGATCATACACCATGATCAAGTGGGGTTTATTCCAGGAATGCAAGGATTCTTCAATATACGCAAATCAATCAACTTGATACACCATATTTACAAACTATAGGAGAAAAACTATATGATCATCTCAATAGATACAGAGAAAGCATTCAACAAAATTCAACACCCATTTATGATAAAAACCCTGCAGAAAGTTGGCATAGAGGGAACTTTCCTCAACATAATAAAGGCCATATGTGACAAACCCACAGCCAACATCGTCCTCAATGGTGAAAAACTGAAAGCATTTCCACTAATATCAGAAACAAGACAAGGTTGCCCACTCTCACCACTCTTATTCAGCACAGTTTAGGAAGTTTTATCCACAGCAATCAGAGAAGAAAAGGAAATAAAAGGAATCCAAATTGGAAAAGAAGAAGTAAAGCTGTCACTGTTTGCACATGACATGATACTATACATAGAGAATCCTAAAGATGCTACCAGAAAACTGCTAGTGCTAATCAATGAATTTGGTAAAGTAGCAGGATACAAAATTAATGCACAGAAATCTCTGGCATTTCTATACACTAATGATGAAAAATCTGAAAGTGAAATCAAGAAAACACTCCCATTTACCATTGCAACAAAAAGAATAAAATATCTAGGAATAAACCTACCTAAGGAACAAAAGACCTATATGCAGAAAATTATAAGACAGTGATGAAAGAAATTAAAGATGACAGAAATAGATGGAGAGATATACCATGTTCTTGGATTGGAAGAATCAGCATTGTGAAAATGACTCTACAACCCAAAGCAATCTACAGATTCAATGCAATCCCTATCAAACTACCACTGGCAGTTTTCACAGAACTAGAACAAAAATTTTCACAATTTGTATGGAAAACAAAAGACCCTGAATAGCCAAAGCAATCTTGAGAATGAAAAACGGAGCTGGAGGAATCAGGCTCCCTGACTTCAGACTATACTACAAAGCTACAGTAATCAAGACAGTATGGTACTGGCACAACAACAGAAAGATAGATCAATGGAATAGGATAGAAAGCCCAGAGATAAACCCATGCACATATGGTCACCTTATCTTTGATACAGGAGGCAGGAATGTACAGTGGAGAAAGGACAGCCTCTTCAATAAGTGGTGCTGGGAAAACTGGACAGGTACATGTAGAAGTATGAGATTACATCACTCCCTAACACCATACACAAAAATAAGCTCAAAATGGATTAAAGACCTAAATGTAAGGCCAGAAACTATCAAACTCTTAGAGGAAAACATAGGCAGAACACTCTATGACATAAATCACAGCAAGATCCTTTTTAATCCACCTCCTAGAGAAATGGTAATGAAAACAAAAATAAACAAGTGGGACCTAATGAAACTTCAAAGCTTTTGCAGAGCAAAGGAAACCATAAACAAGACCAAAAGACAACCCTCAGAATGGAAGAAAATATTTGCAAATGAAGCAACCGACAAAGGATTAATCTCCAAAATTTATAAGCAGCTCATGCAGCTCAATAACAAAAAAACAAACAACCCAATCCAAAAATGGGCAGAAGACCTAAATAGACATTTCTCCAAAGAAGATATACAGACTGCCAACAAACATATGAAAGAATGCTCAACATCATTAATCATTAGAGAAATGCAAATCAAAACTACAATGAGATATCATCTCACACCAGTAAGAATGGCCATCATCAAAAAATCTACAAACAGTAAATGCTGGAGAGGGTGTGGAGAAAAGGGAACCCTCTTGCACTGTTGGTGGGAATGTAAATTGATACAGCCACTGTGGAGAACAGTATGGAGGTTCCTTAAAAAGCTACAAATAGAACTACCATATGACCCAGCAATCCCACTACTGGGCATATACCCTGAGAAAACCATAATTCAAAAAGAGTCATGTACCAAAATGTTCATTGCAGCTCTATTTACAATAGCCCAGAGATGGAAACAACCTAAGTGTCCATCATCGGATGAATGGATAAAGAAGATGTGGCACATATATACAATGGAATATTACTCAGCCATAAAAAGAGACGAAATTGAGCTATTTGTAATGAGGTGGATAGACCTAGAGTCTGTCATACAGAGTGAAGTAAGTCAGAAAGAGAAAGACAAATATCGTATGCTAACAGATATATATGGAATTTAAGAAAAAAAAGTCATGAAGAACCTAGGGGTAAGACAGGAATAAAGACACAGACCTACTAGAGAATGGACCTGAGGATATGGGGAGGGGGAAGGGTAAACTGTGACAAAGCGAGAGAGAGGCATTGCCATATATATACACTACCAAACGTAAGGTAGATAGCTAGTAGGAAGCAGCCGCATAGCACAGGGAGATCAGCTCGGTGCTTTGTGACCGCCTGGAGGGGTGGGATAGGGAGGGTGGAAGGGAGGGAGATTGCAAGAGTGAAGAGATATGGGAACATATGTATATGTGTAAGTGATTCACTTTGTTATAAAGCAGAAACTAACACACCATTGTAAAGCAATTATACTCCAATAAAGATGTAAAAAAAAAAAAAAAAAAACAAAAAATATATATATATATATATATATATATATATATATATAACATGAACTCAATGGTAGCTATTATTATCACTATTACTATTATTGTCAATTTTAGCAGCATCTTTAATATAATTAAAAATAAATTAGTCAACATTTCCCTGCGCATGACATGCCTGGAGACATGGAAGGCTCTGTGCTAAATGCCAAAAGGAGCTTACCAGAAACACCCACATGAAAAGGCCAGTGGTTCTACAGAGCGAAAAGAATGGTCACTGAAAGAATCATATAATACATACCTTGTTAATTCAAAGAAATAAATGATTTCATGTCTATATAACATGTCTATATAACAACCCGCACTGACCAGTTAAGTGTTTTCACTGTATATTGACATTTATCTCAACCTCGCTGAAGGTGATACTATGTAAATTCATACTTGATGGTTATAATTAAAATTTTAAAAAGTAAGAATTTGTATTTCTTCCTTGATAAATTGACCCAGTTTGACCTATATCCACAGAAGCACAGTCTCAGACAACAGATCCCTGTGTAATTCTATTCAAGTTGCATCCGTAGTCTGTAGCCCTACCTTTGCCATTGCAAAAGAGAGATACACAATTTAATCTGGTTTCCAGAGCTTGCTGTGCTTATCACATTCAGACTAAGTGCCCAGAAAACAGCACTTATACTGATCCAAGTTTCCTAATTAAACACAATATCTAACTTCCATCCAAAATACACTTACAGAAAAAACGAACAAAATTAGTTTGTTATTAAAGTTTAGTATGAAGTATAAAAATCATCATAGTAAGATACTAGTAGCTACAGAAATTAAAAAGTTAAAATATTAAATATTTTTTGCTTCTCTTATTAATTAAATTTTAAAATATTATATATTAACAAATGTTTAGAGGAAAACGAGGAAGAGATTCTGTGACTTATACAACTTTGTTGTGAAATATTCTAAAGGGCAACTTGACAGGATGAAATTTTAAAATGTGCTTACTACATAGCTTACATATTCTACTTGTACATATCCGCCTTAGAAAAAATATTTGTACAAGTGTACAAAGAGGAATGTGCAAGCCTGCTCACTGCACACACAATTTCAGTAGAGAAAAACTGAAAATAACTTAAGTCTTCATCAAAGTGGGAATGGTTAAATAGACTCTATGTCATCAATTCTACAAAAATTAAAAAGAATGAGGTAGACTCTTATAAATGGGAATATAAATGTTTCTCATATCAATGGATGAAAAAGCAGGTTTCTGAACAATATGAAAGGTATGACACCATTTGTTTTGAAAATGCACACATGAAATATATTACTTTACATAAAGATGAATATGTATAAATATAGAAAGTGGTCTTGAAGGATACCTACAAAACAGTGGTTATTTCTGAGAAGGCGACTGCGATTACCAAGTACACTAAGGGAGACTTTTACTGTATTAATCCATACCGAGTACACTAAGGGAGACTTTTACTGTATTAATCCATACTTTCTCATAGTTTAGTATGTAATTGAAAATGAATAAGTAGGACTTTAACTTTCGAGCAAGATGGAATAACAAGGACCTCATTTACAATCTCTACGGAAACAACCAAAAATTGACAGAATACAAGAAACAAAAATTTTAACACACTGGGTATCAGACAATCAAGATCAGTAGTCCCTGAGAGATGACAAATGAGATGAGGCTTATGACTACTATCTTAGTCTGTTGGGGCTGCTATAACAAAATAGCACAAACTGGGTGACTTATAAACAATACAAATTTATTTTTCACAGTTTCCACCTGAGGCAGTACGTCTGAGGTCAGGGTGCCAGCATGGTCAAATGAAGGCCTTCTTTTAGTCTGCAGACTTCTAGTTATATCCTCACATAGTTGAAGAGGCAAGGGAGCTCTCTTGGGCCTCTTTTATAAGGCACTAATGCCATTTATGAGGGCTCTGCCCTCATGACCAAAGGCCCAATCTTATTATCACACTGGGCATTAAGATTTCAACCCTATGCATTTTTGGAATACAAACATTCAGACCATAGCAACTACCCAACCTTATTATATTGAGAGAATGTCTAGGCTGCAGCAAAAGGAGGAGGAATCCAGGCAATGCCCAGAGGATTCTGAGTTGGAGAGACAAAGTTGAGATTCTGGGAGAGGCAACATGGTGACTAGAATTGATAAGACAGAATATCAGAGACAAAAGAGATGTACACAAAGAGAACTCCAAAAATCTACAGAGCTCTTTTGAAGTATTTAGCTGAGTGCTGATCAGTAAATGCATGAGAGGAAATTAACTGAGGCTGGAGAAATAACCGCCTGAACAGAGTCATTACAGAGGACTGGGAGTAGTACTGTTTCCAAGATCATGGAGAACTGAGTAAAGTGAATAAAAGGGTCTTGCCACAGTAGTGTTGAATAATTATCCCAGGACTGAGTACTGCTCTGGTCTACCTAACAAATCATAAAACTAAAACACTTAAGGTTCAAAATATTTGCAAGTAACTTAACTGCACCACAAAATAAAGTTTAGTAATATTCATAGGGAAACAAAAAGAGCCAATACCCAACAAGACAAAGTTCACAATCTGACAAACAAGTTACAAAAAAGAACAAAATTATAAAAAGAAGCATAATAATATGGTCCATATATAGGAGTTAAACTAATTAATTAAAGTTACCCAGAACAGACACAGATGGTTTAATATCCAGACAAGGATATTAAAACAGTTATTAAAATTATCTTCCATATGATCAAAAAATTAAGTACAGACATAGAAGATAGTAAAAAAAAATAATAATAATTCATATCCTAGAAGTGAAAACTACAATGTGTATGATAGAAAAGTCACTGGATGGGCTTAATGACAGAGTACACAGAACCAAAAAAATTCAAAAGAACTTGAAGGCATAGCAGTAAAATTATCTAAAATGAAACATTGAGAGAAGCAACAATTAACACACAGAGAGAACATCAGTGAACTGTGAAACAACTGCAAGAATACCTTTAATAAAAAGATGAGAACATAAGATTAGATGAAAACAAAAGCATGACTCAACCATATACTGTATACTGTTAACCCTGGAACAACACTATATACTGAACCATAAACATAAGTCTCAGTAAACTAAAAAGTATTCAAGTTACATAAATACTATTCCAATGTGAACTAAATTTTAAAAATAACGTAAATATTTGGAGATAACATTGAAATATTTGGGAACCAAAACACACTTTTAAATAACCTATGGGTCAGAGCAGATATCAAAAGGGATACTAGAAAACATTTTGGAATGAATAAAAATGAAAAGAAACCATAGCAAAGAATATTGGGGTATTCAATTCATAGCACTAAAAGCTCATATTTCAAAAGATGAGTGGTCTTAAAAAAATGACCTCAACTTCTAAGAGATTAATTTTCTAATTAAGAAATTAGAAAAAGAAGAGCAAATTAAACCTAAAGTAAGCAGATAGAAAATAATAAAGATCAATGTGGAAATCAATGGAATAGAAAACAAATGAGAAAATTAATAAAGCCAAAAGCTGCTTCTTTTATATGATTAATAAATTTAATAAACCTCTAGCTAGACTGATCTGAATAAAAATAGAAGACTCAAATTACCAATATCATGAATGACAGATTTCCAATATCATGAATGACATCATTAGAATTTCTAGAGATACTGAAAGGATAATAAGGAAATATGCCAATAAGTTTGACAACTCAGAGGAATAGGACAAATATCCTGAAAAACACAAAGTATCAAAGTTCACCTAAGAATAATAGCCTGCCATATATGCTTTCAAGAAACTGAATTTGTAGTTCCAGGCTTAGGTGACTTCACTGTTTAATTCTACAGGACATTTAAGGAAGAAATAATAAATTCTACACAAATTCTTCCAGAAAATTGTAAAGAAAGGAATCTTACCAATTCATTTATGAGGTCCATATTACTCTGATATCAAATCTTCACAAAAATATTAAAAGAAAACCACATACAAATATCACTAATAATTACAGGTGAAAAAATTCTAAATAGAATTTTATACACAAATCTAAAAATTTATTTTAAAAAGATTTTATGGTCAAAAAGGACCAAAACATGAATATTTCAATAGATGGAGAGAAACATTTGACAAAATTCAACATTCATACCTGATAATAACTCTTAGTAAACTAGGAATAGTAGGGAATTTCCTTAACCTGAAAAAGTATATCTATGAAAAATCTGTAGTTAACACAATGGTAATGACAAAAGGCTGAATGCTTGCAACCTAAAATCAAGAAGAAGATAGGGATGTCCACTGTAACTTCTATTAAACATTTCACTAGAGGTTCTAGCTACTGTTATACAGCACAAAAAAAGGAAAAAATGTTTTTTTATTTTTAAAGGATACGATTGTCTATGTTGAAAATATGATAGATTATACAAAACAGTTAAAAGAATTTATAAGTGAATTTGGCAAGGCTGCAGGATATAAGATCACTACAGTATTAAAAAGGAATTGCATTGCCTTGTACTAGAGAGAGCAATCAAAAGTTGAAATAAAAAATGTCGTTTGCATTGCATCAATATATAAAGTCATTAGGGATAAATCTGAAAAAAGACATAAAAGATATACACACAGAAAACTAAAAAATATGTTGCTATAACAAATAACTAAATAATTAGAATGATATACTGTGTTTGTAAGACTCAATATTAAGATGCCAAATATTCCCAAGTTGATCTATAGATTCAACACAATCTCAAACAAAATGTCATCAAGTTTTTGTTGTAGAAACTCACAAACTTATTCTAAAATTCCACTGGGAAAGGGCAAGGGCCTAGTATAACCAAAACAGCTTTGAAAAAGAACTGTAGAGCTAACATCCCATGATTTCAGAACTTATTACAAAGCTACAGAAATAAGACAGAGTGCTATTAGTATAAAGATAGAAAAATAGATAAATGGAAAAGAGTATTCAGAAATAGATCTACACACATATGGACAACTGCTTTTTTTTTTTTTTTGGTATGGTATGCGGACCTCTTACTGTTGTGGCCTCTCCCGCTGTGGAGCACAGGCTCCGGACGCACAGGCTCAGGGGCCGTGGGTCACAGGCCTAGCTGCTACGTGGCACGTGGGATCTTCTCGGACTGGGGCACAAACCCTCTCAACAACTGTTCCACCAGGGAGGCCCTGGATAACTGCTTTTTGACAAAGGTACAGAAACAACTTAGTGGAGAAATATTAGTAGTCGTCAACAAATGGTACTAGATCTTTGAACATTCCGTCTGTAAAAAAAATGAACTTCAATCTAGGTTTTACTATATATATATATATATATATATATGCATATATATATATATATTGAGTAAAAAAATAATAGGCATAAATGTGAAACTTAAAACTATAAAATTTTAGAAAAAGAAGAAAATTTTCTGGCCTCACCTTAGCCAAATATCTCCTGGATATCATGTCTAAAGCATGTTTCATAAAATGATACATTAAAAAACTATACTTCACAAATAAAAAGCTTCTGTTCCTCAAAAGACACTATTAAAATAATGTAAAGATAAATTTCATCCCTGAAGAAAATACTTGCAAATTGTATTTTTGATAAATAACTTGTATCCAGACTATATGATTTTCAAAACTCAATAATCAAAAAAAACACAACAAATGGCCCAACACAAAAACAGACAAAATGGTTTGAACATATACCTCACTAAATATATATATATATGTGTATATATATATATATATATATGCATCTATATCTATGAATGGCAAATAGGCATATGAAAATGCTTAACATCATTTTCATTAGGGAAATGCAACTTAAAACTCTAGTGTGAACCCCCTACACACCTGTTAGAATGGCTCAAACAAACAAAGACTGACAATACTGGGTGTGGTGAGGATGTGTAGGAACTACGTTAGAATATATTCACATATGCAAAGAAAGGTAGTAAAGAAGAGTAGAGGAACCAAACACAGGAGACACATAGAAAACAATACACTGTATTATGGACATCTTTCTACATCAATGGATGATGTACAAACCACCCTTTTCCTTTTACATGCCTGCATCATATTCTATTTAGTGTCTTGTTCCTTAATTGAACTCAATTACCACCAAGGGTGATCAAT
The DNA here is from genome assembly GCF_003676395.1 of Aethalodelphis obliquidens. Classification (NCBI taxonomy): domain Eukaryota; kingdom Metazoa; phylum Chordata; class Mammalia; order Artiodactyla; family Delphinidae; genus Aethalodelphis; species Aethalodelphis obliquidens. The sequence goes on from NW_020837996.1 coordinate 8,837,570, forward strand.
TAGATTGCACCCATGTGTTTGCTATTTTAAACATGGCTATGGTGAACATCCTTACAGACACACCTTTGCAATTCAGGGCTCGTTTGTTTATTTTAGAGCACCAGATGGCAGTACATTTCCTTCTCTCACAGGACAGGGGCTAGCTATGGAAGAACAGAACAGTGTGAACACAATATACAACCATGGTACTTTTCCAAACTTTAGAAATCCCTCAGGTTCCTTCTAAATATGAGCTAATCCAAAAAATTACTTGAGTGGTATTGGCAATATAGATGATCCTTCAGTTCAGGATTCAATTGTGGCAAATTTCATGTAAGCTTCAGACTGGTTCTGTTAGAGGACATTTCTTAGCCTCAGGTCCCGTGCTTGCGTTCATGTAAGAGACCCACGTAATGATAGGTACTTTCAGACTAAGGAAATAAATAAGAACAAAACAACACAACAAGCCACCACCAATACCACCATAAATGGCTCCAGTACTGTCATTTATTCTGGGCTTACACTCTGAAAAGCAAGTCATAGACTAAGTACTGCCTATTATCTTATTTATGCCTCAAGGTAGTGAATGAGATAGACACTATTATCTCCATCTAAAAGATCATTAAATCTAGGCACAAATTAAGAAATGTCCTTCAGTCATTTAGCTGATAAGGAAAGGAATCAAAGATTTAAATATAGATCTTTCTGACAGAAAAGCCACACTCTTAAGCCAGGACCTTACTACTATGCTTAAAAATAAAAAAACTAATCTGGAATTTCAATGTACAACAGTAAGGAATACATTGTGAAAAGGGCACAATATTTACATGATAAAATATTCTGTACACAGTGGGAATATATATTCATAATTCATTAATTCAAATAAAGCTAAAGTGTAAAACATAATGATTCAAATTTTGTCCAAAACTGAGGGTGTGAGAGGAGATGGAAACAAGTCTATATTGTTCCAAATCGTTTTTTCATTCTACTTTTCCTGGGCATTTAGGAAGTCTGTACTTGTCAATTTATTTTGCAGTCAATTTGGGACCATGTAGCAGAAGTAATATAAACCACTTATATGTCTGGTTCTTATAAGCATCCTGCGTAAGCCTCCTGTCTTCTCTTACCCGACCACAGCAAGCTTGGAGGCCATGTGTTTCAAATAATTTAGCTATAGCCTACTACAGCCTCCAACAGACTGAGACTCTGGGTGATTATGGGAAGCCGAAGCCCTGCCAACCTGCATTAGACATACAATGTAAATTAGAAAAACAAAACAAAACCTTTATCCTATTAAGCCCCTGAAATTTAGAAATTCATCACTGCACCATAACCTAGACAAACTGACTAATAATTTCTTCATGTCTGCAAACTATGCAAAACTCCTAGGGGAATATATACCAAAATAGAGATTCTTCTCTTTTAATTTTGAGGTTGCTATTTATTTCTTCTTTTTCTTTTCTTTGCATTTTATAATTTTTCTCCTAAAAGATATCTATTATGTAATTACTTAAATTATTTTTAAAAATCACCCAGATATCTTTTGAAGTTATTAAATCAAGACAGACTTAATTCACGGAGAGTTTCTCTACTGCTTTTTGGGAATTTTTTCAAATATATTTCTCTTAGCTTAACATAAATTCAATCTCAGCTCATTTGTCCCATTATTTAAAATCTTTCAAAACTGTACTAATCTGCATTTATATCTACCTTCTTGAAACAAATAATCTTCCATTAAATGACATGTTACTTTATTGTTTTCATTAAATGTTTCAGAATATGTCTAATTTAGCTCAGATTTTGTTAGAAAACTCTGCAATGTTTTATTGCCTTCAGGTCCATTAGGGACTTTTTGAATACAGGAAACCTATCTTTTTGGTATTTTATGTAAGACCAAACATAGCTGTGACTCTGAAAATTTTCATGACTTGTGCCCATGAACATGGAAACCTTCATCATAATTCTTACATTATATTTAATTAAGGAAGTATCCACACACTATATTGACAACCTAAGCAAGAGGGACCAAATGAGGAGGGAGGAAATGATCATTGACAAGGAGAAGGTTGAGTCAATGTTATATCAAATAGTGGCCTCCAAGAGACTCAGAGAATTGAGTACTGATTATTGATATCGCTCTGAGTCAATAAGTTGATCAGTTGTGAGGGCTTTTCTAAAAATTAGCCTTAAGTAATTTCTCTCACTGGACCATAAAGCAGCTCTTTCAAATGTTTGTTGTATTTATGTGTTTGTGTTTATATATCTGTGCCCATGGAAAGTGACAAGACTGGGAAGGAAAGAAGGAAGGAAGGAAGGAACAAAGAAGGGCTGAAAGCAGTTCACAAACAACCAGATCAAGAAGTCACTTGCCAGATGGACTTCTTTTCTTACCAAGTAAGAGCTCACCTTGTATAACCCTACATTCAACCAAAAGAAATACCAGCTGAAAAAAAATTGGTCTCTGTGCATAATTTGGTTTATTGGAGATTGAGGGATAATAACACATCATCAAAACCTTGAACAGCATCAGAAATCATGAGCTCTGTCTTCCTTTACTGACATTATTATCATCAGAACACAAAAACAGTTTTGGCAGAGTTCTCCAGAATTTGCAAAAATTCCCCATTGCTTTACAATTAGAAAATGAAACAGGCTTTTAAAGGAAAGAATTGATGATAAACTTTTTGGAAAATGGGCTACCTCTGAAGCAAGGACTTTCTGAAGCCCTGGGTCAGAAAGGAGAGGACTGCCTGGTGCTGACTGAGTTTTTAGCATTTTTTAACCACATCATTTCTATGTTTAGATAGTCCCTCTTTCAAAGTGGGCAGCTGTCCTTACCTGCTTATAATCATTTGCACAGTTATACAAAATTGAAAATCAACATGGAATGTGTATCAATCCTATATCCTCTACTCCCAGAATGCCATGGTCACTTTAGTTGCAATCTCATTCTGATTTTGTTTTAAAATCTTTAATTAGCTCATTCTGGACCTTCTCCATTTTTAATGCATGAGCCCCCATAGGTAGCCATGCATATCACCAGAGCCCCTAAGTAGAATGTAAGAAATGACAAGACAGAAACAAAATATCCTTTAAGAAGTAGTTTGCAAACTCTTCCTTGTTTGCTGCCTACTGTTGGTTTTTAAATAATGTACAAATCAACTTCAGTACCATAGAAATAATCAACACAGGATCAAAACCTGGAGTTTCTAGTAGAGCACAAATCAAAAGCTGTAGGAATCCAACAGCTGGAGCCTGTCTCATTATTTCCCTGTTCTTTGATGTGTTTTTCAGCCAAGTATCTTACTTGCAGATATGTCTACCTACAAATTCTGCATTGCTTACATATTATAGTTTCCAACAGAGATAAATACTGTAACTGAGTTCTCATTTTCAAAATAGAACCCCCTTCTTTTTTCATCTTCCATTATGCACATGATCTTGTAAATGGCAGAACTGAAAATCAGCTGCATCTAATAAGAGAATCAAGTTTGCTATTGACTCTGAAATGCTAGTTTCCATTAGATCATCCATCATAGCTTTATTATGTGATCAACTGCCTAATTAATTTTGTACGGGGGTATTTAGACAGAACACTGAATGTTTCAGTGGGATTTTGCTATAATCCTGCACCTGCGGCCTCAGAGATTTAGATATCCTCCTATCGTAAGTTTGTACTGTGCCTATAAAGGATTCACTAGGATTCCAGCAATTCAGTCCAGTGAAATTCAGCAATATTAATTTCAGAAACAGCAGAACATTTGCATCTGTGGTTATGTTTCTTTGGACTTTAATCAGATCAAAGTCACCACAAGATATTAAGAGCTCTAGATACAATATTTTGTTCTGACAGTTTTACTGGTTAAATCAGACACTGTTTTGATTTTCTGTGCTTATCTGTTAATATGAACAGATGCGATCATGCTATTGTATAATGACTCTTGATTGCCAGCAGTATTTGATTTTGCAACCATTCGGCAGTGATAATTAAAGATAACGGGATATCCTATACAGTAATAATTAAAGATAGCTTTGTGGTCTTTATCACATGAATAAATGCCATAAAGGAAGAATTGATTCTTTGAAGTTCATTATTCAATGCATATTTTTGGAAGGTCAAGTTTGAAAAGTCTCAGAAAGAGACATTTATTAGGTGCAAGGGGCTTAACTAAACAGGAGCTGATTTGAAAATTTCATTTGTCCTGGCTGCTGTACACTGAGGCTTTATTCCTTATTTGTTCAGAACAATACCAGCATGAGTGTGCTGTTCACAACACAGAAACATAGAAGAGTCAAATAGCATGGGATTTTATATTTCACGTATAAATAGGCATTCGCAAACGTATGTATAAAGAATCTTTAAATCTATCTTCAATTTGAGAAGAGGAAATAAAAGCTCTTAAAACTCTGCCTTTATCTACTCTACAGAAGCTAGGCAATAATTCTAGGTGCTGACAGCCCCTCTCATAGAACAATATGACTCCCAAAACTGAAGCTCAAGTAAAACATTTTATTAATTGTATTTTCAATTAATTTAAAGAGATGACAGTGGCTTACCAAAAAAGGCAATCCTTAAAGCAAGGCCATCAGTGGGCCCAGCTGAGGACACCTGCCTCTAGGAATACACTGCTTATAAATGTAGGGATGACTTACATGGTACAGGACCCTCAATTAAATTTGAATCTCAGATTTTTTAAAATGAAGTTTTTAGTATAAGTATGTGCCATGAAATATTTTGGATATAATTACACAGTAAAATTATTTATTGTGTATCAAAATTCAGATTTACCTGTATTTTATTTGTATTTGAAAAATCTGGCAACCCTATATAAACATCTATACTTGCTGACAACCAGGCTCAGAGCACCTGCTATATTTTTACTAAGTGAAACTTGATGGCGTGGAGCAAGGGTTAGAATAATAGCAGAATGAAGATTACCAAGAGCAAGAGCTAAGTAAGGCCTGATGGCTGGAGTTTGCAACCTAAGTGGTAGCCTGGTAAGTTTCCTGGGCAGGGAACCAACCTGTCCTCAGGCCACATGTACATTTCCTTTCCTCCCTCCTGCTGCGCCTGAGAGTTTAAGCAGGCAACATTTGAGGTTGATGCTATTAAATGAAGGAGGGAAATGGGTGATGCATTATTTTAAGTGGCTTTAATCAGGAGTCTATCCCACTTAGAAAAGAGAATTTATGGTTTTTATCAGCTTAAACGACGAGCAATACATAAGGATCCCCTATCTGCCCACAACTTTACCAATCTGGAATAGTGTCTACATTTTGCAGTCCCCTTCTTCACACTCCACCCCAATCCTTATTAGAATCTTGACCTAAGGGACATCTTTTTCTCAGAATTAAAGGAAGAATAAAGATTAAGTACCTCTATATGTGGTCTCTTAAGTTCTCTGATAAAACACACTAGAACCACACAAAAAGATATAGAGGACAATACATATGTTAATAAGCAGACTGTTTTACAGTATAGAAGCTATTAGTCAAGGGAAGGGAGTATTTAGGAGCCCTGCCTCTCAAATAGCTTATACACGGAATCTTAAAAAAAAAGATACAAATGAACTTATCCACAAAACAGTAGTAGACCCACAGACAGAGAAAACAAACTTATGGTTACCAAAGGGAAAAAGGGATGGGGGAGGGATAAATTAGGATGTTGAGATTAACATATACACACTATATAAAATAGATAATCAACCAGGACCTACTGTATAGTACAGGGGTCTATAGTCAGTATTTTGTAATAACATATAAGGGAAAAGAACGTGAAAAAGAATATATATATATATATATATATATGTATAAAAGAATATATATATATGTATGTATGTATAACTGAATCACTTGGCTGTACACCTGAAAGTAACAGGACATTGTAATTCAATTATATTTCAATTAAGAAATTAAAAATAGAACTACCACATCAAAAAAAAAAAGGAAACAAAAATTCAAAATTATCTCTTAGCGGTGTCAAAGAGCCTGAATCAGAATATTAATATAATTAGACTTCCACCTATTAGCTACATGAACTTGGAGAAATTACTCACTTTAAACCATAGTGTCAGGGAGCCCTTCAAGATGGTGGAGGAGTAAGATGTGGAGCTTGCCTTCCTCCCCACAAATACATCATCTACATGTGGAACAGCTCCTACAGAACACCTACTGAACTCTGGCAGAAGACCTCAGACGTTCCAAAAGGCAAGAAAATCCCCATGTACGTGGGTAGGGCAAAAGAAAAAACAGAGATAAAAGAATAGAGATGAGGCTTCCCTGGTGGCGCAGTGGTTGAGAGTCCGCCTGCCGATGCAGCGGGAACGGGATCATGCCCCGGTCCGGGAAGATCCCACATGCTGTGGAGCGGCTAGGCTCGTGAGCCATGGCCGCTGAGCCTGCGCGTCAGGAGCCTGTGCTCCGCAACGAGAGAGGCCACAACAGTGAGGGGCCCACGTACCACAAAAACAAAACAAAACAAAAAACTGACAAAGGATTAATCTCAAAAATATACAAGCAGCTTATGTAGCTCAATATCAAAAAACAAACAACCCAATCCAAAAATGGGCAGAGTACCTAAATAGACATTTCTCCAAAGAAGATATACAGATTGCCAACAAACACATGAAAGGATGCTCAACATCACTAATCATTCGAGAAATGCAAATCAAAACTACAATGAGGTATCACCTTACGCCAGTCAGAATGGCCATCATCAAAAAATCTACAAACAATAAATGCTGGAGAGGGTGTGAGAAAAGGGAACCCTCTTGCACTGTTGGTGGGAATGTGAATTGATACAGCCACTATGGAGAACAGTATGGAGGTTCCTTAAAAAATACTAAAAATAGAACTACCATACGACCCAGCAATCCCACTACCAAGCATATACCCTGAGAAAACCCATAATTCAAAAAGAGCCACGCACCACAATGTTCATTGAAACTCTACTTACAATACCCAGGACACAGAAGCAATCTAATGTCCATCGACAGATGAATGGATAAAGAAGATGTGGCACATATACACAATGGAATATTAATCAGCCATAAAAATAAACAAAATTGAGTTATTTGTAGTGAGTTGGATGGACCTAGAGTCTGTCATACAGAGTGAAGTAAGTCAGAAAGAGAAAAACAAATACCGTATGCTAACACATATATATGGAATCTAAAAAAAAAAGGTTCTGAAGAACCTAGGGGCAGGACAGGAATAAAGACGCAGACGTAGAGAATGGACTTGAGGACACCGGGACGGGAAGGGTAAGCTGCGACAAAGTGAGGGAGTAGCCACTTCGTGGATATATATACACGACCTAATTTAAAATAGATAGCTAGTGGGAAGCAGCCGCATAGCACAGGGAGATCAGCTCAGTGCTTTGTGGCCACCTAGAGGGGTGGGACAGGGAGCGGGGGAGGGAGACACAAGAGGCAGGGGTTATGGGGACATATGTATACATGTAGCTGATTCACCTTGTTATACAGCAGCAACTAACACACCAGTGTAAAGCAATTATACTCCAATAAAGATGTTAAAAAAATAAACCCTGTAGTGCTCAGTTCTGTAAAATGGGTGTATTAACAGAACAATCTTCAGGGGCTTGAATGAATGACAAATGAGATGGATGATGCAGTTAGAGTATAAAGCAGTTCCTGGCACATAGTATCAATTCAATTAAAATGATCTCTTCTCCTTATAAGTATTACTTGATAATTCTTAACCGATTCAATTTTTTAAATAATTCCTTGGAGAGTAATTTTGTAACGATTTGACAGGCATTGTAATCTTTCAAACAGGACAGGCTGTCAGTGGACTTGAGGAAACCTCAAGAGCAAAATTGCAACAAACCTTTGCCTAGTAACAGTTTTCAGCTTAAGGAAAAGTATGTTCAACAGAAGTATATTCTGTGAATATTAGAATTTTGACATAACCAGTTGATGACATAATGGGCATATATTTATAACTAAAATCTCCTCAGATTCCAGTTGAGTCAGTTCTGCTACCAGCTTGTTTTGAAAATGCAAAGTTGGTCCAATTCAACTGATAGATTAGGGAATAATGAGTTTATTGTGAATAGTGTTTACTCCTGGGCTGCTCAGTCTGGGTGATGCTGGAAGTAAGCACAAAAGCGGCACTCAGCTGACCCCAGCTTCGTAGGAATACACAAAACACACGCTATTCAAACATCTACTAGGCACCTCAGTTCACTGTCTCTGAAATGAGCCACACCCACCCTAATTTAGTGTTGCAGCTTTCCTTTGGATGTAAGATCCTCCTCCTTCCAAAGAAACCACAACTCTTCTGGCGCCCACTTCCACGGACGACCGTCTGCAGTTTTTTGAGATAAAGTACTATACTTACATGCATACATGTATTTCTTAATCATTTAACATATGTCAAACTGTGCTACCATTTTCATATTAGGTTCCTAACTTTATTTTTCACATCAATAATATATAATAATAATAAAATAATGCCAATAGTAAAGTTTTTCAGTGTCGTACCTAACCCTCATTTCCCCCATAAGCCCCCCTGGTTTCTATTGTGTGATTTTCCACAGCAAAGTGATTTTTAGAAATGAATATGTTGTTCCAGCAGAAATGACTGTATAGTGAAGGTACACATTCCCCAATTTTGAACTACGTTTCCGCTTACAAGAAAAAGACGATAATTTTTCTCTCTGAAGTTTATTTTGCCTGTGGAGTGAGCATTTACTTCATTGTCCAAGATATAACTTGTACATGTATTCAAGAGTAGAGTATAGAATACAGTAGAAAGTCAATTCTCTCCCTGTTAATAGTTTGACACCTCATTCTTAATAATTAGCTGAATCTTGCCTAACATAAATAGTACCTTGTTGTTTAAACATCTCTATGGATACTTAAGAGGTTAGAATCAAACGCAGGTAGGTATTCATAACCAGTAAACCCATAGTTAACAATATCGCATTCTTCTCTCAAACAGAAAAAACAATTTAACGATTTAATTTTAATAATGTAAGTTAGCAATCTCCAAACTACTTCAGTTTTAAAGCTCATGAGTTTCTTCTCCCTGGACTTAGTTACATAGATACTTATTTCACTTTCAGGAAAAAAACATTTTCCGTCTTAGTGCTGCTATACATCGATGTTGAATGGGTTCATGCTATTAAGCAGATGCTGGCATTTTCAATGTGGCGTTCGAATGCTTGTCACTAAATTCCAGACTGCATGATTAATTTTGATCATGGTTCAGGATCCAGCCTAGCCAGCATCCCAGTTAGTCCACTGGTATTTCATCTAACAAGTGATAAAAATAAATAAATAAAAAAGCACTTCCATGGGACCTTTATTCTGTTTAAGAAGTGATGTGTGTCATGTATCCAAAAAGGCCAACTAAAGTGTTACTTTTCTTTCTTAAAGCTGCTGACTATATACTCAGATGTACCTGTTTTTTTTAAAAATCATATATGTTTTCCTGTTATTCTTACCACTAGGGCTGAGAAATGTCTATGTATGTTTTCTATTTAAAAAGTAGGTGGATAATGGTGCTTTTGGTGTCCTGTTCTTTTCACTTTGGTCCTGTGTCTTAGGAAGAGATCTGTTTCTTCAGGAAAAAGTTCTAGAAGCATTTGTGCTGACAGTGTGCTAGTATCATTTTATTCCAATTTACACATAATAGGGTGAAACAATTTTACGACTCCATGTATACTCTATTGTGGTGACAGTATAAGCCTTGATTAGCTCATCAGAGATCAAACTCTTTAGTAAGTTACCGACAGATGCAGTTTTAAATCTAAGAAGTAGGTCAGGTTTATTACCTACATCAATCCTTTAATATAGTAGGGCAGAGACATAAAGGTGAAGAAAGAGAGCATTTGTGTGCAGGAATGAGTTGACAGACGCAATACAAAAATAAGTCTTATCCGCCAGAATATTCCTCATTTAAAAAAACTGAACATTGCATTTCAAGGTAAGGGCCATACACATTAAAGGCTGCCCTGTGTAAAGTGTGATTGTGCTGCTTATCGTGATTATAAAGACAGGTTTTCAGGATATGTAGTCGGGAACAATAAACATCATTCTTTTCATGCTAATACAGCTCTGATAACTAAATAAATATCAGTGCTTTTAATATGACCTCTGATTTAGAATATACATATATTTGCCGCCTGAAAGGTGAGCCCATTATCGTTATATGTAAACCAAATCATTCTCAGAAGTTCCCACAGATTTTGATGCTTTTCTGAAATTCTCAAGTGAGTATTTCTGTTAGATCATCAGTTCCACATTCAATCTCTCTCTTGCACTTAGCACTATATTTTTTACTGCTGTTAGTAAAAATAAATTTAGTCCCAAAATAAAACTTAATGAAATAAACAAATAAAAAACATGCTCTAGCTTTCACTTTTAGAAGTGTACTTACTTGGATTTCAGAGGAAAGAGTATTACAATTAAAATAGTCCCTCTGCCCCTTACTGATTAAATAATGAATGGTGGAAATAAAGAAAATAGAGGGATTATTTCCATGAAAAATTAGGAGTTTGCTATCTACATCAATAAATTATAACATGATCACAAAACTTTTTTTTTCTTTTCTTGATCCCCTTTTGCATTTATGATAAACCACTAAAAAGAAAAAAATAAACGTTCCAGATTAAAACACTTAACATCTACATATGCTAATTATTAGTTTTAAAGAACTAAAATAATAAACTGGGCCAAAAATGAGATCCAAAAGAGTCGTACCTCATAATTAAAACATATGAATCCTAAACATGCTTTCTTGGCCAATCATGCCATTTCTACGGATATACCATAAAATCAGAATGCCCCCACATATTCCTATTAATATTTCCATCTTGGCCAACTTGGTGAATTCAGAAAGCCAAAATATGCCAAAAACTTCACATATACAGCATATGAGTTGAGCCCACACTTTAGCATGTTACTCTTTCCAAATTCTGATATATGCTCCTAATACAAATGGCAGGTATAGTTTGAAAGTAACACTATAAAAAGCTGAAAAAAAAGAGAGCAGAAATGCTATTGAACATTAATGCTTATAACTGTAAAAACGTGACATACTTTCTCTTTTTAGGTAGAAGGGCTGTATAGGTCGGTCCACACTTGCAAATATATGTGTGTGTTTTGTTGTTACTGTTGTTCTGTCCAAAAGTGTCCATCAAGGTCATAAACTTGAGAGGCCATCTGTTAAAAAGTGCTGACACACCCCATTACAAACCAAACCACAGACATTTTCAAAGCACTAAAGTTTGTACTTATTTGGCTGGACAATATTTCTGAAATAAATTAATAAGTTCCTATGAGTCAATCAACATCTCTAGTCTGTATTTCATCCATCTATTCCACAAACAGATTCATGGTCTGTCAAAGACAGTTGCCAGATTATAATCTTAGTTAAGTACCATCGTTTAAAAGAATGGCAGGGAGACAAAAAGGAGAGGGGAATTATTAGAAGTAAAGTATTTGTGGGGATTGGGGTAGATGTTAGCCCAGAGAAATACCTTTCAGGATAACATATGTTCTTAATTTAAGTTTGTCTCTTCCTCTGACTTGTTGTTTTTCTTAAGCAATATTTAATTGGTTTCTAAGGCAATTCATAAATTCCCTCCCACAACTATTGCTGCCTGGTATTTATGCCCCTTTGGTTGCCGTTAGATATAGAAAAATAGAGTTTCATTTTGCTTACTACATCAAATGTAATAGAGCTAAGACAGTTTCTATTCAGCTTTCTAGAATTCAGCATCTGATTATTTAGGCTTTACTTCTGTGCCCAATAGTTTGTTTTATTTCTAGGACAATAACTACATGAAAAGCGGACCATTTTTAATGATGGTAGCAGAATCCTTGAAGTAGAAGTACATGAGGCACTGAACAAAATGCTTATTCCCGGGCTCCAGCACTGCCCTATTGAACCAGACACGTAGGGTCATAAATCTGCAATATTAACAATTTTCCCAGTTGATTCTTAATTCCACTAATGTTTGGAGACGAATGCTTTCAACAATTTCACAGCTCAATGAAATCTCCACTATAGGCTAACAAGCAAAACCCAAATAGAGAGAATAAAGCATCCTTCCATTTGTTAGTCACACTTTGGTGGAAGCAAGAGAAAACACTGGCTAAATGAGGTTTTGGAATTGTGCCTGGCTTTTATTAATTCCTGCCATTTTTCCTCTATTATTATGAAAAATAAAAATGTGAGGACCTGAACTTTGGGTCCATTATATAAACAGAATTTTTGAATCCACTTGTGAAAAACTATCATAACTAGTGAAATGGAGACACATTATATGCATTTTTCCTTGTATCAGTCAGATATTAATTGTCACATATTAGGAGTACATCAATTATTGTTTTGAATCAGGAGCAAAAGAAAAAAGAAAACAAGAGATGATCTCAGGAAGAAAAAGGGTATGACCAATAGTTCAGAAAATAAATACAATAACTAGAAACTGCTATAATTGGGATATGGACAAAGTGCTATGGGAATGATGTATTAACTCAGCTCTTGTGGGCAATAAAGAAAGGGAACAATAGAGGATCTTTGAGGCATGAGTTGGGTCTTCTTTAGGCAAAGAGATGGTTATGAGCAAAAGCATGAAGGTATGGAAGTAGGGTGCATTCAGAAAACAGGTTAGTGTGGTTCACTTATAAAGTACATGGAAATTCATGTTAGAAAGTGAGGAGGGAAGGATCAGGTCTGCTGTGTGTTTTTGTGTCTATGTTTGAGCTGGGTTTAGGTAGTGCATTCACAAAAGAGTTGACATAAAAGCTGTCTAGAAAGATGAATAGGATTTTACCCCAAACAATGAAAGCACACTCTGACTGAAGAAACAGCATGAGTTAAAAGCACAAGAACATTAGACTGTCCCTTGTCACTAGGGAACAATGTAGTCTCCCAGCCTTAGAATAATAGTGCATGTGGTAGGGAATGATATTATATAAAGTCGGAAACTAAGACTAAGGTTAAATTATAAAAAGCTACAAATTATGAGCTATGTTGTTTAGATGTTATTATAAATGGAATGAAATGGAATGGGATGAATGAATGAATGAAACAGAAATATTTAATAAAATATTTGAAAAGGGGAATAGTCAATCAAAGGTTTCTTCTAAAATTATAATTATAGTAGTAGAATAGAAAATGGATTGAACCAAATAAGGGACTTTCATTTCCAGAAAAGGTCTATTAGGTATTTTGGAAAAGCCACCCTCTGAGGACAAAGTGCCTATATAGTTATAATATTTAATATATGTGTGTATATATTTAAAAACTGCTTGAACTACTATTAAAATAGTAAAGAATCACTAGTCCAGGAAGATAGAGGCTCAGAGAGGTAAGCTTGGAATTGAAGGACTTTTTTTTAAAGTTGTTTGCCAGTTCTATGGCAGCCATAGGTTGATGATGGTTTTTACAACCTTGTTAGATTAAGTGGACAAATATTGGTGTCTAAGCTAGCAGGTGGAGGAAAACCAGCATATCTCCCTTGCTTTGGGTAGGGATACTGAAATGCTGCATCTTAGGACTAAGTTTAAAAGAGAAACAGACAGGTCCTTTCAGGGACTTGCAATTCATCTCCAGAAGAGCTGAATCCCATTGTTGCTTCTCTCAGGTTAGAAAGAAAACCTATATCCCGTGTACAACAGGATAACAATATCAGATACCTAAATTATTTCTACAAATAATTCTGCAAAACAAGGCCCAATAAAATAAAAATAACCAGGCACATTACGAGACAAAGCCCATATGAAACAAATCAGCAGAAACAATAAGAAACAGAAGCAGACCTACTGATGGTCCAGATACTAGAGTGACCATCATAGATTTAAAAAGCAACCACTTTATTATGTTAAAGAGGATAAATGACAAAGTGGCAGAATATTGGCAGATCTAGAAATTGAAAAAAAACTAGTGGAAATTTCAGAACATAAAAATACAATAATCGAAGTTAGGAATGCAGTGGATGGGATTAACAGCAGGTTAAATAGAAGTGACAAAATAATTAGTAAATTGGATGACAACTTAGAATAATGAATGAAGCAGAGAGAGACATAGGAAAGAAAGTACAAGGAGGAGATCAGCCATAAAATATACATACAGTAAGAAGAGAAGATCTAGAGAGAGAAAAGAGCAGCCATCATATCTGAACAGATAACAGCTGTGAACCTTCTGGAACTAATGAAAGTTATCAAGTTATCAAGCCAAAGATTCAAGAAATAAGATGTGAATAGGAACTTTACAAAAGAAGACATGTAAGTGGAAAATAAACATACTCTCTTATTAATTAGGAAGATGCAGATTAAAGTCACAATGAAATAATACTTCCCATGTGTAAGACTGGCTAAAATTAAAAATACTATCACAAGTGTTGTCAAATATGTGGATCAATAAAAATTCTCACACAATGATGGTTGGAGTATAGATTGCTTCAACCTCTTTAGAAAATGTCTTTACATTATCTGCTAAAGTTGAACATATGTGTAACCCGCAGCCCAGAAATTCTACTCTTTAAAAAGTACCCACTATAAAGGTAAGTACATGAGCTTGAAGAAATATGTATGTAAATGCTAATAGTGGTATGATTTAGAATCAATAGTGTAAACAACCCCCATACTCATTAATATTGTAATAGATAAATACACTGTAACATATTCATGTATGGATTACTATACAGTATGCAAAATGAGTCAAATATAGCTTCCCACAACAACAATGATGAATCTCACAACCATAATGTTAAGTGAAAGAAGCCATATATTTCTGTTAGGACAAAATTAAAAGAACAGGAAAAAACTAGACCATGACTAGGTGGTAAAACCAAGGGAGTGATTATAATATTAAATGTCAGGATGATGGTTCCTTTGGAGATAAGGAAGAAGTAGTGACGAGAGAAGGTAGGAAGCAGCTTCTAGGCTATACATTCTGATCTATTTATTGATTTGAGTGGTAGTCACAGGGATGTTGTCTTTATGATAATTCATCATTTTGATTTTTGTTTTGTGCGTTTTTCTCTGTGATATTTCATAGGCAGACATATTTTAGAAAATGTATTGGTAACAGCATAGTTTTCAGACTGGGAGACCAACTGCATGTTTAAATTTTTTTAAATGTCCTTTCAACATTTCAAGACTGTCAGATACAAGCTAAGTTTAAAATCATTTCAAATAATCAAAATAAGTTTACTCTTGCTTATTAGGCAATCATTAATTTAAAGTATGTGTATCTGCTTAAGGAGTTTTGTTAAAGTTTGTTGATTTTTTTTCACGTCCATTAGAATTTCTTTTCTTAAATGAATTTTCCTTACCCCTAATAAAATTTTCACCTAATATGCTAGATCAGCCTTTCCCTTTACTAACTTGCCTTTGACTTTATCTAGTAATCCCAAGTAGTTTTCTTGCTCTAAAGGTCTAGATATTTCACAAACCTGTCTTCAAATTTATAATGAGTAAAGAATTTAGATATTTTCTTTCAATTTTAACTACAGAAGTGTCATTTAAAAAAAATTGATCCTAAAACATGGTTTTTATTCTGTCATTCTTCTGCTCAGAAACTTTCAACATTTCACCATGGCCTACAGGGTAATAATACATAATTACATGACCAAAGAACTAAACAGGATCTTCAGATCATCCAGCCCACCTCCATCACTTCAGATAAGATAACTGAAACCCACAGATGTCATGGTACGAGGCCATGGATGTCATGGGAATGGTATAGAAATAGGGTTGCCTTTTTTTCTGTTCTTCTGTACTTTATCAAAAAGCAAATTCCAGATTCTAGAATTTAAGACCTTCCAAATTCAAACCCCACACTGCTTTTTTTAATGTCCCATCCCCACCAACACACATCATATCCTTATAATACAACCAGCTATATCTACTATATTCCTAATGTTTTTGTCTAAGCAAGTATTTCTTTAGCTTATCTGATTGGATGAAGGTTTTGATTTCATGATACCAGCTGATGTTCTTAGACCACAATACACAGAAGTAATTTTGCTTAAAATTGAATATATTGGAAGGAAATAGAATAGCTCTGAAAATAAGGGAATCCTTTACAAGATCTCAGTAATAACAGGATTTAGGACAGCTTTGGCAACGTAAGGAAGAAGAAACTCATAGGAATTCTCTCCAATTTTCCACATAGGGACGAACCAGGGCCAACCGTTTTCTATCCCTGTGTCTCTTTGTTTAAAATTCAAACATAGCAGAAGGGCAGTCTTATTGGTGTAATTTGGGTCACATGTCTACCCACTCTTGGTTCAGGAAGGTGAGTTACTGCCATCGACAGATCCAGCAAAACTGCAGAAAAGTGGGGATGAGGGAAGACCACAGTTCCCTAAAGGAAAATCAAATCGAGGAGCTCCTACCAGAAGAGGGAAGCAACATTGGGAGTCAAACGTAACAGATGTCTATAAAAGTCATCTAATCCAAACCGACTAACGAGTTCTACCATATATCTCTTCCTTAGAAATTCCCAATTTAGAAATTACAATTAGTCAAGCCCTATAATTTACACCTTTATAACTCTTATTATTATTATTTGCACATTAGCCTAGTAGGCAATGCAGTTACAGAAACCAGGTAAAGAAAGGAAAAAGTTAGTTAACAGCTAAATCCCTAAGTGATAAAATATCTTTTCATAGTCTAATCAAGATGTAAGCTTAAAAATAAGTGTAAGAGACAAAGAAAAGAAACTTAACTTTTAAGCTTAACAAAATGAGGGAGATTCTTTTCACCTTATTCTTTCCTGGCCTTTCCCTTTAAACTTTCACTGCAAATACTTGGCTAATTCATTCACCTCTTGCTTTGGTAGAGGAGAATCCCACATAAACCACAACTGCCTTGCCCAGCCGCTCCTGCTTTTTGAAACGGGGCTTTGGATGCTATCCTGTGTTGTCCACAGCACTCCAGATGGGTCTGGGAATGGTGCCACGAGCCCTACTTACTAACACAACATGATTTTGTGGCCTTATGTGCGAGCATTATACAGCACTATAGAGCTGAGATGACATTTTTTAGTCACAATAATGATGACATATGGCACTGTCTTCATAACCCTTCCATTTGGGAGAAAACAATTTTCTACTTATTTTCTTAAAATATAGGGGCTGAGTGACTGTTGCAGCTTCTGAAATGGACACTCAACGCTAATGAGCTCTAGCCTACGGTGACCTATTCAGAATGGAAGGCTCAGAGTGTGACATTCTGTTTAAGTGGGCTAAATGACTGGACATTAGTCACAGGAGTTTAAAGGTCTGAAGAGATGGCAAAATATTATTAATTCAATATCTCTTTAATGCTAAAAAATATGGCCAGAGGGACCCTTTGACAATTTCTTGGGCTATCAGAATACCTAATTGGAGATTAATCTCTAATAACCTCTTAATACCATTCAGAAGTTTAAATGAAGTCCAAACAAGAAAGAAATTGTCAGTTCAGTAGTGTCATTTACAGCTAATGCTATGGAAAACTATTTAATTCATTACAGAGGCAGAGAGACCCATTTTCAATTTTTGCCCTATTTCTATCTGGCCAATTAAATATAGTGCTGGCTAAACACAAAAATTAGAAAATGGGAACGCCTGCACTGAGCATTAACTTCTTCAAAGACCTTCTGGACTGATGCTTCAGGTTTCAGGCTAGCCATCAATGCCCCCAAGGGCTGCCTTCCTTTGCAGCTCAGGCTAAGTTAGACCCTGGCATTCTTTATAACACTTAATAGAAATGAAGCTGTGTTTTGTTTTGTTTTGTTTTGTTTTTTTAATTCTGTCACCTCCCACAAAAAACAAACTCCATGGGAACAGGTGATTTATCTTGCTTACCAATGTATCCCAGCACATGGAAAAGTATCAATACCTGGCTTGCTAAACAGATAGGTTCTTTTTCACTGAAAAAGAATGAATGAAAAAATATATGAATGAGTGAATATACATGGAGGCCTGATTTTGAAATCTATCATGAATGTTTTATAATTGCTCCTGTCCTACAAATATTAATACTCTACTAGCACATAGTTTTGGAAGAATGAAAGAACCTTTTACACCATCTACAATTTCCAGCCCTTTAGAAAAGCTGTATCTGAGGGTCATGAGGTTCTATCATTCCACTGCTCCTCTATGTGTGATCTCACATTTAGCTCAGGAAATAGGTACAAAAGGAATGCAGGGAACAGACCCCAACATTCTTAATATTTGTTCTCCAAATTTGTTTAGTCAGCCTGGTTTCTTAGCACTCCTTGCTTTATCTTCTTTTAGTCTGTAAGGAAGCTGTCCTTGGTTTCTGAAGTTAGGAGCCCCTGGGAAGTCACACATTACAGGGAAAGACCAATGTAATAGAGTTTGACCCTATTTTTGGATAGTGGACCACCAACTTTTTATTTTTAATTGAAGTATAGTTGACTTACAATGTTTTGTTGATTTCTGCTGTACAGCAAAGTGATTCAGTTATATATATATATATATATATATATATATATATATATTCAGTTATACATATATATTGTTTTTCATATTCTTTTCCATTATGGTTTATTACAGGAAATTGAATATAGTTCTCTGTGTACAGTAGGACCTTGTTGTTTATCCATTCTATATATAATAGTTTGCATCCGCTAACCCCAAACAAAAATATGGAATGCTTCATGAATTTGTGTGTCATGCTTGTGCAGGGGCTATGCTAATCTTTTCTGTATTGTTCCAGTTTCCGTACATGTGCTGCCTAAGCGAGCATACCACTGACTTCTCTTAAGCCTCAGTTTCCCCTTTCCTGTTAGCTCCGCATCCGGACAGGCTGATAAGAAAGTTTATATGTGTCCCCTGCATGGCCCTTTTGAAATATTCCAACCTCACAAATCACAAACCCAAACCTAGCAAATTCCCTAATCTCACCCTCTAACAATGATAAAGGTCCAGACCTGTCTGTGTGCCCCCCCCTGCTCTTCCCAGTGACCCCTTGTACAAGTAATCAACTCTCTTTCCAATTCTCTCAAGTTCTCCACATCCTATGTATTAACTTGAAGGTGGTCCAACCCAAGTACATTGGGTGATCACAAAGTAGCCAGTCTGATGTAAATTGTTTTCACCGTTGGCCTGCTTTGTACCTCAAAATAGTTTGGGTACATTTGATGAGTTTATCTCTAGGTAGCCCTTGTTAAAAGCCAGATCTGACATATGATTGCATATCTGTTGGCTACACTGAGAGAGATTCTAAAGGAAAAGGTTTTAAACAATAAAATGTTAATATAACACATGGGCTAAAAGACCCATGGGAATCATCTGGAGCTGGGCCCTGGGTACCTGGGAAGACTGTGCAAAAAGATAAGAGTGTTGTCAGGAAAGGAGTAAGAGGAGATAGGAGGTTTTTTCCTCAATTTACTGTTTTGCTCTAGCTATCCCTAAGTTACTGATATTTGGAGAATTTACATTAAAGGCTTTGCAAAGGCCTGGCTTCTGGGTCACATGCTAATATGCATACTTTCTTCCTTCCTTCCTCCCTTCTTCTCTTTCATCCTTTCTCTTATACATTTTTAATTTCTTAATTTCCAAGTTTCACTTACTGTTCAAGTTCTAGAATGGTAAAGAAAGGACATAATGGTGGCACAATGTGAAGCATTGGCCAAGGAGCTATTTACCATTTTGGCAACAGCAAATTTTTCACTTGCTGCCTGAACCCTCATGAGTCTATCATTTCCCAAATGGAAGTTGCTTTGTGGGACCATAAGAAAAAAGATGTCAAATGTGTGGCTTAGTGGCTGAAAATCAGGTAGAATCAAGAACAAAACAAAACAAAAACAAAAACAAACAAACTTGTGAAGAATATTTACCAAAACATGTACTTCAGCTGTGATCCCTCTTAGACAGTCTAACATCACTGACATTAGACAGGATCTAAGCCCTGCCTACATGCCCTAGTAGGCACCAAACCCTGCTGAGAGCTTCTAGAAACAAGATGGTTTGGGAGGATAGAGCATGCCTAAACAAATTAACCTCTGCCCACGTAACATGGCAGGGGGAACTGCTATTTGTCTTCTTGTGGGAGCAAAGATGGTGGCATTCTAACATTGACATTAAGAGATGACAGGGAAGAATTTCACACGTGACACAAAGACGCCAAAGAAGAAAACAACATGCCACTGTGGATAGAAAATAAGTTGGAACAAAGAAGGTTGAGCAAACGCTGACATAATGTCCAGAAAATCAGATGCACCTAGAGGAGATGCTGGTAGAAATGGTGGGGGTGGAGTAAATACTGAATTAAGTAGTTTAATCCTAAAATAACTGAGTTTACATAGAATGGACCAAGACTATATGTCTGGCCCTCAGGAAAAAGGAAAACTCAAGACAGAGACAAAGCAAAGTTGTAGAAAATAAGAATCACATTTTTTTCCCCTGCATATTTGAGTGACTGAGAAATACCATCTCCTATATCTCCAATTAACATATCTATGTTAGAAGCTAGCTTGTTAACTTTGTCTTACTCTTTCAACCAAGAATTTACTGAAATAATCACTGACTATTTTACTAAATAACATTCTGAAAGCAAAATAAGCAAGTCACCAAGGACAAATCTTGTCCTCTGGTAGATTCTGCATAAATGATTTCTGTTAGCTTCCTTTCATCAAGATTTTTGCCAATTAATTCATAAATATTAGCATTTCATTAATTGCACCAATATTAACATTTCATGTCAGTGGGGATTTTTAGGCAAATTTCTAATTACATTCAAAAAGTAAAACAAGGAAAAGGTTTTCTAATAATGCTGGTATTAGCAGGCACTAGAATTAGTTTTGTCTTGAGTACACATACATTCTAGTATGAAAATCTGTTGCTCTGAGTTTTAATGCTCAATTTTATGGGCATATTATGAATAACACATACTGAGTGCCATTAATTGGATAATGAATTTCAATGCTTAGGATGAATTTAAGAAGCAATCCATGCATCTTATGAATCTCTCTTTTTTTTTTAAATCAACAGAAAATCAATTCCCAGGAAGTAAAATATTTTCTACATGCTTATTTAAGTAGTAATCTATAATTCAAGTGAATTATAAGCATAATTCAAGTATATTTTTGTTTCAATTATTTTTTCCAAAAGAATTATTTTCCTATGGTATAACAAAGCAGGGAGGTTTTATGAGAAAACTCATCTTGTTTTTAAATTTAATAAGAATTCAAATAGACACTTCTACTATTTTGAAATTTTCTGGATATTATAATATTGAACTTTATGTAATTTACCATAATTTAATTGGTTTTACATATAAACTGTTTTCACACTAGCAACATGCTACAGGAACTAAAATAACAATTCATTTGTTTAATAATCCCTTTATAGAAACTCCTGAGGTCTAATGAGGTTGGAATCTGAGAAGCAGCGGCTATGGGGTTTCAATTGGCATTTTGTTTGTTTGTTTTATCCCTGGTCAGATTCATTTTAAATTCCCTGGGGAATCCTCAAATAACTTAAGGGAAAATTTGATGATGAATAACAAGCATAAAGGTAACTTTTGAATTATGTCTGCATTTGACCTAAACCCTCATTCATTCTTAAGAGTATCAAGTTCTTTTTGTATCACTTTTTTGCTTAATTTTGTGACTATTTTCCTGAAATCTAAAAATCACTCAATAGGAAGTAATTAGAATTATTTCTCTTAAAATATTTAAAGAACATGAATATCCTTCTGAAATCCCCCTTCCATATTTTTCTACAGCAACACTAGCCTTTCATCCACCTAATCTTTGAGCATTCTGACGTCTTTCTCACCTTAAATCCTTTACACATGCTATTCCTTTCCTCTAGCTAATTCCTAGTGTTTAAAATCTCGCTGGGAAAACTCCCCTTCCTCAGAGTCTTTCCCTAACTCTTTCATATGAATTAGATAAATCTGTTCCTCTCTTTGGTGACATCCTGTTCTTTATCTTCTTGGCATTTATTAAATTTGAATTATGTATTTTTGCGTGTATTTATTCTATCCATACCTACTTCTCAGACTAGATTAAATCCAAGAAGACAAAGACATTGCCTGTTTTGGTTCACTGACATTTATTTGGGTTTGGAAAATAATTGGAACTCAGAGAATGAATGACTGAATGAAAGAAATGCATTTGCCTACAAGAAGACCTGACTTAATAAATTTCATAGAATCCAACATAGCATTGTTATACCATAACACAATAATGGATATTCACAATGATGTTCTGAGCTCTCTAGAATAAAGTTAAATGATATTCAACACATTTTGTTTAAGAAGGCAGGAAATATATATCTAAAATAATGCCCATAAAAAGTTTAAAAACAATAATGAAGGGGAAGGCTCCAGTTATGGGGAAATGTACATATTGTAATACACACACACACACACACACACACACACACATCCATATAACCAGCTGTATATACATTTCACATTATTAGGGTCATTTTCCCCTTCAAAATCTAAATACTGACTCCTGAAGGAAATTCAGTTAACAGTGTACAGCTCGAAAAGCTCTTCTTGAACTTTAATTTTAGCAGCAGTTTATTACGTAGCAGCTCCAGAGAAGACTATAAATTTATAAACAATAAGTGAAACTTCTATCCTGGTCAAATACCGCAAACCTAATGCTTCTCATTTTTTCCCAATTAATAATTCCAGATTTCTTATGTAGGAAGAGAAAAAGATGCCAGAAGTGGAAAACCCATGCAGTGACTGCCTCCTTTGGATCCGTGTGTTACGAAAAGTTGGTATCTGCCATACTGATTGACTGAGAGTAACAGAAAACCCCCGAGGCCTTCTGGTTCAGTTGGGATTGTAATGATAGACTAGCAAGATAAAAGCCTGCCAGAACATTAGCTTTGACTGTATGACAATGCCCTCCTCAAGAAGATATGATGCCGTGTGCATGAATATAGATTGAAAATGTGGATCCTGACAGCAGCGCTGATTTCACTCAGAAAGCCTCTATGTTGGGAGGATGCTGTGTCTGCTCAGGGTTAGGATTCCAGCAATATGTGAAAAATTCATTTTCTCAGCTGGAAATACTCATGTGTCTAGTTGTACAAGTGGTAAATTTGGGGTCCATATTAATGCTGAAGTTTGAGAGAAAGAGAAAGAGAGACGTGTGGATATCTGACCCTATTTGGAGTGAGCAGGTACTTCTTGGCCTAACGCTGGGGCATGGAAGAGGATCACACACTACTTAGAAATAAAATTTCTTTTCAGGATTCCTTGAAGTCCTTCTTTCCAAATGTGCCCTGATGCCATGAAGTAATTCATTTTCCTCTATTCTACAGTAGAGCTGATATAGTTGTCATCATTTTTATTATTTCTCTGACTGATTCTCTCCTTCTGACCCCACAGAGCAGAAAATTTACCCTCTCCAGAGGTGCACATAGATTTCCTTTTTTTTTTTTTTTTTTGTACGCGGGCCTCTCACATCGTCTGGACGCGCAGGTTCAGCGGCCATGGCTCACGGGCCCAGCCGCTCCGCGGCATGTGGGATCCTCCTGGACTGGGGCAGGAACCCGTGTCCCCTGCATTGGCAGGCGGACTCTCAACCACTGCGCCACCAGGCAAGCCCATCCTTTTTTTTTTTTTTTTTTTTTTTTTGGTTATTCCTTCACATAGGATACCCGGCGGGGGTGTGGGAGGGAAGAAGACAAATTTCTACACCCCTATGTTAGAGTAGTGAATAACATTGACTTCGGAATTACTGAGTAGGATTTCTGATATCCTTAGTAGGATTTCTCTAGCTATGAGATCTTGTTTTTTTAATTTTTTAACATCTTTATTGGAGTATAATTGCTTTACAATGGTGTGCTAGTTTCTGCTTTATAACAAAGTGAATCAGTTATACATATACATATGTTCATACGGTATTTGTTTTTCTCTTTCTGACTTACTTCACTCTGTATGACAGACTCTAGGTCCATCCACCTCACTACAAATAACTCAATTTCATTTCTTTTTAAGGCTGAGTAATATTCCACTGTTTATATGTGCCACACCTTCTTTTTCCATTCATCTGTTGATGGACACAGGTTGCTTCCATGTCCTGGCTATTGTAAACAGAGCTGCAATGAACATTTTGGTACATGACTCTTTTTGAATTATGGTTTTCTCCGGGTATATGCCCAGTAGTGGGATTGCTGGGTCGTATGGTAGTTCCGTTTTTAGTTTAAGGAACCTCCATACTGTTCTCCATAGTGGCTGTATCAATTTACATTCCCACCAACAGTGCAAGAGGGTTCCCTTTTCTCCACACCCTCTCCAGCATTTATTCTTTGTACATTTTTTGATGATGGTCATTCTGACCAGTGTGAGATGATATCTCATTGTAGTTTTGATTTGCATTTCTCTAATGATTAATGATGTTGAGCATTCTTTCATGTGTTTGTTGGGAATCTGTATATCTTCTTGGAGGAATGTCTATTTAGATCTTCTGCCCATTTTTGGATTGGGTTGTTTGTTTTCTTGATATTGAGCTGCATAAGCTGCTTGTAAATTTTGGAGATTAATCCTTTGTCAGTTGCTTCATTTGCAAATATTCTCTCCCATTCTGAGGGTTGTCTTTTTGTCTTGTTTATGGTTTCCTTTGCTGCGCAAAAGCTTTTAAGTTTCATTAGGTCCCATTTGCTTATTTTTGTTTTTATTTCCATTTCTCTAGCAGGTGGGTCAAAAAGGATCTTGCTGTGATTTATGTCATAGATTGTTCTGCGTGTATGTTTTCCTCTAAGAGTTTGATAGTGTCTGGCCTTACATTTAGGTCTTTAATCCATTTTGAGTTTATTTTGGTGTATGGTGTTAGGGAGTGTTCTAATTTCATACTTTTACAGGTACCTGTCCAGTTTTCCCAGCACCACTTATTGATAGCTATGAGAGCTGAAGTGAGTCACTATAATTCTCTAAACCTCATAGGGTGTTGTATAAATTTGATGGGATAATGACAATAAAGTGAGGCACATAGAAACTCTCTATAAATGTTATCTAATGACATTATTATTACCATAAATACAATGGAACCAACAACATATTTCAGTCATGCCTACTGATATTTTATCCTATGTACTTAGCCAAGAATCAAGCTAAAGTATGACAATTAATTTGTCCTTTCTTTTTGAAGCAAAGGAGACATGAGTGACATAAAACTTCACCTGAAAAACCTTTCTCAAAATGGGATGTGTGAATTTGGGTTTTTACCTTAGAGAAATAGTGAGGAAAAGTCCTTTCTGTGACATGACTTTGAAGATGTTCTGACATTTGCGATGAAACAAAATATTTTCACTAAAAATTTAACTGTCATTGTACTCAGTACCTATGGGATATGTGTAATTCAGTACTAACAATTCAATAGTAATTTTTAGTCTTTATATAATAGAAATCAAATCTTTTGCTTTTCCTCTCATCTGAGTTGAATGACTTGCTCTCGTGGTGACTGGGAGCAGCTGAATAAAAATGTAACTTTTAGTTTTTGTTGATGAATATTTTTGATGGAATAAAAATCTGATGATATTCTGACATCATGTACCAGGTATGTGCAAAATTCATAGCATTTTATTTTCCTCTCTTGTAGGTGAGTTGCTAAGCTGGTTGCACGCAGGAAAAGTTGTTTGAGTTTTGAACTCTAAGTTCATTTAAAATGGAAGATTATAAATAATTATCTTTTAGGGAGTTAATGTATGTTATCCATATTTATTGCTTGATCATATTTTACTATATTATTTTTTACATTTTTCTTTTCTATTATTCCCATAATAATTCAGTCTATGCCCTCCGTGCCTTATAGAATTAAAAATTGAGTATTGAAACACCATTTTATTTTTATGCAAGGTCTCTTTACTTAAAAAAAAAAAAAAAAAGTCATTAATATTGTTAGATAAAAATGATTTGATTTTGCCTCCATATTGTGTTTTACATACATACTTAGATATCAGCCATCTGGAGACACTTAACTTGCTAAGATGTAAATCTGGACCATATTAGAATGGCACGTACTAAATATGTAAGAATTATCAGCAGAGGAGACAGTTGAAACCATAGATATAAGTTCCACTACTACTTTTTCTTAAGCTTTAACGTGTATTTATAGGAATCACCTGGGGATGTTAAAATGCAGATCTGATGCAGTGGGTCCTGTGTGTGGGTTCTACAAGTCTAAAGAGCTCACAAACACTGATGCTGCTGGCTGATGGATCACACTGTGAGTGGCAAGAATTTAGACCACCCAGGGGAAAAGTTAGACTGAAAAGAGCAGACAACTAGGGAGATGATCCTGCATAACACATCAGAAAATAATTCAAAGAAACACAGTGAAAATGATTAAAATAGATGAATTAGAGAGAATAAAAAATGAACAAAGTAGAAGAATAACAACAACTAAGACAAATCCATTTTTAAGAAGTGGCTGGTCAAACGGGGCAAATGATGTGAAAAAAGAAGCCACAGGAGGAAGAAGTGAAAAGGCCATACATTTAATAATTAAAAGATCATTAGTTATTTATATATTGTTCGTACAAGAACTTGTCAGATATATTCAATTTGAATATTTTCTCTCAGTCTGTGTCTCGCCTATTCATTTTCTTAATGGTGACTCTTGATGAGCAGAGGCTTTTAATTTTTATAAAATCTAATATAGCAGTATTTTATTTTATGGATAGTGCTTTCTCTGTCCCTCTAAGAAATTTCTGTCTATGTTGTGAAGATAGTTTCCTACGTTTTCTTCTAATAGTTTGCAATTTTTGTAACTTTTATGCTTCATTCCATATTTCATTTTTAATTAATTTCTGTTTATGGAATGAGGTTTATTCCTACAAATAAATAAATAGTAATAATAACAAACATAATAATAAACAACTCAATAAAAATGGGCAAAGTTCTTGAACAGACACTTCACAAATTAACAATAAAATCAAGAAGTGCTCAAGATCTTTAGTCATTAGGAAAATGCAAATTAATATCACATGCAGATATTGTACCTATAGGCTAAAATGATTAAAATTAAAAAGATCGAAAATAGTAAATGTTGTTAATATATGGTGTAATCAGAACTTTTATTCATTGCTGGTGGGGCTACAAAATGGTGCATCCACTTTGGAAAATTGTTTGGAGGTTTCTCCTAAAGTTAAACATATACCTACCCTATGATTTGGCAATCCTATTCTTAGGCATTTACCCAAGAGAAATGAAAACATGTTCACAAGGAGACATGTGCAGGAACGCTCATAACAGCTTTACTCATAACGACCCTGAACTGGAAACAATCCAAATATACAAAAACAAAAGAAGTGATTAATAAGTTGAGGTATGATTATTTAAGAGGAAGCACCAAATAGTAAAACAGAATGAACTTCTGTTACATATAACAACGTTGATGAAACTCCAAAATATTATATGGAATCAACGAAGCCAGATGTGAAAGAGTACACACTGTACAATTTCATTTACCTTAAGTTCTACAAAAGGAAAAAATAATCTACAATGAAAGAAATCAGAATGCATTTTCCATCCTGCCAGAGGCAATAACAGTCCTGATTTCTTTCATCGCACCTACAAGGTGGCATGAGGGAATGATCTGGAATGAGGCAAACACACTACAAAGGCGTGTGGTTTATACAGTGTACATATTTTCAAAAATATTTAGGACTCTCTGCTTTTTCACTCAATATAAATTATATCTCAATTTATGGAAAACAAGGTGAAAATGAAGCATTAATTATATTTGAAATGGATATTTCAGTGGAGGGGTAGGACAGACCCCTATTTCAAAGACTGAAGGAATGCATTGCAAAAAACGAAATGCAGGCCCTTCTTTCGAGAATTTTAGCTTTGAAAAGAGAGGGATGCCACTGTTGTCTGAAATGAAACACAGTAACTTTGTTGTTGCTGTTTTAGGTAAAGATCTGATAAACTTTTTAGCCTAGGAGAAGGAATAGTTGAAGAAGATGGAGAAATAAAAAGAGTTAGATCAAGAAAGAACCCAAAACTGATAGTAATGTTTATGAAATTAGATTAACCCAACATAGTCCTCATACATCTGAATCCATATCAGTTGAAGCAAAATCTGCTTTGGGCCCTTAAATTCTTCTTAGCTTTTTTTTTTTTTCGCCCTATAATAGCTCTGACCTACATTATTACAGTTAAAAGCTAAATGCATGTCTACTTGAAATCATTTTAAGAGTTTTAGAAATGCTTGTGCAAATATAGCATTTAATAAAATTTAGTGTGTTCTCCTTCATTTTTTGCTTATTTGGTGAACCATCTGTTAGGGGTTGAGAAGACTTGAAGAAATTTCGTTATCCGAGCTCAAGGAACACAGATGTCATGTAAGTTTACACTTAATGTGAAAAGAAACTACTTAAATGTCCTTGTAATTTTGCTCTCAAGTTCTTAAACTAGTGATCTCAACTCCTTTAGGACTGTCATAATAATTCTCACAGCACAGGTTGGTTTTCCTGACCTCCTATCTGAAGCAAATGACGCTCTAGGACCTACTGTGTTTTAAAATAAAATATTACCTAAAATAATTTATATTTCAGAATTGTTTGAAGGTTCCTGGGATAAAGAAATAGTTTGGGTGAGACAAAGATAAACACACAAAATAGAAAGCAAGATAAAGGATCTCTGTACACCAAAAAACATCTTTGGTATTGCTACATCTGGGATAAACAATAGGAAAGCTATTTAAGTTCTATATGTAGCTACAATCTATTTGGATGTCATACTGTTGAACTCAGGCTGTCATCTGCTAATATTTTTCGTTGGCTCAAATTTTAATCTATTACATGTTTTATTTCCCAGTTTTACACTATTCTTTTATGGGGGCTGAGTGGATTCACGGTATTCATTTCTATCTGTTATTATTTTATCCAGATTTGTAGATACTAAATGTATTGTACTTGACACAAACAACATCACCTTATTCATCCTAATTTACCAATTCTTATAGTGGATTTGAGCAGAATGCTGACCCTATAGGGAGAATGATATATGGGAATGATATATGGGATTACACAAGCACAAAAGATATTAGTGCTCCCTAACTTTCCTGAAAATACAGGAGGATTCCATCAAGGAGGGTTTTTCTTGGGAATGGGAACCTGGAATTTTGAGAGCAGTTTACAGCACAGTGCTTAGAGCACCGGTTTTGAAGCCAGAGTATCTGGTTTCAGAAGTTACTTAGTCTTGGTGTGCCTCAATGTACACTGCTGTGAAATGGAGTTTATAACAGTTCTGTGAAGTAATAACAGCTGTGAGGAATGAAGGAGATAATACAAGTAGCATTGAGAACAGTGGGGTACTCAGTAAAGATTAGCCATTATTGCTGGAGTGAAAATAAATAGCTTCTTGCTTCCAGTAGTTTCTCTATCGTACATACATATACAACACACAAAACTGAACTCTGGATTTATGTTCCAAATATGTCTGAATTCACATAGCCATTGCTCTGGATTCATGACCTCTCAACATAGAATTCTAGCTAAACAGCACCATTTCTTCTTCTATAACCAACTACGAATTCATTTATCAAATGCAGGCCAGAATCTCTGGGCAGCTCAAGTAAAATGTCAAGTTTTGAAGCACACATCCCACATTCTTGTCCCTGTCTGCTCTCTGTGAATGCTCTCAAACCAATCTCCTTTCCTGAAATACTAGAAAGGGACTCTTTATTAAATACCTTGGTTCCTATTTTCTTCTTTATAATGTGGCTACACTTGTTATTTCCAGGAGATCCCCACTTCTCCATTCAGTACAGAGATAGCCTGCCCTGAAATCTTTAATTACTGATTATACCATCCTCCTAATCTTCATTCCTTCTTGGTCTATTCATCCAAGGCTGATTTGTGTCTTCTGCCAAAGTCCTTATAGATGAAACTGATTCTCAGTTAATGTACATCTGTCCGCCACCCCACCCTCCACTGGTTTAGGGAAAAAAACCCTCCTATTCTCCAAAGAATGCCACTTAGAAAGGTTGTTAATCACCACATGCTTGTTCTGAATTGTATTGTTCTGCATTGTATCATGCTGCTCGATTGTAAGCTCCACAGGGCAGAGCTTTTGTTTGGCGTGCCCTGACTATTGTTCAGTGCAGTGTACATTGATGGCACTATAGAAAATACAAACAATAGGTTTTTCCACGTTTTTCCATTTTAATTGTCAAATGAGATGGTATAAAAGCACAATTCACACAAGTTGAGTACACAGCAAGTTAGCTGAAATTGCTAAAATAAACCATGTGAGTTTAGAGGCTAAGTCTGCCTTTTTAAAAGAATCATTTGCAACTCTTGTCCATTTGTCGTTATTTTTCCCTAAAAATTACCTGGAAGTCTAACTTGTCTATTTAAATGATTGCAGGTACCCTCAACTCATTTGACTTAGAGGAGAACTTTCTGGGCATTGAATCTAGTACCTGAATATAATCGGCACTGCCAAAACTGTAGGGATTAAAGTCAGTGTCTGTTAAAGCCTTTTCACAAACTGACTCTATAAAAGTTGCCATTTTCCAGTAAAGTTCACTATTAGCACCACTGACAGCAGTCAACACATTTTAACCTGTGTTTTTTGGTGGGGAAGTGATTAAAAAAAAACAGTACATAAATGCTAAACTCTTGCCAGGGCACAGGTTGCCTTATCTCTAGGAAATTCATACAAGGAAAACATAGTTCAGACAGTTGCCAAGTATTTTAACTGCTCCTGCCTGACATTAGCTCCTACAGCACATCTCAGATGGGACTGTTTCTCTGGATTCAATATCTTACTAAATAGAATGTTGATTGAATGGTCAAAGCTCTAGATGGACTCTAAGAAACAGCAATATTACAGAAGACAGACGTATAAATACCATAAATATAAAAGCAGATTCCAGGAAAATTGACTTATAAATTGACTTATAAACACCACACAGGTCTCAATGTAAGGCTTCCCCAAAGCCTCACATATAAATATAGACAATTTAAAAATAAACTCATAATGATATATTTTAGAAATTTTTATACAGTCTTAAGTGGTAAGTAATGGTATTTGATCTTTGAAGACAGAATGGTACAGTGCAAAGTTTTCCCTGTTTCTGAATCGCAAGAATTTCTCAGGGGATGTGTCAAAATGCAGATTCTCGGGCCAAATTCCATTGCTATTGACACAGGTCTTTGAAGGGAGAATTCTTGGTATCTTTATTTTTAAGAATTCTCTTACTACCTTATGATTAGGTAGTAAGTGCCAGAATGGGAAAATGGGAAAATGAAACTGGAAATATCAAGCACTCAGCTCTCGGTTGGATCGTTTTTCTGCTATCAGATACCTTCTTGTGGGTCTTACATCAGCTGCTTTAGCATTCCAAACCTTTTTTTTCCTCAAATAGCAAAAGAAGGGTCTAGACTGGATATTCTCTAAAGTACTTTTTTACTCCAGCATTCTTTCTATGATTCCAATTAAGAAGATGAGCTGGTTCATGTTGTTTTCTGATTTATCTCTACATATCTAAAAGATTAAGCAAGCTTGCTAAGAACAAAGCACATTTGCTTTGTTGTCTCTTGATACGTGTAACTCAAGACATTTCCCTACTGCAGGCCAACGCCTTAACACTAATGCAGGAAAAGGCTTCCTTGAGAAATCTTGATTTTGGGGGTGTTTGGAAGTGGATAAGCAGTAAGTAAAAGTGTGTGATACAAAGACTCAATTAGGTCTTCGAAGGCTCTTTAAATATCTATTCACGATATGGCCACCAGCCCCGGAGAGTCAAATAAATTATTATTAAGGTTCTTTCATAAGATAATGGAGACTAATTTGAAGAAATAAATAGTAATCGCAATATTAAGCAGTTCAAACTACCTTTATGATTATTTTTGCAACTCCCCAAGCTGACAGATTTACTTGATGCTAAGTCCTTTTCCCTCTTCCTTTAAAAAAGCATTTTACATAATCCGGCATTACCTATTTTATATATGTGGCATTTTGCTTAGCATTAAAGTAGTTTATTTGGAGAAGATCTTTTACATACTATTCTGGGGAACAGCCTGCTACCCTCTTCAAGTAGCAGCAAAAGATGCAGGGATGCTTGTTTAAATGTGACTTCTCTTAACAGCTTGTTGAGATAGGGAGCAGAACAAGATGTAAACATTATTAAAATAGTCTATAATGCCAAATGCAAGGAAGCAAATGCAAAATATTCTCCAAAAGTAGCACGGAACTGACAAAGAAGTCATACTCCAGTATTTACACTTTTGCTTTACGACGACTTACCAGGGTTCACGCACCAGCCACGTGTTCTAATCGGTATGCTCCAACTGCACCCCTTCTCTGCCCAGCGGCTCTGCAGAGAAAACAACAGGTGTTTCTAGTCAAATAATCTAGTGGAACACAATCAGTAAAGACCCAGATGGGTCTAGTAACCCACAGATTTGCTTTAAGATTTTCTTTTAATAGTCTCCTTTGCTTTTCTGGTCTTTGGGAAACACACACACACACACACACACACACACACACACACACACACACACACACACACACACACACACACACACACACACACACACACACACGGTTGTTTGTTGGAGGGTGGGAGGAAGGCTCAAGAGGGAGGGGATAGGGGGATATATGTATGCATATGGCTGATTCACTTTGTTGTACAACAGAAACTAACACAGTATTGTGAAGAAATTATACTCCAATAATGATCTATTAAAAGTTTTTTTTAAAAAAGTGAATCTTTTGGAATTCAAAAAAAAAATTATCCCCCCACTGTTGTTTTCCCAACCTGACAACAAAGGCTTTAGAACGGAGCAGACACATTTTATTTATGTCTCTCACAAAACGAATACAAACATAGGGATTTCTGATAATGGGGAGTACTTTAAATGTAACCACCACTGCCCTTTGTAAAACACTAGCTGCTCTATGCTTGTACATGAACAGAGTTCAAATGCAGAGCTGACAATAGCTAAGTTCTTGGGATCCTCTTTTGAATACTGTGTACAAGAGTGTGGCGAGGAGCACTGAAGCTGTTTCTGCTAAGCATGAATTTTAATCTGTACCCTCTGGCCTCTTGGAAGTCTGAAGGTTTTGTAAGGATGAGGCAGGATTTACCCGTGCCCTGAAAAAATATGATGTTATAGGTTGTTTTCCCTTGCAACAAGATATGTACGCGGTCCCTCCAAGGAAACTAACCCTGCGTGACAGCTGGTGAGTCTTGCATTACTTGAATTGGTTTTCTGGTGGTTAATCCAATTCCAGGCATTAATTGACAGTGGCTAGACATGACAGAGCTATTCTGGTTTTTGCTTTTTTACTATAGAATCTGGAAAATTAAAAAAAAAAACAAAAATTCCTCAGGTTGCAAGATAGCTCATTGTGAAATCTTCATCGAGATATAGGAAATTTTGTTCTCTATGATTTTTTTGGTATCACTGCCTCATTGTTAAGACTGAACTCTTGGCTGTTCTAATTTGCAACGTACTTATCCATCACACCCCACTGCCAATTGTGGAAATACTGTTATTGAGCGACCATACCTTAAACAGATTTTAAGCTCCTACAACTTAGATCTAGTAGATTTTTAGACACATAGCTGACATATGTTGAATGAAGAAATAAATATTGGTAATGAGAATGATATTAATGATTAATGTTTATCAATGCTTATTATGTGCCAGGCACTATGTTACATATCTTATTTGCATTATTTCAACTAATCCTCAAAAAAAAACCTTTAAGTTAAATATTTTTCACAAAAAATAACAAAATAATTTGCTCAAGATCATAATAAATCAGTGGACAGGAAACTAGTCATGTCTTGCTACTTATTCATTACTTTAGAATGCCTCATAAAGAACTTGCACCTAATAAGACTCAAGTAAATATACAGATGGAAAGATAATAGTCATATTTTTAACATATTATTTTATAGTATAATGTTCACCAAATGAGCAAGGTACACGATAATAGATGTAATATAATTTTCAAACACATAAATATATACATATATGCATGTATATGTATACTTACGTTTCTTTGCTCTTACACATATTCTTATATGCAAAATGTGAACACAACTTCCTTTTTTATTTTTTAACATCTTTATTAGAGTATAATTACTTTACAATGGTGTGTCAGTTTCTGCTTTATAACAAAGTGAATGAGTTATACATATGTCCCCATATCTCTTCCCTCTTGCATCTCCCTCCCTACCACCCTCCCTATCCCAACCCTCTAGGTGGTCACAAAGCACCGAGCTGATCTCTCTGTGCTATGCGGCTGCTTCCCACTAGCTATCTATTTTACTTTTGGTAGTGTATGTATGTCCATGCCACTCTCTCACTTTGTCCCAGCTTACCCTTCCCTCTCCCCGTATACTGAAGTCCATTCTCTAGTAGGGCTGCACCTTTATTCCTGTCTTGTCCCTAGGTTCTTCAGACCATTTTCTTTTCTTTTGAATATTCCATATATATGTGTTAGCATATGATACTTGTTTTCCTCTTTCTGACTTACTTCACTCTGTATGACAGTCTCTAGGTCCATCCATCTCACTACAAATAACTCAGTTTCATTCCTTTTTATGGCTGAGTAATATTCCATTGTATGTATGTGCCACATCTTCTTTATCCATTCATCTGTTGATGGACACTTAGGTTGCTTCCATGTCCTGGCTATGGTAAACAGAGCTGCAATGAACATTTTGGTACATGACTCTTTTTGAATTATGGTTTTCTCAGGGTATATGCCCTGTAGTGGGATTGCTGGGTCATATGGTAGTTCTATTTGTAGTTTTTTAAGGAACCTCCATAATGTTCTCCATAGTGGCTGTATCAATTTACATTCCCACCAACAGTGCAAGAGGGTTTCCTTTTCCCCACACCTTCTCCAGCATACATTGTTTGTACATTTTTTGATGATGGCCATTTTGACCGGTGTGAGATGATATCTCATTGTAGTTTTGATTTGCATTTCTCTAATGATTAATGATGTTGAGCAGTCTTTCATGTGTTTGTTGGCAACCTGCATATCTTCTTTGGAGAAATGTCTATTTAGGTCTTCTGCCCATTTTTGGATTGGGTTGTTTGTTTTTTTGCTATTGAGCTGCATGGGTTGCTTTTATGTTTTGGAGATTAATCCTTTGTCAGTTGCTTCATTTGCAAATGTTTTCTCCCATTCTGAGGGCTGTCTTTTTGTCTTGTTTATGGTTTCCTTTGCTGTGGAAAAGCTTTTGTTTCATTAGGTCCCATTTGTTTATTTTTATTTCCATTTCTCTAGGAGGTGGGTCAAAAAGGGTCTTGTAATGATTTATGTCATAGAGTGATCCGCCTATGTTTTCCTTTAAGAGTTTGATGGTGTCTGGCCTTACATTTAGGTCTTTAACCCATTTTGAGTTTATTTTTGTGTATAGTGTTAGAGAGTCTTCTAATTTCATTCTTTTACATGTAGCTGTCCGGTTTTCCCAGTACCACTTATTGAAGAGGTTATCTTTTCTCCACTGAATATTCTTGCTTCCTTTATCAAAGATAAGGTGACCACATGTGTGTGGGTTTATCTCTGGGCTTTCTATCCTGTTCCATTGATCTATATTTCTGTTTTTGTGCCAGTACCATACTGTCTTGATTACAGTAGCTTTGCAGTATAGTCTGAAGTCAGGGAGCCTGATTCCTCCAGCTCTGTTTTTCTTTCTCAAGATTGCTTTGGCTATTTGGGGTCTTTTGTGTTTCCATACAAGTTGTGAAAATTTTTGTTCTAGATCTGTGAAAAATACCAGTGGTAGTTTGATAGGGATTGCACTGAATATGTAGATTGCTTTGGGAAGTAGAGTCATTTTCAAAATGTTGATTCTTCCAATCCAAGAACATGGTATATCTCTCCATTTATTTGTATCATCTTTAATTTCTTTCATCAGTGTCTTACAATTTTCTGCATACAGGTCTTTTGTCTCCTTAGGTAGGTTTATTCCTAGATATTTTATTCTTTTTGTTGCAATGGTAAATAGGAGTGTTTTCTTAATTTCACTTTCAGATTTTTCATCATTAGTGTACAGGAATGCGAGATTTCTGTGCATTAATTTTGTATCCTGCTACTTTACCAAATTCATTGATTAGCACTAGCAGTTTTCTGGTAGCATCTTTAGGATTCTCTATGTATAGTATCATGTCATCTGCAAACAGTGACGTCACTTTTACTTCTTGTTTTCCTATTTCGATTCCTTTTATTTCTTTTTCTTCTCTGATTCCTGTGGCTAAAACTTCCAAAACGACATTGAATAATAGTGGTGAGAGTGGGCAACCTTGTCTTCTTCCTGATCTTAGTGGAAATGGTTTCAGTTTTTCACCATTGAGGATGATGTCGGCTGTGGGTTTGTCATATATGGCTTTTATTATGTTGAGGAAAGTTCCCTCTATGCCTACTTTCTGCAGGGTTTTTATCATAAATGGGTGTTAAATTTTGTTGAAAGCTTTCTCTGTATCTATTGAGATGATCATATGTCTTTTCTCCTTCAATTTGTTAATATGGTGTATCACATTGATTGATTTGTGTATATTGAAGAATCCTTGCATTCCTGGGATAAACACCACTTGATCATAATGTATGATCCTTTTAATGTGCTGTTGGATTCTGTTTGCTAGTAGTTTGTTGAGGATTTTTGCATCTATGTTCATCAGTGATATTGGCCTATAGTTTTCTTTCTTTGTGACATCTTTGTCTGGTTTTGGTATCAGAGTGATGGTGGCCTCGTAGAATGAGTTTGGGAGTGTTCCTCCCTCTGCTATATTTTGGAAGTGTTTGAGAAGGATAGGTGTTAGCTCTTCTCTAAATGTTTGATAGAATTCACCTGTGAGGCCATCTGGTCCTGGGCTTTTGTTTGTTGGAAGACTTTTAATCACAGTTTCAATTTTAGTGTTTGTGATTGGTCTCTGCACATTTTCTATTTCTTCCTGGTTCAGTCTCAGAAGGTTGTGCATTTCTAAAAATTTGTCCATTTCTTCCAGGTTGTCCATTTTATTGGCATATAGTTGCTTATAGTAATCTCTCAAGATCCTTTGTATTTCTGCAGTGTCAGTAGTTACTTCTCCTTTTTCATTTCTATTGAGTCTTCTCCCCCCCCTTTTTTTTTTTGATAAGTCTGGCTAATGGTTTATCTATTTTATTTATCTTCTCAAAGAACCAGCTTTTAGTTTTACTGATCTTTGCTATCATTTCCTTCATTTCTTTTTCATTTATTTCTGATCTGATCTTTATGATTTCTTTCCTTCTGCTAAGTTCGGGGTTTCTTTTGTTCTTCTTTCTCTAATTCTTTAGGTGTAAGGTTAGGTTGTTTATTTGAGATATTTCTTGTTTCTTAAAGTAGGCTTGTATAGCTATAAACTTCCCTCATAGAACTTTTGCTGCATGCATAGGCATAGGCTTTTGCTGCATGCCATAGGTTTTGGGTCATTGTGTTTTCATTGCCATTTGTTTCTAGGTATTTTTTGATTTCCTCTTTGATTTCTTCATTGATCTCTTGGTTACTAAGTAGTGTGTTGTTTAACCTCCATGTGTTTGTATTTCTTACAGATTTTTTCCTATAATTGATATATAGTCTCATAGTGTTGTGGTCGGAAAAGATACTTGATACGATTTCAATCTTCTTAAATACCAAGGCTTGATTTGTGACCCAAGATATGATCTATCCTGGGGAATGACACATGAGCAATTGAGAAGAATGTGTATTCTGTTGTTTTTGGATGGAATGTCCTATAAATATCAATTAAGACCATCTTGTTTAATGTATCATTTAAAGCTTGTGTTTCCTTATTTATTTTCACTTTTGGATGATCTGTCCATTGGTGAAGGTGGGATGTTAAAGTCCCCTACTATGATTGTGTTACTGTTGATTTCCTCTTTTATAGCTGCTAGCAGTTGCCTTATGTATTGAAGTGCATGCACCTATGTTGGTTTTGTATCCTGCTACTTTACCAAATTCACTGATTATCTCTAGTAGTTTTCTGGTGGCATCTTTAGGATTCTCTATGTATAGTATCATGTCATCTGCAAACAGTGACAGCTTTACTTCTTGTTTTCCTATTTCAATTCATTTTATTTCTTTTTCTTCTCTGATTCCTGTGGCTAAAACTTCCAAAACTACGTTGAATAATAGTGGTGAGAGTGGGCAACCTTGTCTTCTTCCTGATCTTACATAAATATTTATGTAAATAAATATTTACAATTATTATATCTTCTTCTTGGATTGATCCCTTGATCATTATGAAGTGTCCTTCCTTGTCTCTTGTAATATTCTTTATTTTAAAGTCTATTTTATCTGACATGAATATTGCTACTTTAGCTTTCTTTTGATTTCCATTTGCATGCAATATCTTTTTCCATCCCCTCACTTTCAGTCTGTATGTGTCCCTAGGTCTGAAGTGGGTCTCTTGTAGACAGCATATATATGGGTCTTTTTTTTGCATCCATTCAGCCAGTCTATGTCTTTTGGCTGGATCATTTAATCCATTTACATTTAAGGTAGTTATCAATATGTATGTTCCTATTACCATTTTCTTAATTGTTTCAGTTTTAGTATTGTAGGTCTTTTCCTTCTCTTGTGTTTCCGGCCTAGAGAAGTTCCTTTAGCATTTGTTGTAAAACTGGTTTGGTGGTGCTGAATTCTCTCAGCTTTTGCTTGTCTGTAAAGGTTTTAATTTCTCCATCAAATCTGAATGAGATCCTTGCTGGGTAGAGTAATCTTGGTTGCAGGTTTTTCTCCTTCATCACTTTAGATATGTCCTGCCAGTCCCTTCTGGCCTGCAGAGTTTCTGCTGAAAGATCAGCTGTTAACCTTATGGGGATTCCCTTGTGTGTTATTTGTTGTTTTTCCCTTGCTGCTTTTAATATGTTTTCTTTGTATTTAATTTTTGACAATTTGATTAATATGAGTCTGGGCATATTTCTCCTTGGATTTATCCTCTATGGGACTCTATGTGCTTCCTGGACTTGATTAAGTATTTCCTTTCCCATATTAGGGAAGTTTTCAACTATAAATTCTTCAAATATTTTCTCAGTCCCTTTCTTTCTCTCTTCTTCTTCTGAAACCCCTATAATTCGAATGTTGGTGCGTTTAATGTTGTCCCAGAGGTCTCTGAGACTGTCCTCAGTTCTTTTCATTCTTTTTTCTTTATTCTGCTCTGCAGTGGTTATTTCCACTATTTTATGTTCCAGGTCACTTATCCATTCTTCTGCCTCAGTTATTCTGCTATTCATCCCTTCTAGATAATTTTTAATTTTATTTATTGTGTTGTTCATCTCTGTTTGTTTGCTCTTTAGTTCTTCTAGTTCCTTGTTAACCATTTCTTGTATTTTCTCCATTCTATTTCCAAGATTTTGGATCATCTTTACTATTCTTATTCTGAATTCTTTTTCAGGTAGACTATTTCCTCTTCATTTGTTAGGTCTGGTGGGTTTTTGCCTTGTTCCTTCATCTGCTGTGTGTTTCTCTGCCTTCTCATTTTGCTTTACTGTGTTTGGGGTCTCCTTTTTGCAGGCTGCAGGTTCATAGTTTCCATTGTTTTTGTTGTCTGTCCCCAATGGCCAAAGCTGGTTCAGTGGGCTGTGTAGGCTTCCTGGTGGAGGGGACTAGTGCCTGTGTTCAGGTGGATGAGGCTGGATCTTGTCTTTCTGGTGGGCAGGTCCACGTCTGATGGTATGTTTTGGGGTGTCTGTGGCCTTATTATGATTTTAGGCAGCCTGTGTGCTAATGGATGGAGTTGTGTTCCTGTCTTGCTATTTGTTTGGCATAGGATGTCCAGCACTGTAGCTTGCTGGTCGTTGAGTGGAGCTGGGTCTTGGCATTGAGATGGAGATCTCTGGCAGATTTTCACCATTTGATATTATGTGGAGCTGGGAGGTCTTTTGTGGACCAGTGTCCTGAACTTGCCTCTCCCACCTCAGAGGCACAGCCCTGACGCCAGGGTGGAGAACCAAGAGCCTGTCCTCCACAAGGCTCAGAATAAAAAGGAGAAAAAAAAAGAAAGAATATAAAATAAATTAAAGAAAAATAAAGTTATTAAAATAAAAAATAATTATTAAGAAAAAAAATTAAGTAATTAAAAAAAAAAAAAAACCGGACAGACAGAACCCTAGGACAAATGGTAAAAGTAAAGCTATACAGACAAAATCACACACAGAACCATACACATACACACTCACAAAAAGAGGAAAAGGGGAAAAAATATATATATATATCGTTGCCCCCAAAGTCCACCTCCTCAATTTGGGATGATTTGTTGTCTATTGATGTATTCCACAGATGCTGGGTACATCAAGTTGATTGCAGAGATTTAATCTGCTGCTCCTGAGGCTGCTGGGAGAGATTTCCCTTTGTCTTCTTTGTTCACACAGCTCCCGGGGTTTCAGCTTTGGATTTGGACCCACCTCTGCATGTAGGTCACCTGAGGGCGTCTGTTCTTTCCTCAGACAGGATGGGGTTAAAGGAGCCGCTGCTTCGGGGCCTCTGGCTCACTGAGGCCGGGAGGAGGGAGGGGTACGGATGCGGGCGAGCCTGCGGCGGCAGAGGCCAGCATGACGTTGCACCAGCCTGAGGCGCGCGTGCGTTCTCCCGTGGAAGTTGTCCTCGGATCACGGGACCCTGGCAGGGGCGGGCTGCACAGGCTCCCCGGAAGGGGGTGTGGATAGTGACCTGTGCTCGCACACAAGCTTCTTGGTGGTGGCAGCAGCAGCCTTAGCGTCTCCTGCCCGTCTCCGGGGTCCGCGTTGTTAGCCACGGTTCGCGCCCGTCTCTGGAGCTCCTTTAAGTAGCGGTCTTAATCCCCTCTCCTCACACACCAGGAAACAAAGAGGCAAGAGAAAGTCTCTTGTCTCTTCGGCAGCTCCAGACTTTTTCCCAGACTCCCTCCCGGCTAGCCGTGGTGCACTAACCCCTTCAGGCTGTGTTCACGCCACCAACCCTAGTCCTCGCTCTGGGATGCGACCTAAGCCCGAGCCTCAGCTCCCAGCCCCCGCCCGCCCCGGGCGGGTGAGCAGACAAGCCTCTCGGGCTGCTGAGGGCCGGTCAGCACCGATCCTCTGTGCGGGAATCTCTTCGCTTTGCCCTCCGCACCCCTGTGGCTGCGCTCTCCTCCGAGGCTACGAAGCTTCCCCACTCCCGCGGCCCCGAAGCTTTCCCCTTTCCGAGGTTCCGAACCTTTCCCCCTCTGCCAGCCACAGTCTCCACCCGTGAAGGGGCTTCCTAGTGTGTGGAAACCATTCCTCCTTCACAGCTCCCTCCCACTGGTGCAGGTTCCGTCCCTATTCTTTTGTCTCTATTTTTTCTTTTCTCTTTTGCCCTACCCAGGTACGTGGGGAGTTTCTTGCCTTTTGGGAGGTCTGAGGTCTTCTGCCAGCATTCAGTAGGTGTTCTGTAGGAGTTGTTCCATGTAGATGTATTTCTGATGTATTTGTGGGGAGGAAAGTAATCTCCGCGTCTTACTCTTCCGCCATCTTGAAGCTCCTCCCACAACTTTCTTCTTACTGTTGAAACTGCAAGTGATTGTTTTCATTCTTTTTGCTTATCCTATTTTACTTTTCAAATTTATACATGTATTAATCATACAATAAATATTTAAAAAGATATTTAGCAATTTAGAACTCTGAGAATGTGATTAATGCAGTGTAACCCGGGCAGGTCTTCACGACCTTCACGAAGAATCTATCAGATTTAGCCAAATGGAGAAGGTGGAGAAAAGCAGCTAGAGAGAGGAGAAAACCTTTCTGGCAAACCCAGAGGCAAGAAAAAACATAGCATATTCCCAGGACAAACACAGTCCAATTTTCCACACCAGATACAGGACAGTATATAAAAGAGAATGGGCCATATAGGGAGAGGTGTCTTCAGGATGAGTATATTCAGCCTTCCCCACACCATCCCAAAGAAGAAGTCTGGATATATGTGAAGCTACACAAAAACTAAAATTGAATTCATTTCAAAATAGCATGTCAGTCATTTCAGTCAAGGTCCACTGTTTACACTCTGCCTTTCATTTAATTCTTACATGGCACAAAAGTCCTAATAATTTAGATTGAAGCCAAGTCACATAAGGGCTTTGAAGACATTCAGACTTGACAATAAAATTCTGTCTCTTGCAACACTGGCCTAACAGTAGGAACTTCCTAGGATTGGGATGAGAAATACATAGATTACTGTATGACAAAGACTTAGCACAATGCCAGGTACATGAAAAAACATTCTATAACTGTAGCCATTAACACTTGTACTCATTAGTTCTGTAGATAGCCCAAGTGGATAGTCACAGACAGAAGTGCTTGGTAGAGTGTTGAAAGCCATCCTGTAGGAGAATATTTTCTCCATCACCTCCATATAGTCTACATACAGTCTACAATTTCTACTGTTAGTCATCTTATTGGCATAAGAGGCAAAAGTTCCTGCTTAGATGCCATAGGATTATTTAAGGAAATAGAAGACAGGAAAGAAACAAAATATTTACCAACAAACTGATATTTCCCCAGGCACTTTATACACTTTTCTTTATTTAGGCCTCACAAAAAACCTGTTTTTATGGTTTCTGTTTTTAATCTCATTTCAAAGTTAAGGAAACAGAAGCTACAAAAGAGTAACAATTTAGTAATGATTATTTAGATAGAACATGGAAAAAATGGAATTCTAAACATGTGACTCTGAAATTCATGGTCTTTCCATGAGAATTCATGCTTTATTAGAAAGAAGTAAGACACATGGTATAGTAGCAAGGGCCCAAGAAACATGAGTTCTGAGCTTACTAACCACCTCTTTACCTTTGCCAGATCATTTAATTTTCTGTACGTAGGTGTATAGAATGTTCAAAAAAGGGATTCAGTTCTGTGAGTGTTTCAGAACCCTTTCTCTTCTAAAATCTATCAATTCTAATTATTTAAAGCCTTTGATGATGGACACTTTTTAATAAGAACTAAGGCTTACACAGGCCTTACCTATGTCAGGAGCTGTTCTAAGTACTTTACAAATATTAACTCATTGAATTAACTGAACTCATTGAACAACACTTACGATGCAGTTATTATTATTAAATATTAAATGCTATTATCAACATTATACATATGAGGAAATTGAGGAACACAGATGTTAAGTAACATGTCCAAGGCCACATAAACAGCAAAACAGGGCCCTTAACCGAAGAACTCTGGATCTGTTTTGTGGTTTTAATGGCTCTTCAACCATCAGACCTTTGAATCAGGTTCTTCTGAGGAAAACAAAAAAAGTACATTTTGATTCAGAATGGTAAAGATCTGGTGCTTGAAAGTGAGCTAACTTGTGTAGCCAGAAAAGAATTATGAAGCTACTGATAAGTAGAAAAGGTAAAGGGGAAAGGAAAAGAGCTGAAATGCAAGCAGTTGCTGTGGGTTTCCAAATTCACACAGACAGTTACAGTTTAATTATGTAGTTTAAGCTAGGCTGGAATCCAGTGTGCATCTTCAGGTCACAGATTTTTCATGGGAAACTATCCTTCCAGTTCTCAAGGGTAATGGTTTTCAAAGTGTGGCCCTGAATGGGCAGCATCAGCATTGCCTAGACACTTATGAATGTGATCCTGACCTGGTGAATCAGACACTCTGGGGAGTCCAGTCCAGCATATGTGTGTTAGTAAGCCCTCCAGCAGAGTCTAATGTTTGCTCATACTTGAGAACTCTTGCTTTAACACATGTGATTTGGACCACCTAATCTGGATCTGACTTTTGAAACAGACTTTTTAATCAGAAGTGGTCAATCCTAACATCACATTGCCTACTCCTGAGAAAAGTCGTTCATTTACCCATGTGGAGCCCATGAAACACAATTTTGAGAATCTTATTGGAAATTTTGAGGGGACAACATGTAAGATTGGAACTGCTTGCCACTAGCATAGGAGAGCCTACCTGAGAATGGAGTCAACACAGAGAAATGCAAAGGAGACCAAGATGGGTGGAGCTATGCCAACTTCTACCAGTATCTCTCTGCATCTGA
Source organism: Aethalodelphis obliquidens (assembly GCF_003676395.1). Classification (NCBI taxonomy): domain Eukaryota; kingdom Metazoa; phylum Chordata; class Mammalia; order Artiodactyla; family Delphinidae; genus Aethalodelphis; species Aethalodelphis obliquidens. The sequence continues at coordinate 8,881,496 of NW_020837996.1, forward strand.
GTTCTCTGCAACACAAATGATACATGGTTTCATGTTTATTTATTCATGTTGTTTCCTCTGCTTGCAATGCTCTTCCCACTTCTTTACTGTCCTCAGGCAGAATGAACCACTTCCTGTTCTCATTCATGCACCAATCTTTTCTTACGCCGACCTAGTCTTAATTACCCTCTATTACTGTTCTTTGTGTATTTCCTCTCCCCTCTCAAAAGAGGATCTCCCTGAAGGTAGGCTGCTTCTTTTTATATTTGTACCCCTAGCACTCAGCATTATAATAGATGTTTAAAATGTTTGCTGAATAAATAACTTTCCTACATTCCTCATGGGATTATTGCAATGATCAAATGAGAATAAGACTTAGAATAGGCTTAGTAAGATATAAAGCTCTATACAAACATGAGTCATATTTATAATTATTAGTCGTTTATCTTGTGGGCTCACCTTTACCACAAACGTGTCATCACATGGGATGACTGGGAAATAAGACTGATAAACCCTGTAAATCTGTGATAAATTGATTATAAAAATGGCTGTAACTCTTGGCTGCTCCATACATGAAATTAGCACATAAATACATAGAAAAATGACCACTGTGATAGGACTATAAAAGAGAGATCACGGTTCCCTGAGCATGTATTATTTAGAGATTTGACTTTGAGTGATTAAGTGAAAGAGTAGCATAAAGCAGCAATTGAAATGAGACTCGGGCGAAGGGAAGAGCATGTATAAAGGCCCTGTGGCAGTAAGGCATTTGGCGTGAGGGGGCATGGAGAAGTAGAAAAAGACTATACCAGACACTAGGCTATGTTAGGGAATTTGTTTTTTTTTTTTTTTTTTTTTTTTCACCAAGAGTAATGAGAAATCATGGAAAGGTGTTAAGTAGAGGAATGACATGATCAGATTGGTATTTTAAAATACTACCCTGGATCTTGTGCCTTTAACGTGGTTATCTCAGACCCCCACATGATATATGTTATTGTTTTTACTACTTCTGAATTATAAGGTTAAAAACACAATTGTTTTTAAGCTTTTAAAAACTATAATTATTTTATATTTTCTAACTTTCACTTGAACTATGAAATTTGTTAAATACTAACCCCCTTTTCATCTGGGAGAGAGTCTAATCACCTATGCACTGTGAAAAGTAAAGTTTGAATTCAACAGATTCCAGTAACCCTCATTTAAGGACATGCCTCATTCAAAATTAAACTGCACTCAGACAAAAATTAATACACATGTATCTGATTCTTACACACATTATTAGAACATATTTACTAATTTCAAATGTTTATATTTAAAACATATTCTGGACTGCTTAAGCAAATTGGCACACAAAATTATTTTTTAAAGTTATAAACGACAAATTTAACACGTAAAACACTGCAGAAGGATTTGTTCTTATTCAATACTGAAATTAGAAATGATAAAACATGGGCACTTCCAGCCACTACTCTTACTTGACGTCGAATTAAGGCAATATCACAGTAAATAGAAATATAGAAATCCCTAAGGAAATTCAGATTGGAAACAGAATGCTATAGTACAATCAATAACATGTATTGACTCTATGAGCCCTTAGTTTAGTCTAGATAAGAAAGTTTGTTACATTAATTTTCTCCAGATTCTGCATATTGTATTAACTTTACATTCTTTTAAAAACTGGTTTTGTTTAATTTGGATGTTCTACCAATATTGCTTGCAGCTGTTTGACACTGCCCCACCTAAATCACAGATTTGACACTCCCACATCATCTTGGTGTTTCTTCACTGCTACTTCAGGAACACATGATTGCTATTGTCAGCTACAATTACCACCCACTGCAGAGGTTTGCTGAAACTGAGCAGCTAGAGAAGGTATATATGTTTTAGCAGCTTTGAGACAGAGCAAACTATACATGTAATTCACCATATGATGTTTACTTTGTATTCCAGTATAACAGAGGACAGAAAAGGCAAAGGATAGAGACAACCCTGTAATAAGGAGATAGCTTCACAGACATAAACTCATCTTTGGCACCTTATGTCAGCTATGGCCCCTGTTCCCACTTTGGCCGGCATGTTCTAAGTGAGGAGTTCCCAGACGCAGTACTGTTGCCAGTTCTTTGTTGTGCATGGCTGTCCTGCGCATTGTAGGATATTAGCAGCATCTGTGGTCTCTATCCATTACACCCTCCCTCCAAGGTTGTCAAGCAATATGGTCTCCAGATCGCCAAATGTCCTCTGGGAAGCAAAATAGCTCCTGATTGAGAACCACTGTTCTGGGTCATACACGTTTAGAGCTATGATACCTTGCTTGCTTCTTTCTTCCTGAAATTGATATCTCCTGGAAATTATCAAGTTGTGCTATTGTTCATTAGCAAATAGGCTCCCAAGAAACTCTGATCTACCCACCCTGATACCCTCCTGACCCTTACTCTGCCCTACCCACAAATTGGCTTATTTAATAAGAATTCTAGTAACAACAGACTTAAGGAAATGAATAATAGCTACTATTATAAAATATTTATAATGTGCCAGGCCTTGTTTCTAAGCAAATTATATATTATTATCTTAAGTTATAGCTTAAGTTATCTTAAGTTATAGCTGAGTGAACTGGCATTTAGAAAGGTTAAGCAATGCTCTTAGGAAAAAATCCAAAATTCTGACATTCTTTTCAAGGCCCTTTAGGATTTGGCCATAATTGCCCCTTCCGGCCCACCCACCCACTATGTAGAGCAACCAGGCTTTACCTCAATTTCTCAAGCAAAGAGGTCAGTCTGTAGGAATCCACAGATGCTGTCCCTACTCTGGCAAATTTGCTTCTCTGATTTCCCCCCTCCCAAATGGCCTGTTCATTCTTTGGCTTCAACCTGGACATCTTCTCTTAGACATGTTTCATCCAACCCCATATGATTAGGTCTTCCTTTTGGAGGTTCACTGTACTTGCTATTTAACCGTCCTTGTCTGTTTCTTACACTTGTCTGCGATGTCTCTTAAGTAATGCACTTTGCTTAGTCCACTGCTATTTCCCCAGTGTCTAGAACAGTGCTGGGCTCACAGTAACCACTGTGTAAATGTTACTGACTGACAGAATGAATGATTATCCCCCAAAGCATTAAGCTCAGAAGTTGTAGAACAGGGATTTTAACTCAGGTCTTCTGAAGCCACTTTGCAAATTCTTGGGCTTATTAGAGCACACCCATCGGAAAAGTTTTTCTATCTTGCTGGCTTCATTTTAGCCCTTCCTAACTACCAACCATGACCTTGTATAAAGCAAACCTGAGATATGTAGGTATCATGTGATCTGATCTCAGAAATAGTAATGACTCAGACTATTATTTGTCATTCTATAGAACACACACCTAAAAAGAGGAAGTGGACTATTCAATTAAAAAATATCAAAATTGGAGGACTTTAATAAAAATCACAACCAACAATAAGCCATTAGAAAAAAAAAACATGTACTAGATATTATCAATTCACATGATAATGAGTTTAATACTGTGGTGGAGTTTCAAATGCCAAGTATCACCCTCTGTGACTGTTAACAAATGGAGTTCCATCATGTGTGAAAATTTCATGATGACACAATCTGTGCTTCCCAATATATTTCAATAGATAGCAAGTGGTTATGGTTAAGACTTTTCTAGCCAGTCTTCAGATTTCATTAAACTTCACTATGATTGGATGACCTCCTCAAATCCAATAACAGGCAGTGGCACAATTCACTGCAAATGAACGAATGGATATGTTAACAATATCTAAAGTACCTTGTAAAATATGTTTAATTATGCATAGGTTAACAGCTGTTTGTTTAGTGCACTGTATATAGGATGAGATACTCAAGTCAGAAGGAATATATAACCTATTAGAAAAGGATATTAAAGACAGCTACTGTGTAAACATCCACTTTGGAGCTGGATGCCAAATGTGAACACTCCAAATACATGAGTAACTGCATTTTCTTATCTTTCCTACTGTTTGTGGCTTTGTAATTAGTCCACTGGGCAATGACAATATTGCAAAGAGGCTATTAGTCTAAATTCATGATTTAATTCTACATTGAAAAAAAAAGAACCTCTTAGCTGGTAGCTAAAGCTTAAATTCTGAACCCAACTTAAAAACAAATGAAGAAATAAATTTAAAATAAAATGAAACAAAGATAAACTCACCCCCATGTCCATGAACAACAACAAAATCTCCGGAAGGCCAGTTCCCTTAATGCTTCACCTTGGGGAATCTAAAGTAGTAAATAATATGGTGGCTATGAAAGTAACTATAATTCTTTCACACTAGCAGCAATGACTTGAATCTCTATAATTGGATTATATATTATCCTATATAAAGCTTTTTGGACTGTTCTCTCAAATTACTCATATTGCCTGCCACTGCTTGGATCTCCTTTGGAAGCAAAGTTGGTATATCATATTTTTTTTTTCTGCTTAAGCATATATTTATATGCATAATAAATGATAAAAATTCCTAGATGAAAAATATTTTAAAAATTAATTTCCCTTAGCCCACTCTCTTCTGCCTATGGATAGAAGGGAAATTTCCACATCTTCTGTCAGCTTATCTTTTGATTTTTTTTCACTTCTTTCTCAGTCCAACAGGAAATTGACTAGATATAAAAAATAAATGTGTTGAAATGTTTGCAAGGAGAACCTGGTGGCTTATAGAAGATTATTAAATGATGACTGGAAAAGGGAAATCAGAAAGAGATCTTAATTGTATCAAAGACTTCCTATGTGGCAATAACAGTGGTATTCTTTTTAAAAAATGGTATATCATGTAATCATTACTAAAGCTCCATAAAATAGGAATTATTGTTATCTTAATTTTATTTTCCTGGAAATTCAGTGTCATGTAACATATCCATGAATATCAGCTAGATATGGGAGAAATTAAAACTTAAATTCATATCTATTTTATTTTAAAGTCTGCCCTTTTGTGTATTTTAGATCATATAACATTTATTAAATATTAGATGCTATGTTAAATTTTCATAGCCCTGCACAGCTCACAGTTTAAAGGAGGATAAAAATTAATAGGCACATAACTGCAATAGACAAAAATAGGAAGGGTACACAGTAATACAGATGTACTAAGGGAAATGTCTTATTTTACCCTAATGTTCAATATGTTACCCTAAAATAGAATTTATTACTACTTTTTTTAATATAAATTTAGTTATTTTATTTATTTATTTTTGGCTGTGTTGAGTTCTTGTTGCTGCATGCAGGCTTCCTCTAGTTGTGGCGAGCAGGGTCTACTCTTCGTTGCGGTGTTTGGGCTTCTCATTGCTGTGGCTTCTCTTGATGCAGAGCACAGGCTCTAGGCATGCAGGCTTCAGTAGTTTTGGTATGCGGGCTCAGTAGTTGTGGCTCACGGGCTCTAGAGCGCAGGTTCAGTAGTTGTGGTGCATGGGCTTAGTTGCTCCACGGCATGTGGGATCTTCCCAGACCAGGGCTCAAACCCGTGTCCTCTGCATTGGCAGGCAGATTCTTAGCCACTGCACCACCAGGGAAGCCCAATTACTATTTTCAAATACAGAGAAATAATAAAAAATTTAAATGGCCCATGATGGCATCACTCAGATATTGCTGACATTACAAATGATCAGAATTATCAAGAGGTATGGAATATAATGTGAAAAGCCCAATATTCTCATCCCCAAACACTTTTAATAAAGCTATTTTGCAGAGAGCTTCCTCTATGTGTGCACACATACACACACTTGTGCGTGGCCTGATGGAGCACTTTACAGACATTTCTGCATCTTACATTTTTTAAAATAATATACTTTGTGGCAATTTCTATGCTAACGCATTAAGGGCTATGACATTTCTTTTAATGTAGAGTAATCTTCTATTGTACAGAGAGGTACCAGAACTGATCTAATTAATCTCTGCTGATGAACATTTAAGTCATTTCCAGGATGTGCTATTAAAAATCCTGCATTAAGCATCCTGTGCATATGTTTAAATATGAACTTTTTAATGTACATTGATGAATTCCTAACATTAAAATTACTAGATCAAATATTAACTTATAAATGACAAATTTTATGTGTTGTTAAGTATAATCTCTACTCTCAAAGTAAATAAGGAAATAATGGTGACAAGTAGGACTAATTTTTCTTTTTCCCCAAAGTCAGCTTAGACATCAATCCAGATTTCTTACACTCCCTGATTAATGATCAAGGCAGTCCAATGCCAATGTATAGAAAAAGAATTAAAAAAATTATATTTTGAGTTATTTAAAACAATTTTCAAAAAAGGAATGCAGATATGTGTGTTCTGTGGTTTGTTTTGGTTTCCCTTTAAATTGAGTTACAAAATACAAGTCCCAAAGAACCACCTAGTTTCCTTAATAGCTCTTGGTTGAGAAAGGTTTTACATGGTCATATTTCTCATCTTACTTTTCAAAGTAAAAAATGATTCATCAGTCTCTACCGTTTCTCTTGAATCATGCGTTACTTTCTGGTTAAACAACAATTTTCAAAAAAGCAAACAATACAAAATGATAGCTAACAGTAATTGAATATTTACTAGATGCCAGGCACTGTTATAACTAACTGGATGTATTAATTCACTTAAACCTCACAGAAACGCCATGGAGAAATTTCACGAGTTGGAATTTGAATTCATGATGAACCTGGGTAGCATCTCTTCAGAATTTATGTTCTAAACCACTACACTATAATTTTCTTAAGGGTAAAATGTGTTCATAACGTGGAACGATGCTAAAAAAGAAGTTTATAATATTAAGATTCTCTATCTTGGCAAAATGAGAAGTGATGCAAATGCAAATTCTACTGCAATCTAAACCCTTTTTCTGATGACAGCTTCTAACATTGACTTATCAAAGGCTAATGTAGACTGAAAGAATAACTAATTCTCAATTTACCCAACAGATCCTCTCTCTCTCAAGCTTTCCTTTCTTTTTAGATTAATCTACTTATTTAGATGGACTTGCTTATCCCCAGGAAGCTAAACTAATAGATTTTTTTTTCAACTCAAACAGAAACAAAAGATGGGTGTTAATTCATCTGAAGTTTACTGGAGAAAAAAAAAAAAAATCCATCTTTTTTTGGTTGAGATTCACAGAAAATGCCAAACATCTGAAGACTATATTTTTTCCTTTTTCTTACTCCCTCTCTCTCTCTTTTTTTTTTTTTTTTTTTTTTTTTTTTTTACAGTTTGTGCTATGTATTTTTATTTCATGGCTTGAAGTAGTCCTGGCATAAGGTCAGAGTATTACAACTACACAAATAAATGGTATTTCTTGCAGTAACTTACTCTGTTGAATTACTGGATTGAGCAATAGCTGCTGGGGTTTGGAAGACCGCATACCAGGCAGTAAGTTGTCTAGACTGACGTTTACACTGGGGTCAGACCAAGTAAAGGGCAGAGGTTTTGCTGACTGACTTCTGGACCATATTTGTATTCTGATTATAGAAAAGATTAGGTGAAGACTATAAATTTTAATCATTAAAATAATACATTGGTTATTCATCTTATTTGTTTAGTAATCCTCAGAGAATAAGTCAGCATATTATTAACATGTAGCATTTCATAATAGCTTTAGAATCTATTTATGTTTAGTGCTAGCTTAGCTGGTTCCAGACAGTAACAATGAGTTCAAAGAGTGAGGTAGATCTCCACTTAGATAACAAGTTTTTCATACCTCTGACACAAAAGACAAACAAATACCCTGTCCTACCTAATTCTCAAGGGCTACCAGACACAAAACGGATTAAATGCTTACTGCAGAAAACATCTTTGGGGGAAATGTGTTATCACAGATTTTAAGCATGGTGGGTTAATAATACTGTTTTCAACTATGTATGATTAATAATAATAATGATTATAACAATATCTAATTTTATTGGGCATTCACTATGTGCCAGGCTTTGTGTTAAATCCTTTACAGACATTATTTCATTGATTCTTCAAGGTAACACTCTGAGTTAGGTATATTTATCATGTCTATTTTACAGAGAGGGAAACTGAGGCAAAGTGATAGTAAATTGCTTTTCCAAATTGATACAGCTAGTGGTAAAGCCAGGATTGAAACCTGCACAGTATTTAATAGATCTTAACTGTTGGAAAGACTAAAGTATGTAAAATGAGAAAAAGAGGTGCAATTGCCATTAAGTGTATATACTCTTCCTGGCAAACATGCACAAGAGCATATCCAGATACTTATGTCCTTTATATTTATCTAGTTTGAAAATTTTAAATTCCAAGTAATACTAGGCTAAAATGGAACTTGGAAAAATATAGATAACTTCAAAAATAATCTGTACTTTCCCTCTAACTTCATCCTTCTGTCTTAGGAATTTTGTATTTTGATACATCTTTTCTTGCTTGCATACTTAATACCTCCTGCTAAGTTAGATCTTTATCACTGATTATTTTTTAATCGAGGTGAAATTAACATAATATAAAATTAACCATTTTGTGAATTCAGTAGCATTTAGTACATTCACAATATTGTATAATCACAAACTCTATCTAGTTCCAAAACATTTTCATAACTCCAATAGGAAACCTTGTACCCAGTAATCTGTTGTTCCTCATTCCCCCTTCCCACAGTTCCTGGCAACCACAAATATTCATTCCGTATCTATGCAATACCTATTCTGAATACTTCATATAGAAAGAATGATACATATTGCAGTGTTTTACATTGGGCTTCTTTTACTGAACATAATGTCTTTGTGGTTCATTCATGTTGTAGCATGTATCAGCACTTCATTTGTTTTAATGGCTGAAAAATAGCCCATCATATCTATATATCACCATTTGTTTATCCATTCATGTGTTGATGAACATTTGGGCTGTTTCCATCTTTTAACTGTCAAGAATAGTGCTGTTATGGACATGCAAGTACATAAATTGTTTCAGTATCAGTTTTCAGTTCTTTTGGATGTATACTTAGGAATGGAGTTGCTGGGATTTTGTGTGCGTGTGTGTGTAATTGCTGGGATTGTGTTTGTGTGTGTGTGTTTCTTTACACAGTCAAGTCATTCACATTTTAAAAGTATCTTAACTCAACCAGTCAAGCACTTCTAGCTACAACTCAGTCTATTTCCTCCCCTCTATCTAACAACTTCTAGGGAGAGTTGTTTATATTTCTGCCTTCGTTTATTCACTCTTTTCCTCAACTCATTCCATTTTGGTCTCTGCCTTTATTTAGTACCAACTTAAATCTTACTAGAGACACTGACAATTTCCAGTTTTCTATCATTAAAGTCTCTTGTTGCCTCAACAGCATTCAGCACTGTTGATCAATTCCTCCTTCTGGAAACACTCTACTCCCTTGAATTATATATTCCCTTGGACATTATGTTTCCTGATTATCTGTCTGGTTGTCCCTCTTACCACTTGCAGGATTAACCCCCTCTACCTAGACTTTAGGTGTTGGCGTGTCTTAAGGCAGTTCTGAGTACATATTTCTTTTCTCTCTGAGCAGTTTCCCTAAGTGATCATAACATGTCCTATAGCTTTATACGTACTCTGAGGAACACATTTGTTGATTTCTGAATATACTTCCTTTGATAGGGATTTCATGATAGGGAATAATTGAATCTGAAGATTGCTTTGAGTAGTATAGTCATTTTCACAACATTGATTCTTCCAATCCAAAAACATGGTATATCTCTCCATCTGTTTGTGTCATCTTTGATTTCTTTCATCAGTGTCTTATACTTTTCTGAGTACAGGTCTTTTACCTCCTTAAGTAAGTTTATTCCTAGGTATTTTATTGTTTTTGTTGCAATGGTGAATGGAACTGTTTCCTTAATTTCTCTTGCTGATTTTCGTTGTTAGTGTATAGGAATGCAAGAGATTTCTGTGCATTAATTTTGTATCCTGCTACTTTACCAAATTCATTAATTAGCTCTAGTAGTTTTCTGGTGGCATCTTTAGGATTCTCTATGTATAGTAACATGTCATCTGCAAACAGTGACAGTTTTACTTCTTCTTTTCCAATTTGTATTTCTTTTATTTCTCTTTCTTCTCTAATTGCTGTGGCTAAAACTTCCAAAACTATGTTGAATAATAGTGGCAACAGCGGACTATCGTTGTCTTGTTCCTGATCTTAGAGGAAATGCTTTCAGTTTTTCACTATTGACAATGAAGTTTGTTGTGGGTTTGTCGTACATGGCCTTTATTGTGTTGAGGTAGGTTCCCTCTATGCTCATTTTCTGGAGAGTTTTTAATTACAAATCAGTGTTGAGTTTGTCAAAAGCTTTTTCTGCATCTATTGAGATGATCATATGGTTTTTCTCCTTCAATTTCTTAATATGGTGTATCACACTGATTGATTTGTGTATATTGAAGAATTCTTGCATCCCTGGGATAAATCCCACTTGACATTGGTGTATGATCCTTTTAATGTGTTGTTGGATTCTGTTTGCTAGTATTTTGTTGAGGATTTTTACACCTATATTCATCAGTGGTATTGGTCTGTAATTTTCTCTTTTTTTGTAATACCTCTGTCTGGTTTTGGTATCAGGGTGATGGTGGCCTCATAGAATGAGTTTGGGAGTGTTCCATCCTCTGCAATTTTTTGGAAGAGTTTGAGAAGGATAGGGCTTAGCTCTTCTCTAAATGTTTGATAGAATTCACCTGTGAAGCCATCTGGTCCTGGACTTTTGTTTGTTGGAAGATTTTTAATCACAGTTTCAATTTCATTACTTGTGATTGGTCTGTTCATATTTTCTATTTCTTCCTGGTTCATTCTTGGAAGGTTATACCTTTCTAAGAATTTGTCCATTTCTTCTAGGTTATCCATTTTATTGGCATAGAGTTACTTGTAGTAGTCTCTTAGGGTGGTTTGTATTTCTGTGATGTCCATTGTAACTTCTCCTTATCATTTCTAATTTTATTGATTTGAGTCCTCTCCCTCTTTTTCTTGATGAGTCTGGCTAAAGGTTTATCAGTTTTGTTTATCTTATCCAAGAACCAGCTTTTAGTTTTATTGATCTTTGCTACTGTTTTATTTGTTTTTATTTCATTTATTTCTGCTCTGATCTTTATGATTTATTTCCTTCTACTAACTTTGGGTTTTCTTTGTTCTTCTTTCTCTAGTTTCTTTAGGTGTAAGGTTAGATTGTTTATTTGAAATTTTTCTATTTCTTGAGGTAGGAATGTATTGCTATAAACTTCCCTCTTAGAACTGCTTTTGCTGCATCCCATAGGTTTTGGATTGCTGTGTATTCATTATAATTTGTCTCTAGGTATTTTTTGATTTCCTCTTTGATCTCTTTAGTGATCTTTTGGTTATTTAGTAGTGTATTGTTTAGCCTCCATGTGTTAGTGTTTTTTACATTTTTTTCACTGTAGTTGATTTCTAATCTCATAGCATTGTGGTCGGAAAAGATGCTTGTTATGATTTCAATTTTCTTAAATTTACCGAGGATTTATTTGTGACCCATGATGTGATCTATCCTGGAGAATGTTCCATGTGCACTTTAGAAGAAAGTGTAATCTCCTGTTTTTGGATGGAATGTCCTGTAAATATCAATTAAATCTATCTGGTGTATTGTGTCATTTAAAGCTTGTGTTTCCTCATTTTCTGTCTGGATGATCTGCCTATTGGTGAAAGTGAGGTGTTAAAGTCCTCCACTATTATTGTGTTACTGTCAATTTCCTCTTTTATAGCTGTTAGCAATTGCCTTATGTATTGAGGTGCTCCTATGTTGGGTGCATATATAGATCTTCTTCTTGGATTGATCCCTTGATTTAGTGTCTTTCCTTGTCTCTTGTAACATTCTTTATTTTAAAGTCTATTTTATCTGATATGAGTATTGCTACTCCAGCTTTCTTTTGATTTCCATTTGCATGGAATATCTTTTTCCATCCCCTCACTTACAGTCTGTATGTGTTCCTAGGTCTGAAGTGGGTCTATGAGTCTTGTTTTTGTATCCATTAAGCAATTCTGTGTCTTCTGGTTGGAGCATTTAATCCATTGACATTTAAGGTAATTATTGATATGTATGTCCCTATGACCATTTTCTTAATTGTTTTGGGTTTGTTTTTGTAGGTCCTTTTCTTCTCTTGTGTTTCCCACTTAGAGAAGTTCCTTTAGCATTTGTTGTAGAACTGGTTTGGTGGTGCTGAATTCTCTTAGCTTTTGCTTGTCTGTAAAGCTTTTGATTTCTCCATCAAATCTGAAGGAGATCCTTGCCAGGTAGAGAAATCTTGGTTGTAGGTTCTTCCCTTTCATCACTTTAAATATATCGCCACTCCCTTCTGGCTTGTAGAGTTTCTGCTGAGAAATCAGCTGTTAACCTTATAGGACTTCCCTTGTATGATATTTGTTGTTTTCCCTTGTTGCTTTCAGTAATTTTTCTTTATCTTTAATTTTTGTCAGTTGGATTACTATGTATCTCGTCATGTTCCTCCTTGGGTTTATCCTGTATGGGACTCTCTGTGCTTCCTGGACTTGGGTGGCTATTTCCTTTCCCATGTTAGGGAATTTTTCAACTGTAATCTCTTCAAATATTTTCTCGGTCTTTCCTCTCTCTCTTCTCCTTTTGGGTCCTCTATAATGCGAATGTTGTTGTGTTTAATGTTGTCCCAGAGGTCTCTTAGGCTGTCTCCATTTCTTTTCATGCTTTTTTTCTTTATTTTGTTCCATGGCAGTGAATTCCACCATTTTGTCTTCCAGGTCACTTATCCGTTCTTCTGCCTCAGTTATTCTGCTACTGATTCCTTCTAGTGTATTTTTCATGTCAGTTATTGTATTGTTCATCTCTGTTTGTTTGTTCTTTAATTCTTCTAGGTGTTTGTTCTTTAATTCTTCTAGGTCTGTTAAACATTTCTTGCATCTTCTCGATCTTTGCCTCCATTCTTTTTCCAAGGTCCTGGATCATCTTCACTGTTATTATTCTGAATTCGTTTTTTGGAAGGTTGCCTAGCTCCACTTCATTTAGCTGTTTTTCTGGGGTTTTATCTTGTCCCTTCATCTGGTACATAGTCCTCTGTTTTTTATTTTGTCTATCTTCCTGTGAATGTGATTTTCATTCCACAGGCTGCAGAACTGTAGTTCTTTTTGCTTCTGCTGTCTGCCTTCTGGATGATGAGGCTATCTAAGAGGCTGTGCAAGCTTCCTGATGGGAGGGACTGGTGGCGGGTAGAGCTGGGTGTTGCTTTGGTGGGCAGAGCTCAGTAAAACTTTAATCCGCTTGCCTGCTGATGGGTGGGGTAGGTTCCCTCCCTGTTGGTTGTTTGGCCTGAGGCAGCCCAGCACTGGAGCCTACCTGTCTCTTTGGTGGGGCTAATGGCAGACTCTAGGAGGGCTCACACCAAGGAGTACTTCCCAGAACTTCTGCTGCCAGTGCCCTTGTCCCTGCAGTGAGCCACAGCCACCACCCCGCCTCTGTTGGAGACCCTCCAACACTAGCAGGTACATCTGGTTCAGTCTCCTATGGGGTCACTGCTCCTTACCCTGGGTCCTCATGTGCACACTACTTTGTGTGTGCCCTCCAAGAGTGGAGTCGCTGTTCCCCCAGTCCTGTCGAAGTCCTGCAATCAAATCCTCTAGGCTTCAAAGTCTGATTCTCTCGGAATTCTTCCTCCCATTGCCGGACCCCCAGGTTGGGAAGCCTGACGTGGGGCTCAGAACCTTCCCTCCAGTGGGTGGACTTCTGTGGTTAAGTGTTCTCCAGTTTGTGAGTCACCCACCCAGTGGTTATGGGATTTGATTTTATTGTGATTGCTCCCCTCCTACTGTCTCATTGTGGTTTCCCCTTTGTCTTTGGATGTAGGGTATCTTTCTTGGTGAGTTCCAGTGTCTTCCTGTCGATGATTGTTCAGCAGTTAGTTGTGATTCTGGTGGTCTTGCAAGAGGGAGTGAGCGCACATCCTTCTACTCTGCCATCTTCTTCTTTTTTTTTTTTTTTTTTTAATTGAAGTATAGTTTATTTACAATGTTGTGTAAGTTTCTGGTGTACAGCAATGTGGTTCAGATACACACACATATATGCATGTATATATATATATATATATATATATATATATAAAATCTATTCTTTTCCATTTTAGGTTATTACAAGACACTGAATACAGTTCCTTGTGTTTTTCACCTATAATCATATATTCCTGTTTAAAACATTTTCTCCATTATTAATGTGAATATTTGTTTGATAGCTCTCTCCTTCATTAGACTGTACATTTTATTATGGTTCATATCTATTTCATTTACAATGTCCAGATCTAATTTTGTTCAAAAGGACCTAGCATCATGTTTGAATATAGTGGACACTCAATAAATCATTACTGAACATGAGATAAAGAAGGTGATTAATAAAATCAGATTTCTCAGCACTAGAGATGGGTAGTTTTCTTAAAATCATTTACATTTTCTTTTACATATTAAAGAGCACCTCTAAGGCAAATCTTGACTTATTTTCAAACAATTACTCTTAAACAATTCCCTAAATGTGTTTCACATACTCTATATGAAACAACCATTCTAAGGATGAAGTCAGTGATGGAAGAAAGAGAGGAAGATCTGGCAAAAAGTCTTAAGAATTCACAGAAAGTTATACTGGGGGGTGGTGGGGGCGTGGAACTTGTAAAAATTACAGAAACTGAGCTTTCCTGGTGGCACAGTGGTTGAGAGTCCACCTGCCGATGCAGAGGACATGGGTTCGTGCCCCAGTCCGGGAGGATCCCACATGCCATGGAGCGGCTGGGCCCATGAGCCATGGCCGCTGAGCCTGTGCGTCCAGAGCCTGTGCTCCACAACGGGAGAGGCCACAGCAGTGAGAGGCCCACGTACCGCAAAAAAAATAATAAAATAAAAAAAAAAAAATTACAGAAACTAAGAACTGGGAGGAACTATCAAGATGACCTCATTCAATAATTTAATTTTACAGCCAGTGTTATCCATAGGATCTGTTACTCTCAGAGTCAGAATCAGAAGAGAATTCTCAATTCACTATTCAATATTACTTATACCATTTTTACTAATTTAATTCAACTTCCCCCCTTTTTACCTACAATTATTTTTCATTGACAGAAACATGGTTATTTATCTTGAAACTTTAGTATCTAGTTTAAATTTGGAAAATATTAATTTTCCTTTTTATTCTAAAATGACCCTACTAACTTTCCCCATTTGCTAATATTACCCCCAAGAAATGGTTCATGATTTACAAGTAAGGGGATACATATAAATGAAGAATACATTCTGCAATAACTTCATCTATTTCTAGTTTGCATATTAGGACATACTATGTTTTTGTAAGGATGTATGTCTGGTGGTCTTTATTAGCAAAAATGTCTCAGACATCTGTTTTGAGGACAAAAGCATTTCTCTTTGTCTGAAGTATACCTATCTCTGGTTTTATGTTTGATTATTTAATGCATTTTCTAATGAAGTTATTGTAACAGGGCATTCTGTGAGATACAAATTGTCAGCTACTTATATAAGTAAAGGTAGAAAAAATGTTCTGTAAAATGCCAACTGGATAGAAATCCATTTTTCTAAGGAGAGGATGTAACAATGTTTGACAATGGCTTCCCCTATCTATAACCACTGATGTTGTTGGTAAAAGTTATAATCAATTTGTGTAAAATTCAAGGATAACTTTTAGAGAAAAAAATAGAAAAACTGACTTTCTTCTTAAGGTTCACCCTCAAAATGGGTAGGTCCTATCTGAAGTCTGCTGTATGTTTTTAAAATTTGTTGGTCATGTTTGTATGAGAGATACGTTTCAGTTTACTCCCATATAGTTACTTAGTATATAAGTTAGCTGTCAACATTTAAGGCATAAGATTTCGCACAAAAATCAGGATTCCTGGTTCCTCTTTAAAAAATCTAATGGCATACTTGAGCCCTTATTCTTACACAGTAACAATGATCTAGGTTGGGTCAACTGCTCTTCAATTCATCATAGACCCCTCCTGGCTTGCAATGTTGTGTTAGTTTCTGCTGTACAGCAAAGTGAATCAGTTATGCATATACATATATCCACTCTTTTTTAGATTATTTTCCCATATAAGTCATTACAGAGTACTGAGAAGACTTCCCTGTGCTATACAGTAGGTCCTTATTAATTATCTATTTTATATATAGTAGTGTGTATATGTCAATCTGAATCTCCCAACTTCCCTCCTGGTAACCATAAGCTTGTTTTCTACATCTGTGACTATACTTCTGCTTTGTAAATAAGTTCATTTGTACTTTTTTTAGGTTCCACATAAAAGTGATATCATATGATATTTGTCTTTCTCTATCTGACTTACTTCACTTAATATGACAATCTCTCGGCCCATCCATGTTGCTGCAAGTGACATTATTTCATTCTTTTTTATGGTGAGTAATATTCCATTGTATATATGTACCACATCTTCTTTATCCATTTCTCTGAGTGGCGACAGCACCTCTGCACTACGCATATGCTGTTGGAAGAAATCTAAGAATATATGCTTGAACTGTTATAAAGAGAGCCCAGATTTGGACGGACTAACGTCCACAGAGAGAGAGAGAGAGAGAGAGAGAGAGAGAGAGAGAGGGAGGGAGGGAGGGAGGGAGGGAGGGAGGGAGAGAGAGGGAGATGTCCTCATCTTCTTCTGTCCTGGAGAAACTATGAGAGTTTAGTAGGGGCAACATAACTCAGGCACTCCCACAGTCCTTCAAGTTGGCTGTAAACAATGAGGAACTATGGGTTTTCTACAAGGATGCCTCATTGTTAGGGACAGGAGTAACAACAGTGGAGAAGAGAATCAACCAGGAGAGACATTGGATTTTCTAGTTTTCATATTAAAAGGCAATTGTAACCAGGAAGGCTGACCATTTGGATTGAGTATACTCCCAGAAGTTCTTGATCTTTTTAGGACTAAGGGATCCAGAGCAGAGAGAATGATACCTGATAATCCAGAGTTTACAAAGAAATGGTATCTTAGTTTTGTGCCTTCAAAATATGAAACAAAGTAAACTAGTTATATGATGAAAACAATAAAAATTTAAACGGAACACTTATATGTTTGGATTAATATTTAAACTGCTTGCCACATGTTTTTATATCACAAGCAAGAAGCATATTCAAAAGTGCCCCTGGGCATCCATTTGAAGATGATATGATGATATTTATAGCAAAATGCAATATAGCGATTTGCAGGCCAGAATCTACCTTCCTACTGATGATGTATTGAAGTATTTTAAAGTTACACTTTATGGAGTTGTATTTCCCTCAATGTATATGTGTGGACACGTACATTCACATGTGTGTGTGTGTGTGTGTGTGTGTGTGTGTATGCACACACATGCATGAGAGGTTAATCACATGTGCATTTTACGGAATCACTGAAGAAGCCATAAAAAGGATCACCAGTGGAACCAAATGGAGTTTCTCAGACATTTTAAAGAGTGACACTTCACTGATATCTGTTGATATCGGATGCCCTTTAATAAGAACACCATTAAAACAATATGTGACAATGCCTTTGCTGAGAATGAACTTTTACTGATGGCCACCAAGATTTCTTATAAAAAATTCTCATAACAGAGGGGGTGGAGATCAATTTTGCTAATGATAGGAGGCTAAGCTTATTTTAATATGCTTCACCTTTTTCCCCTTAAACATTTCTTATTGATGTGGTATGGCAAAATATTTTTCAAAAGACATGCTTGCTTTTCTCCAAAAATATTATTAGAAAAGGGCTCTGATTTGTTCTTACTTTTAATCAGAAACTTAATTTTAAATGATTCAGTCTTTACGGGAATCTAGCCATTGAGTGACATACATATGCAACTTCTAAACAACTCTACTGATGTTGTTTTATGAAAGCAACTTTCTATTATCTCATAATTTTACAAACATTATATTCATAAAGATGACAAGAAGACTTTAGACACCCTAGGGTCTTCTGAAACACTTCTTGCAAAATAAACCCCAGCTCCTCAGCATGGTACATAAGGGTCAGCAGCACCTGTGCAGGGCTATTTGCTCTGACTCTGTATCTACCCCTTCACCTGCATCCCAATTGGTATCTCTTGCCATTGTATTACCTAGTAGCTTTTGCTCATATTTTTTCTATCTAACAGATACTCTAACAACCCCTTTTTAAAAAGTAAGAATACACTGTTAACCATTACGTTTGGGATCCCTTTCCTTTCTTTTTTCTCCTTTTAGTTATCATGGAGATTCATCAACACGAGGTGCAATACAACATGAAAAAGACTGATGTATGGTTTCTGTGATAGGCAGCCTCTAAGATGGCCCATAGATCCCCACTTACTGATACTCATTCCCTGGAGTTTGGGCTGGAACACCTAGCATCTCACTTCCAACAAGTAGGAAGTACTTAAAAAAAGTACTGGGCTGCCACTTTTTTCTTTCTTTCTTTTTTTTTTTTTTTTCTCTCACCGCCGTGGCCTCTCCTGCTGCGGAGCAACAGGCTCCGGACGCGCAGGCTCAGCGGCCATGGCTCACGGGCCCAGCCGCTCCGCGGCATGTGGGATCTTCCCAGACCGGGTCACGAACCCGTGTCCCCTGCATCGGCAGGCGGACTCTCAACCACTGCGCCAGCAGGGAAGCCCAGGGCTGTCACTTTTGAGATTAGGCTATGAGAGACTCCGGCTTCCATTTGACACCTGTCTTCTTGCTCACTCACTCTGAGGAAAACCAGCTGCCATGCTGCATTTTACACTAAGTGGAGGCACCAACGGGGAGGAAGGAAGGGAAGCCTCCAGCCAACCAGCCGATTGGGACCCAAGACCTGCTAGCAGTCACATGAGTGGCTTGGAAGCAAATCTTCCTCTAGTTGAGCCTTGAACTTACTGCAACCTCAGTGACACCTCCATTACAGCCTTGTGCAGACCCAGAGCCTGCGGTTCCCAGCTTAGCTGCATCAAGGTTCCTGACCTTCAGAAACTTTGGGAGAGAGTTTAGTTGTTTAGTTGAAACATCTTAGTTGTTTAGCTGAAACATCTTAGTTGTTTAAGCCTCTAGGTTTTGAAGTAATTTGTCAAGCAGAAATATTAATAGGTAATTAATTCCGTTGCTAAGAGAAATAGAAAATTAATATAGTTGCTTCTCTTTGCACGGAATATATTTCAACTTACTAACATCATGTCCTTCTTATGTTTTTGGTGTTAAAAATGACCTACATTTTGTGATTTGATTGTGATAATATATTGTTTTTCCAAGCATACAGTTACCAAAATAAGTCTATTTGAACCCCACAGGAATTTTTTTTAACAAGTTTTGTGATTAATGAAATACACAAGTTTAAGAACTTGGGCGCCAAACAATTTCCAAAACATTTACATTCTTTGTTTTCACTATTTTGTATAAGATAATATAAATGTTTATTTACATTTGTTTTATCTAAATAAACTGTGAATTTCTAAAGTACAAGGACTATGTGTTATTCACGCTCATCAGCACTGAGTATGGTATCTTTTGCAGATAGTAGAGTCCACAACTGTGTATTAAATGAGTGAATAATACAAGTATGAATTAATAAAAACGTTAATTACAATATGTCAACAGCTTCTATAAAATATCCTGGCTTCATAACTTATATTGCTATAGTGTGAAAATTCTAGATATAATGGAAAACATTTACTATATCCTCTAGATAACTTCTAATATTGGTTTCTTTTAACTAGAAAGTTCAATTAATCAGAATGCCCATTCTCTTTTCCATCACAGAGTTATTTTCATGCTTGTATTCTATATATGACTCAGTTGGATATTGATTCAACTTTTAAGTTTTCTCTTCCATTTCTATCATTATAAAAGCATAGTGCATGTGAAATATTTATATACTGGGCCACTGACGATAACAATGACAAGCATAATTAGAAATAAAAACTGCCAAAATATGAAATTCTTAGATTTATGCATGACGAAGCAGACAAAGATTCAGGAAACACACACAGTCACACCACCCAATCGATTAACTTTCTGCAATCAGACATATAACAATTGGATTTAAGAGGAACTGAGAACTGTTGTATTAAGATAATATCCTAAAAAAATGATGATAGAAAAGAAAAAGACCGGCTATATAGTGCATGGGGAAAAAAATGTGGAAATTCTTCTGTATGTTCAACTGCTTAGCAAAACTGTGAGCCCTAGAGTCACTGACATCCCAACAGAATCAAGTTAACTGCATTTACATCTTCCCTGACAGAGGACCGTGACCGATCAGCTGATTGTCAGTGTGAACCTTGTGCAATATCTCACCATAACCAAACGGAAATCTCTTCTCTAACATGTCTAAAGCACATTGTATCATGATTACTTCAGTATGTAGCACTAAGAGTTTTAAAGGAACACACTACAGGGAAACTAAAAGTGGCAATGAGATGATTTCAATATGAAATGAATGTCAAGTTTCTTTCAACAAGCATAGAGGTGCTATTGTAAAATACAGAATTATGAGGGCACTGTAAAGTGAATGCTATGTTGTTTCCTGCCTTACCACTGTCAGTGTAAGGTGAGTTGGTGATTAAGCTACTGTATGATATTGATAAATGAACAAAAAATGGTCAAGCCTATGGAAGCAGATTCTGACCTGACCTCACTCCTGGTATTCATAACCTTGTGAAATCATCTCTTCTTGAATGTGGGCCAGGCTACTTGACTTGCTTCTAACAAGCAGAGCATGCAAAATGTGAAGGGATATCCCTTCCAAGATTAACTTATAAAAGACTATAACTTCCATCTTGCTCATCCTCTGTCTCTCCCTTCCTCTGACTTGCCTACTCTGATGAAGCCAGATGCCATATGGAGAGGCCAACAAGTCAAGAAGCCAATAGCCAATGAGGAACTTGCCCTCAGTTCAAAGTCCTTTGGGAAACTGAATCGTGCAGACAACCATATAAGTGACTTTGGAAGTAGATCCTTCCCCAGTTGAGCCTTGAAATGAGACCACAGATACTGCAGACATTTTGACTACAGCGTTTGAGAGATTCTGAAGCATAGGACCCAGCTAAGCTCTGGCCATATTCCACACCTACAGAAACTGTGAGATGATGTGTTGCTGTTTCAACCCAATGAGTTTTGGAGTAACATGTTATGCAGTGATGGATAACTAATGTATTTCTCAATGCCATACAGGGCTAGGCAATGCTAAGGGACTTTTGCTATAGTTACATTAAGAAAATTTTTTCTGTGATCAAATTTCTCTAACAAATACTAAGTATCTTTATAATATTAGGAACCCTCATAGATTCACAGAGAACACGTCAAATTTTATTTTAATAATGAGTTTGAGATTTGGAAAGAATTTGGCCAAAGTGAAACGGAGCAGGACCCTATGGTCCTTCCCCCCAACCCCATGTCTTCTACCTGCCTTCGGTGTGTGGAAAAACTTTAGCCGAAGAATAAGTTTAATCAGAGAAGTGAGCAAATGCAGAAGCAAAGGAAAGCAGTCAACAGACAAAAATAATAATAGTTTAGTCACTAAACAAAGTCAAGGACCTTTAGTTCCTCCACTAGGGCTATAGATAATATTCTGAGCCATATCATTTGAACTGTCTTGTTGATACTGAAACCCCCACTGGGTAGAAGAAGTTATCTACATGATGAACAGACTGTAATCATGACATAAGCTGCCACAATTCTGAGAACTGGCCTCAAAGAAATGGGAACAAACCAATTCTGGAACTGAAGATTAACTGTACTTAAAGCAATCAAGAGGATGCTGATCAGACCACTGCATGACCAATTTCAAGATGACTGTCAGAGCTGACTGTGCTGTTTCTGCATGTAGCCCCCTCCCTCCGCCTATAAAAGCTCTTGCCCACTGACTGTCAACGGGGGAGTTGGCCTTTGGACATGAGCCTGCCCTCCCCACCACCAGGTTGCTGACCTCAACAATAAAGCAAACTTTCCTTTCCACCAACCTTGTCTCACAAGTACTTGTCTTCTGAGCCGTGAGCAGCTGGACTCCACTTTCGGTAACAAAAGGAAGCAGGGGCTAAGCTAGGATCAGGGAAATCATTTCAATTCTAAACCAGTGCTCAGGAGAAAGCCTGATCTGGGCTGATACTGGATGTGCAGGGGTACGGTGTGGATGGATACAAAGTGAGGCTCATGTGACGAGCCCCGGCGAGGAACCATGGGAGCAGTGGGCTGATACTGTGTGTTCCTGGCATAAATGGGAAAAGCACAGAACTCACGGGGACTCCAACTCAGCAAGAGTCCCTTAGGCCAGCTAGGTGTTGCATTCTCTTGATTTTTGTAACGCTTACTTCTTCATTTCCTAAAATCATGGAATATATCAGTTTTAGTTATTTAGTTGCAAGCAACACAAACAAGCATGAGCCTACTTAAGCAAGACGTTATTGGAAATGGGTAAAGAGGCTTGGAGATTTTAAGAGAAAAGTTGAATATCTAGGCCTTGAGAAAGAGAGAAACAAGGGACAGTATGCAGGAGCTAATGCAAGAACTAATAACTCGGTGTCAATTGATTTTGTCTTTGTCATTCTACTCAATATTTAAATTATCTGGAGAAGAAGTCTGGTTGAACTAACTTGAGTTGTACGCTTGTCTCTCACTTTCTTGCTGTGGTCAGTGAGGGTGTGTTCCTATTTGGTCAAGGGTGTCATGTCCTTTGGGACAATAGTTTGGTCCTACATGAAATGAGATGGAAAAGCAGCGGTTACCTGAAGGGAAATAAGGGTACTGTTTAAAAAAAAACATAAGGAAAGATATGGGGTTGCTGCACAAGTTAAAACAGCATGTATTCACTATAGAAGCCACCTTGCAATCAGTAGAGCTGTCTCAGAATCAAAGTAATGTAATTCCTTTAACTGGCATCACTTTTAACAGGCTTGATGCATGTACTGACTAGTGCCTTAAAGGCACCATCTGACACCTGAAATACATTTGATGCTAGGTACAGAGGAAATTGCCTTTCCAGTGAAGGTGTGCTTCACAGCTGCAACTTCATATCCTCTTTAAGCTGCAAAGAAAAATTCAACTGGCCCTTCAGATGAGGCTGCCCTGCGGCAAGAACTGTAGCAATTCATCCCATCTGGTACTTCCTGATACATAAGACTAGAGATGTTCAATGATGTTACCAATTTATAAAGAACTTCAATCAGTTGCCCACTTCTTAGCTGCTATTTCCATGTATAATTACTAAACTGTTTATTACCCCATTTACGCATGATAGAACATCATGCAATTAAATGGCTTACCCAAATTCATGCAATAGATGGCATAGTTGAAATCAGAATACAGATTACTAAGACCCTGTCAAAGGATCATTTTACTACAGTTGCTTCCTTATTTTCAATGCCTCATCACTACCTGATGACATGTAATCATATATTCAGTTGACATGAAGCTGAAGGGATAACTACCATATTGGATTACTGAATCAGAATCCAGAAAAGTCATGTTAACCTGGAATGCTATGCCAAGTCATGAATTCAATCAGGATAAATGTCAAGCCCTGTGCAAAGGAATACTGGGTAAGTATAGGTAGGTTGTGATATAACTTAACAGTAAAAGACCTAAAATTTAGTGAAATATGATAAATATAGGGAAAAAATGCAACCTAATTACCTAATTGTTAATATCCTACAAAACAAATCTACTCTTGGAATGTATTAAGACATTTATATGTTGAGGTTCTGTCCTTTCCTAAGTTCACCAAACTAGATTCATAAAAGTTAAAACACAACTTATTTTTGGAAACTTTTTCTGCTCTGAATCCCTTTCCAAACTGATGCAGACAAGAAAAGAAAGTTAAATGTCCTTTCTCACTTTTTCAATAGCTTAAAATAAGCCTTAAACAACGCAGGGGTTGCTTTTGTATCCTCAGTCTCTAACATAGTTACCTCCTACAGAAATTTGTTTTCTCAAACTCCAGGAAACTTAAAGTTGCCCTTCCCTGTGGTAGACATTTGGAGGATTGTCTGCCCTGGTCTAGAGCCATCTGCTTTCTCCTGAAATTGTCTGATTCTGATCTAGGCGTGAGCTTCCAGGAGTGCTGTTGAATAACATCACCCCATGTCCCTAGGATCTCAGCTCCAACTGGTTAGTGGGGGAGAATACTTGCTCTAAACTGTGTTGGGACAAGTGGCTTATCTCTTCTTAGATTCAGAATTCTAACTAAGGACAGTTGGATGATGTGAGAAAATCTTAAAGAAAACATGTAAAACTGATAGCAAGGAATGTTGCATAAGCCAGTCTGCAGAGAGAGAAAAAGGATAAAGCAAACCAAAGGTCTATAGAGGAAATAAGATATAAGATGGATACTGATAAAGAGCGAGAAAGAAAAAGAAAAAAAGGATGAATGGACAAACTTTATGGATGTTTTAAAGCTCTACAGATCCTTGTTCTAATTCCTTTCTGAAGGTTGGCTACATTCCTAAGCTTCATATCCGTGAGACGCTTCTGAATTTTTATAGTTTCTATAATACAGACTCCTTGTCTGACTTAAGCAAAATACATACCAACAGTCCAAGATCTTAAGGAATTCCACAGACCTTTCAAGCCCAAAGCACCAGCCAAAGCCCCCAACCCATAAATCCCTCCCACTCTTTTATTTTATAGTCTCTTCACACTTTCATCTAACATGGAAACACAAATTCTTTGCAGTCAATATTACTAAAGACTTAGAGGCATTGGCAATATCCACAGGTTTAGACAAGGTCTGAAATGATAACTTGAAACAGGGACCCATTAGGAACTGTAGAAGCCCCTCAGGATTGTCAGCTTGGAAAAGAGGTGACTAGAAAAGGTAAATGATCTGTCTGCAAGGTATGTAAGGAAATATTTAACTTAATGTTTTATGTAGGATGACTTTTTTTAATGCAGGACCATTAAAATAAAATGGGTTCTTCTGAAAGGTAGTAAGTTCCCTGAAACTAGACATATTCCAACAATATGTAGCTGCCCTCTTAGTAGAGTGTAGGAAAAACTATTCAAGCATCAAATCAAATGAGTGGTTGTATTCGTTTATCTCTAAATTCCCTGACAACTCTAAGATTCAATGATTCATCGATGTATCCCAAATGCCTGTAGCATATATTGTAAAATGTGATATTAATCTCTATATGGCTAACAACATCTTGTTGAAATCACAATATGTAGTACTAGACAAAACTTTCTGATGGACAGGCATTAAGAAAATATTCAAGGCAATCATATTTACCAATCGTATGACCTGATCCCCAAACAAAGGAGAAATGACATTTCTCCTTTACAATGACATTTAAAGGTGGACTTTTAAGATCAACTGTGTAGAAAAACAGCAATAAGTACAAGGTGGTTCAAACACATGTTCAGTCTTAATGACATCATTTCTGAATTGTGTCTTCAGCTGAATCATCAAGCCTGAAGTACTGTGATCTCACCCTTCTAGAAAGCTTTACAATCACACGTTTGCTATTGTTGCCAAGGTCACAAATTAAGCTCATTAGAAGCTTCAAGTTTTTAAAGTGTGTTGTTCCTCCTTTTCAAAAGTGTTTACTGTATAATCCAGACGTCCTCAGATGCATTCTTTTATTTTTTAAAATAAATTTATAATGCAGTTTCTGCTATTAAGGCACATTACAACAAAAAGATTAAGCCAGTTAAAGCACAGAAACAATTACTAAATCTCATTCAGCTGGATGCTCTGATAGTCTAGGTACTCTTCTCTTCCAGACAATGGTGAGAGTGACATACAAGAGAGTAACTGTGTCCTGTTTCCCACAATTCCTTCCCTCCAAATACCCAGAGCATATTTGATACCAAAAACCCCATCTCCTCCTTCTTCTTTATATTATTTAAGATTATCCATACATGTTGGGCTTATTGGTGTCTCCCAAAACACATGTTCATGTTCTAATCCTTGGAAACTGTGAATATTACCATATATGGCAAAACAGTAAGTATGATCTTGTATAACAAAAGATGCAGTTAAATTAAGAATGTTTAGAGGAGAGGATTATCCTGGATTTTACGGGTGGGACCTAAATGCTCTCACAAGTCCTTATAAGAGAGAGGCAGGGGGAGATCACACACACAGAAGTGGAACAGACAATTTGGGATGGAGTCAGAGATTGGAGTGATGTGGTCCCAAGCCAGGGAATATTAGCAACCACCAGAAGCTGGAAGTGAGAAGAAGTGGAGTCTCCTTAGAGTCTCTGAGGGAATGAGGTCCTGTTGACATCCTAATTTCTGGCTTCTTGTTTATTAAATGTGTGCCTATTTTCTGTATTTGTCCTTGAGTTAGGGATGAAGCACTCCTAAATCAATAATCTGATATTTTTAAAGACATGTCCTGCACAGACAATCCATAAAAAAGAGATCTGAAAGGGTTCTCTAAACATATGAAAAGATATCTTCATTCTCGATCAGAAGTGTAATTAAAACTGCTCTGAGATACCATTTCTAAACTATCAGATTGGCAAAAATTCAAAAGCTGGACAATTCCCACTGTGTTGGAGAGCCTGTGGAGAAGCAATCTCAGACATTCCTGGTGGGAATGTAAAATGCACAACCCTAGGGCAGGAATAGAGACATAGACGTAGAGAATGGACATGTGGACACAGCGGGGTAAGGCGAGGATGGGACGAACTGGGAGATTAGGTTTGACATAAATACGCTACCATGTGTGAAATAGATAGCTAGTGGGAACCTGCTGTATAGCACAGGGAGCTCAGCTCGGTGCTCTGTGATGACCTAGATGCAGGGGGAAGGAGGGGCGGGAGGTCCAAGAGGGAGGGGATATAGGTATACATATAGCTGATTCACTTTGTTGTGCAGCAGAAACTAACACAACATTGTCCAGCAATTTTACTCCAATAAAAAAATGAAAAGAAAAAAATATTCTATCAAACTACACTGCACTTACCTCTCAATCTAGTAGTCCTACTTCCAGGAACTTACCCTGAAGATACACCTCCAAAATACAAAAATGCAGTGATAATATGCATATGAATAAGGTGATTCACTGAAGCATTATTTGTAATTGCAAAATATTGGACACTACCTCAGTCTCCAAGCATAGGAGAGTGGGTGAATTTGTGGAGTGCTATGCTGCTGTGAAAAAGAATGAGGAAGGACACTATTAACAAGACAGACTCTTAAGTGAAACAGCAGAGTGTAAAACAAGATACATGTAATGCTATATATTGTATAAAAAAGAACAGAAAATAAGAAAATATACATTCACTTGCTTATCATTACAAGCAACCACAAGAAGCACAAACCGGAGAAAATGAAGTTGTTTAACTACATTGGGTGAGGTGGAGGAAGGGAAAAGAGAAAGAGTGACACTCCCCTGAGTATACCATTATGTACAGTTATGACTTTTTAAGCATGTTAATAGCCTACATATTTTAAAATATTAACTACATTAATAAGAATGGGAAGGGAAAAAAAAACTGCAAGCAAACTGAAACAAATGAGTCTAATCATATGTCAAGTGAACCCTAAAATCATATGTCAAGTGAACCCTAAAACTGAGAAAAACTAATCTAACTACTTGTGAAGAGAGCATTTAGCTATATACCCTTACCCTTGGGCAGAGTGGGTTGTAGGGTGGAATGGCAGAACGCAAACAGATCCTAAATCCTTTTTAGTAGTTTTGTTTATAATAACTGAATGTACAAAGAAGAGAAGGAAAGTAAGAGAAAAGAAAAAAACAATAATTATACAACAGAGAAAGGAGAAATGGGCAACACCTTGACCAGATGTTAAAATTAACACCATTGATGAGGACAGATGGACACTGTGTGGCTCCAAATGAAGGACAAGATCTATCGACTAAGCAGTATACAAGTGACAATGCATAAGCACAATCTAGTCGACAAGCAAATATCAAACCAACATGCCATGAGAAATATTCTATTTTTAAAAAGGTGGGAGGATATTTTTCCAAAAATGTCAATGTCATTAAAGACAAAGAAAGAATATGTAAGGGATCCAGATTGAGGGACTGAATATACATGACTAGTAAATGTAATACCAGAACCTAAACTAGATCCTGTACTGGTAGAGAAAAAAATTGCTATAAAGGATATTGGATCACTGACCAAATTGAAGGTGGATAGTAGTTTAGACAAAGGTATTGTATACATGTAGATCTATGAAGTTGACAACAGTAATGTGGTTATATAAGAGAATATCCCTAATCTCTGGAAATCCTGTGCTGAAGAATTTATGATGTATAAAATTTACATTCAAATGATATAGAAAAAAATAATTCTCTCTATACACATATATAAAGAGGGTATGAGACAGAGAAAGAGAGAACATAAATGATAAAGCAAATGAAATAAAATTTTAAGAATAGGCAGATTTAGATGAAAGGTTTACAGATATTCTTTGTACTATTTTGGTGATATTAAGTTTAAAATTACCCCAAGCAAAAAGTAAATCCAAAATATATCCAAAACCAGAAATTTTTTGAATCTTGAAATTGCTCAATGCCAAAATAAAAAGTTATTTCTACTTAACATATTTTATAATCAAGATACATCTACCCACTATTCTCCCCTGCCCGCAAAACACACACACAAACAATACCTCAAGCCTCAAAGAGCTTACAACCTAACTGAGGTAATGAAAACTGTCACAAGAATAAAATTAACAACTTCGAGTCTCAAATAAATGCTAAGTGAAAGGTGCATGTAACAGTTACTACAAACATTTGTTCCTTATCTAATCGAAATTCTATTTTTTATCATTTCTGCTCTTTCTTTTTTTACCCAAGTGAGTCGATGAAAAACTGATTATTACTTTTTGCTAAATAACCTCACATATACTTGAAAACCTATTGAAATATTGTGTATCTTTTGTTCGTCAGCTTGAGGAACTCTACTTCCTCAAATCTGTTGATCTTGCTCATATTAATTCCCTCCCTCAAGAGTACTATATGCTGATCAGCTGCCATTTATGCAAGCCTGAGGCTAACAGAAGATGCTTTACCGGCAGCCTTCTGTGTCTAAGTATTAGAACTTCTGTTATATGCTTCAAATAATAAATTTGGGGTTCAGTTGATTCAATTTTTCATCTATTACAGCGTCTTTTCCCCAATGTTAAAAAGGAAGCTTTTTTTTCCCAGTAGAGAAGAAAACTTGGTGATACGAGCTGACGAAATTTCATTTAACTACTGATTACCCAACTGTACTCATCACGCAGATTTTTGCTATACTTATCACTACATGGTTTTCAAGTACTTTGAACACTTTCTGTCAAGCTAAAATTTTACTGCCAAAGTATCTGAGCATAAAATTTGATTACATTAATTTCCTCCATTCATAATGTGGAATATTTTTTAAAAGTAGTTTTTGTTCTTGTTTGTGAACCATGGTTTGTTTATTGTTAATTAGGATAATAGAAAAATAATAGTACCTTTAAAGATAACTTGTTCAAGAAGCATATCTGACATTAGAACAGAAACTGATGATATTTTTAAATTAATGCATAAGCACTAATGAGTAATCCAAAAGAAGTTTAAATTCTTTCCATTATAGCCATGTCAAGGTTGTAAACTTGAAGTTCAAATATCCCTAAAATAATCTGACAATAATTCAAATGTTTGTCAGCAAAATATGTAAAGCATTCCAATATACTGAATACTACATGAGTTTACAAGAACTTTCTCTCTATTTATATTTCTGTTTGTAGAACTTTCAGAATTTTACAGCCTTTTTCATTCTTCATGAATTCTTTATTCTTTCCTCCACTTCCTCTTTTCCTCCTTCCTTCTTTTCCTCTCTTTCTTCTTTCCTTCCTTCCTTCCTTCTTTCCTGATAGGGGCAACAAATGAGTTATAATTTTTCACTGACTGCCCACTATGCCTCAAATAAGTGTAGAAATCTAAGATTCCAGTTTTCTTTCCGCAATTGCTTGTTTGCAGTCACAAGTCACTCCTCCTTTTAAATATATCATCACCTTTCTTTGTTCTCTTTCTTTTAGTAATAAATATGGGCATTGAAGTGTAATTTTTACTCATTCATCCATTAATTTATTTATGAATGCATGTGTGCAATTTATTAATTCATTTCATCATGTTCCAGACACAATCAAAAGTTGACATAAAATCATAAAAAGAAGTGTGTTTCTTTGTTTTTTAACTACCCTACCTGAGTCTCCCAATTAGAGGCAGCATCTGCTTTTTGATTTCAGGTGTGTAGCCAGCCAGGATAATCTATTTAAAATGTACAAAGGGATGAACTGGAAAGAACAATTAAATATGTTCATTGCTAATGAATGATTTTCATGCTGGGTTAGTCCATAAAAAAAGTAATGAGAGTTATACAATGGGCAGCTCTTAGGAACTATCCAGTTCCTTAATTCATGTTCACCCACTGGCTGAAAATGGATTCAAATGGATTCATCAGTATACAGTCTACCAGCTAGCATTTGCCACATAGGAGAGATTTTCACTGTCAAGTCTAATGAGATATTTCTAATGGCAGGTAGTTCCTGGCAACTGCTGGTAGCATTTATCTGGAATAAGAAAAGTATAAATGAATTCCATGACAACCTGTCCTGGCAGCAGGAAAAGATAAAGGAGCATGCAGAAGGGATAGATCACCTGAAGGTGTAGGGAGAAATACAATGAAAGCTGGTTTAAAGGCTAGGAAGGCACACTTTCTATCACACAGTTGCCTTGGGTCACCTGGTACAGAAAGAGGAATTTTCTGTAGATATTCAGATAAAGATGGAGAGGAGTGTGCTTCCTGGCAAAAGATGAAACCTTTCCAGGAACCCTCTAGAATATCCAGTTAAAGATATTGTCTCACTGCAGATTTCATAGCCCCATTCCACAACTGAGCTTTTGGTTTATGTCCTTTTAAATTTTTCACTTAAAGTACAGAGATTAGAAGCTTTTAAAGACTTGAAGATTATCATCATACTATAGCAAATTACATCTGTTGTGCCCTCTTATTTTGATTTCTTCAATAGAGTGCAGTGTCCTTAAAACTGTTTCTTATTCATATTCATACTTGCTTCCTAAGGACCCAAGTAATCAATAAGTTTGATTGTTACTACCCATATCAGTCATTAGGGGATCATTCTATTGTCAATCACTCTCCTACTTTTTATAGTAATTTATTAACCAATTATTACAGTAATACAGTAATCACATAACCAAGTTTTGTGTTTCAAAAGATGTTAATGGTAATATGCCTTTTCACAAGGCTTCACCATCTAACTCTTGCTTATATCTTTTCATAGCATCCTTGGTATAAGGTTGTGTAGACATAATGAAAAACGTTGAAGAAAACACAGTGTAATCATTAATTTTATGTATCAACTTGATCAGGTCATAGGGTGCCCAGACATTTGTTCAAACATTATTTTGGGTGTGTCTATGAGGGTGTTTTTAGATGAGTTTAGCATTTAAATCAATAGAATGAGTAAAGCAATTTGTCCTCCATAATGTGAGTGGGTTCTATCCAATCAGTTGAAGGCCTGAATAGAACAAAAAGGTTGATACTGCTATGAGTAAAAAGAAATTCCTCATCCCTGACTACCTTCAAGCTGGGACAATGGTTTTCTCCTGCCTACATAGTTGAACTGAAACTTCAGCTCTTCCTGGGTCTCGAGCCTACCAGCCTGCAGACTGAAACTACACCACAGGCTCTCCTGGGCCACCAACTTGCTGACTGCAGATCTTTGGACTTGTCAACCTCAATAATTGTGTGAGCCAATTCCTTATAGTAAATATCATTGTCAGCCCTCTATATCCACAGGTTCTGCATCAGTGGATTCAACTAACCACAGATCAAAAATGTTAAAAAACAAAACAAAACAAAAAACTTCCAGAAAGTTCCAAAGAGAAAACTTTGAATTTGCTTTGTGCTGACAATGATTTACATAGCATTTACATTGCATTTACAACTATTTAAATATCATTTACATTGTATTAGGCATTATAAGTAATTTAGAGATGATTTAAAGTATGTAGGAGGATGTGCTTAGGTTATAGGCAAATACCATTTTATATAAGGGATTTGAGCCTTCTCAGATTTTGGTATCCATAGGGGTACTGGAACCGATTCCCTGAGGATACTGAGGGGTCACTGTATATATCTCCTATTAGTTCTGTTTCTCTGGAGAACCTAAACTAACACACATGGTAACTTCCAAAAATAGTGAATTTGATGAAAATATGTTTGCATTGACTTGATTGTCTAAATACCTGTGCACATACATGTTGACTAATTTTTTAATAAGTCACAAAGTCTGACACGTAATTAGTGCCTCATAAATATTTTCTAAATAAATAAATAACCTATTATGTTAATTTTGTACATTGTTAGTATGTTGTGCTAATTATGTTAATTATGTATAGAATGAAGTATATATAATATTAATTGTATTATTTACATATAAGGAAACTTTGTGTTCAAGTTGTTGTAAAAGCTATATATCTGCCCAAAATTGGACAACTAATTGAGCTGTCTTGAAAAGTCTTTCTTTTCCCCTAATATATGGTTAAAAAAGTTTTCCACAACTTGCAATGTGGTTTTAAGCAAGTTATACATGCAATGTCTCAATTTCCTTAGTTACAAAAAGAGAAAGTTGAAGATTTTTTCAGTGTCTTGAAACTCAGTAATTAGAATCTATGTCAGTATAACACTCAGTGATCAAAATATTAGAAAGGGGAGAAAGAAAGAACAGTGAAAATAAATTTATTAAAATAATCAATCCTAATTTTATTATTTCTTTTGGATATTTTATCTGTTGGAAGACAGCTTGTTCTAAGGGTTGGTTTAGAACTGATACACTGAATATTCCATCTTTCTTGCAAACCAAAAAGTGAGAAACAAAATGTCTAATTATATGTTCATTCTATATCACTATTTTAAATTTTATATTATTGATGTCAATTTCATTTCTACTTTTCATTGTGTAAATTTCTCTATTATTTCATTTTTAACCCCTATGGGTCAATCTTTCCTAACATTTGTATATCCTTGCTAATACCTCTTTATAGAATAAGCTACCAAGTTTAAAAGATTATTATATACTTTTTATTTCTAATTTCATAATTGTATTTTAGATTAAGTAAATTGAGAGGTACATGTTTTAATATTAAAATTTCTTTCTTTTTACCTTTTCTTTATGTAACAACCTTAACTAGGGTGCATTAAAGATTGTTTTCAATACTTAAAGTAAATACAATTCAATTTTATAGTGAGCACACTCATTATAACATGAGGCCAGTAAAAAATATGTGAAATATATTTTTTTCTCAGTTTCCTCTATATTTTGCTTTATCATGAAACTATGATAATGAGGGCATAAAAAGAGAGAGGGAGTTAGCCAAGGAAAAAGTAGTGAAAGAAGGGAAGAAAATGGGATTTAAAGGCATTCTGTGTCTATAAAGCTATCTTTTTATGTATACACGTACTGCACAAACACATACACTATATGCACACATTATAGGTAACCAGAATAGGTAGAAATGATTTTGAAAAAAAATTTAAAAACAGATTTATACTAATAACTCATTGATATTATTAGAAAGCTTAACTTTTTTTTAAATTTAGTACGTTAACTAAAACAAAATTGCAAAAGTGGAGAAAAATGCTCATCAAACACTTAAAGAAAATAGTAATATTATGCCTCAATGGGAAAACAATAAATATCTCAACAGAAACATGGGTGCAATAATTAATAAACAAAATATAAATGGCATGTATGATATAAAAATAAGTACATCTTAAGAAAAAGATATGAACATAAACAATGAAACAGAATCATAAACCACTGGGGCAGTGTGATTTGAATCAATCTTTCTGGTGTATAATATGTCAGTATTTATTAAAAATTGTAAAAATGTACCTGACTTAGACCTTGACATTTCATCTACAAAAAAAGGAATCTATAGGGTAAAAAAGAAAAAAAAGAGCTATACATAATAGCAAAATAGACATAACCTGAAAGTACTCTCAAATATGTTATTTTAAAAATTAAATACTAAATATTGCACAATCATAAAAAGTTTTATTTTTATAAAATTGATGAAATTTGTAAAAAATTTAAAAATTTTTTATAAGAAATTTTGTTTTTATAAAAATATTTCTAGGCAAAATTCTATTTGCATAGAATTTTGCAATTCTATGCAAATAGAATTGCATAGCTTATTTTTTAAATATAAAAATAGGCTTCAGAATATGCAATCTGTAATCTGCCATCTTAAAAAATGCAATCCAATATTTTACACACACACATACACACACACACGTGTGAACACACATACAGGAGTATAAACACACATATTTGTGTGTGCAAATAAAAAAACAAAGTATTTTATAAATGTTGACATTGATAGGATTGTTAATGGTGTTTCTTCATAAGTTTTTCAGTATTTTCCCACTGATATCTTATTTTTTATCAGGAAAAAATGTTA
Organism: Aethalodelphis obliquidens; assembly: GCF_003676395.1. Taxonomy (NCBI): domain Eukaryota; kingdom Metazoa; phylum Chordata; class Mammalia; order Artiodactyla; family Delphinidae; genus Aethalodelphis; species Aethalodelphis obliquidens. The sequence goes on from NW_020837996.1 coordinate 8,915,821, forward strand.
TTTAAAGAAGAGGAGATTGCTGTAGAAAATTTCTAATTTCATTCTTTAATACTTCACATTGCACTGTATTATGGTAGAAAGTGTTAGTTTTTTATGTTATTAAAAAATTTCATATTCTTTAATATATAACTGTTTGAGGATATAAGAGTAGGATTTTATAAAGAACAAAGTTGAATTATTTACTCATTTTTTGAAACCAGATCACATAGTAATTGGCTACTAACAACACTATCTGACTTTACTGTAAGAAACTAACTTTCAAAAAGTGCTTTATGAGAGAAAGTACAATTTATGCCATTTAAAAAAAATCACTTAACCCATTTAACTTCAGATAATGATTACCTATAAGATAAAAGCTTAAAAGAGAAGTTAGGGGAGATAGCATGCTTTAACATTTTCATCCCCTGAGACCTTAATATGCTAAGAAAGAAAAAAGAAAATCATAAAGAAGCTTTTGGATTGCAATTTTATTTAAAGTCACTGAGATGGCATCTTCAGACTATTCCTTCTTACAAAATAATTATCCCCTCCAAATGGCAGTTAAAGGAGATTGTATAACTTTTACCAGGATGTTGTCGCATAGGAATAAAAGTCTTGAGACAAAAGAAAGTTGCAAAGGACCCTAATATTAAACCAATCTGGTAAGTATATACAGACCATATTTCAGTTTATGCTTTTTGCTAATTAGTACTCTTTTCACTAACAGACAACAAGGTATTTGCTATATTAGGCTATATTAGGCTTCCCAAATAAACTATTTCTTACTGAAGAAAACTAGTAAATCGTCCTTTATAAGACAAAACTGAAATTTTGGAGGGCTGAAGGAATTTGGGTACTTCTAGGCTGAATATTTCAAAGACAGTTGGAGGGTGGAGGAGAGACATAAAATGTACTGACATGCTTCTCAAACAAAACTTAAGTAGCTTTATAGTCATTTTTATTTTCAGTTCAAATAATCTGGAAGTTGTTTGGGCATCACAAAGTAGGTGCCAGTAGGGCAACACACACACAAACACACTCTCAAAAAACTAAGAACCCATAGAGTGGGTTCTACTACTATAAGGGAATCTAGATCTGCTCTTTAAATAAAAGATCAAGGGACAAGGAATCTGGCAAACAGCCCTAATGAGGAAAAGAAAACTTTATAGAGAAATCCAAATCTTTCAGAAAATCTTACATCCCACATGTTTATTACTCCTGTATAAGTACCAAATGGTTTTATTTATTTTGAAACAACACTGACACTCTTGTGATTTTGAAGGATACAATCGATGGAAAGGCTAAAAAAATGTTAAATTTTCCCTGGAAATATAACTAAATTTCTTTCCTCATCAACCAAAGTAAAATATTCCTCTATGTTCTGAGTACCTATGTGGACTCAATTAACACTCTAGAGCATGTAAGATAAATACAAGATATCCCCTCTGAGTTTCTTAGTTTGCTTAAGAGATGGAACTGACACAAAATGATAAGATAATGGTATAGGTAGAAAGGAATCGGTGGTCAAATTACACAATTCAGAGGAAGAACAGTTTGCTTCTACAAAGTTCTGTGAAAACATCATTGTTGTGAAAAAAAGAAAGAAAAAAGCAGAGTTGAACGGGGAAGGGAGGGGCAAGCAAGGACATCGCCTCTTACAGGCAGACGTGGGGACTGGGTCAGAACTGCCATTTCCCTCACTGTGACACCTTAGGTCACTCTGGGATCTGAGATGGTTTTGAGCATTTAAGGATAGAGAGGAAAAGAAATGGGAATGTTCTAAAATTATTTAAGAGTAGGTGTTTATTTGAGATGATTCTCAGGAAATCCCTGGGTTGTCCAGGTGCCTTGGGTTCTGTTCTGGAGCTACTTTTTGCCTTTCAAATGCTGTTTAAGTGCAAGTCCTCACATGCCACCAGACACTCTTCCTGTTGACAATTTTGACCTTTATTAATTCAGGTCTGCTCAATCTCCCACACTGATCTGTAATGCTGACACCCTGTTACACTCTGATTTTTCAGAGAGAATGCTGAAAGAGTTCACAGGCTATCACACTGGTTGACTTGATGCCAGAGAGAAAATAATAATAATAATAAATCCAGGACTGACCTCATTCACTTTCTATACTAAAACACAGGCCCAATTGAAGTTGCACTGAGGATTACTTATGTGTTCCCAAGAGTTCTCAAGATGAATACCAGACATACTATGGGGATCGTTATACTATTCGTATGCTTATATAAATTGGTTTTCATGAGTAAATTTCCTGGTTTGCCCTTTTCCGCTGAAATATGTCCCTTGTTGCGGGAGAATGCAATAAAGCAAAGCAGTATGTTTTTTTAATCTGTGGAAAGTTGAAAAGGTTACATGCTGTGAGTTTTCTATTCTCAGAATATACATAACTCATTCCATGAAACAAACAAACAAACAAAAAGCAGCATAATTTAACAGATCCCTGTGTCTTTGTTATCCCTACACTGTAGTTTTCTGGCAAAGAATGAATAAAAGTAACTTTGCAGAGAAGCAGCAGTTTGTTTTTGTAAATTTCAATTGACAGTCACGACCTTAAGTCTTTTCTATGCAAGGAAAGTAAAAATGAGAGGTGTGTACCCTTTGAGATTAACTTATTACATTGCAGCAATGACGCTCAGTGATGTTTAACCAATAAAGTAAACCACAATTTGCTGACATGTATTTAAAACTTAGGTATTTTTGTTTTACCAATTTTTTCATCAGATTACCCACAACATGACTATTATTGAATAGACATCCCTTACTGATTACACTACCATTAGGTAAGTGGTATTAATTATTTTAATGTTAATGTTTAATTTGAATCATCTACTGATTTTAGCCACATTCCTTAACAGTAGTCAGCATTGGGAAGACTGAGGCTGTGGAATGTATAAATCTTTTCTGTATACAGCTAACTGGGATTATACCATCAAATTTGAAAACTGAAATTTAAAGGAATTGGACCTTGAGGAAATGCCCTCATTTGACAGATGTAAATATCAGAGAAGCTATGTAAGTTGTACATGTTGCACAGCACGTTAGAAGTAGAGCTGAATTCTCGAGGTCTGGAGTCTCCTTCCTTCCCTTCAATGTTGCTGCTCATAACAGTCACCCTGAGTTAGATACATACACAAACAACGTAAAAACAAAGAAGCCAAAACCTCAGGCATTTGGAGTTCATTAATGTGATTTTTAAAAAATACTCCAACAGCCATTGAACTAAGTCTTGCTTTGCAAAAAAAGTTTTACTTAAGTAAGATAGAAATTTGTCTTTGAAATAACAATAAAAGCCTTCAAACTTTAAAGCTGAGGGATGGAGATAGGAAATGGCCACCACCACATTTTTTACTACTTCTTTCCCCTTCTACTTCACATATGGGCAAAAGAAAACTGGGCCTAAGGGCATGTTAGTGGATGATCACAGTAAGAGCTATGTTGATGAAGGATGCACCATGTGCTAGGAAGAACTTTATATTCCTTCTCTCACTGATTCTTGCTTCCTTGATTCAGGCAGAAATTATTCAGAAAGCATGCCCCAGCAAAACAGACCTAACATGTAAACTCTAGTTCAGAGACAAAAATGTTTTTAGTAAATCGTAATCTGCCTTAAAATAATGTAGACAATTGCATATAAATTGTGAATTACTTTAAAAAGTAGGGATTCAGATTTTTTTTTTTTTTTTTCCCACTGAATTTCACATAGAAGTTTAAAAATAAAAGTACTGAAGTGTAACCTGGGGATAATGCAAGTAAAAAAATAGACGGCCTGAGAATGCACATGCTCGGTTACATAGAAACAAAGTGTGCATTTCTGAATATCTTTAATAAAAATTATATATCTGGCATATATCCTCTCTCGAAGGATACTCAGCCTTCCTTAGGTATTCTTTCAAGGGAACGCATTGCTCTAAAGTTTCTAACATAAATATACACATATATTTATGGATATTTATGTTGATTTATATATTATATACATATTTTTTCAGATTAGGATTATTACAAGAATACACAGAAAAAGTGCAAAGAAGGTACATATTTTCAAGTGTTCTCAACCCATTAACAGAAAAGCATAATATTGGGACTGTTAATCCCAAACCATTATGTTTTCACTAAAGCAATGTTCTAAATATGTAAATTTGACCACTTATTTCTTATAAAAAATATTAATGGTAATCAATTATTTATTTGGTGTATTACTTATTTTTCAAAATTTAACCTAATTATTTGATCACAAGCAAACCAACTCCCTTCATGATTTTACTGGATTGGTCACATACTTCTTTATGCATGTGAAACTGCAAAAGTCACTTGTAGTAGATTTCATTGAACCATCTCTGCTAGCACGTGTATCATTAGAAAGCTTGGTTTATCAGATAGGTGTTAGTATTGGAAGGAGTGTCTACTACTTCCATCTACATTAAGACTTTATCTGTTGTTTTTCACCAAAGGTTTTATATTTATATTTGATCTTGAGTGCAGAAATAATGCACAACAGTATGTAATATGCCAGTATGATCATACCTGCAGACTTCATTTAAATGTATCCATTCTCTGAAAGCTCTTTTCAAATTAAGAACTGCAGGTTAAGTCTGTTGTATGGATCACTTAATATAGGGCGCCCAACATGTGTTCCAAAGAGGCCCACTTGATAATCCACTACAAATAGCACAACATGATTCACCTAACTTGGTGAAATATCCCCATTGTAGACTCATAATATACCCTTGTATGTTACAGACACTTAGATGTTGAGATTATCATACTCAAAGATAATTTCTCCTTTTTTCATCATGATCATGTGTCAGAGTTTAGAGTTAGGAAATATATCAATATGGTCCCTGAGAAATCTAGGAAGGAGGTCTTCAAATAGGTGTAAAGAAAGGTCATAACACATTTCAAATCATGTAATTCCCTAAACCTCTGCAACCTTTCAGTGGTTTCTCACCACTGTTGTAAAATAACAAAAATATTTTTTTTAAAAAAAGAAGAAATACACCCAATCCATATATGTTCTTTTTTCTCACAATTATTCATTACCGCTTAATTATTGTATGCAACAGGGTAAGAAGCAGGGATTTTCTTTAAGTAATTCATGAAAGCTTCCATGTATCATCAAAGTCATCATGCCTGCCCTCCCTTCTGTACTCTGCCCTTTTGCGTGCAGCTGAACATGACATTAATAATAATGTCTAATTAATGGATACCTATCCATTCTGCTGAAGAAAGTTGTATGGCACATTTCCAGAGTCACAGGAGGGCTCTTTTAGAGTACTGAAAACTAATTTCAATTTTTCAATGCCAATGTCAAAGATGTTTGCCACAGTACCATGCTGTGCTCAGTTGAAATTTCACACGTGAAACTTCTCACCAAATCAGAAACAAGGAGAAATTATTTGGAGCATACATGCAAATAAATGGAAGAAAAATCCCCTCATCTCTGGCTTCTGGGAACTCATTAAAATATTTTATTCTAATACATTAAATAAATGTTACTGTCAAACTTTTCACCCGGTTTTCTTCACAGGTCTTCAATGGGGGATAATCAGGTGTTAATATTAATATGATTCTTTGGGAAAGATGGGGAAAATAATGACATCACATGGAGGCACTGACATTGCTGAGGAGATGAAGAAATTTACAAAATGAGGTCTGCAGCCATTTTATCACAAAACTTTGACTTGGGAGCAACCTACGCTTCAGATAAAGTATGGGCTTTCTTTTCTTTTTCTTGAGGGATAAAATATATAAATGCCATATAATTTGTTTAACAGGAAGAACTATTCGTAATCATCTGTTGAAAAACAAATGGAAAAAATTTGTTTTATGGATTGAATGTATATGTCCCCCTACCCTGAAATTCATATGTTGAAATCCTAACCCACAATATAATGGTAATAGGAAGTGGGGCCTTTGGTGGTGATTAGGTCATGAGGGTGTGCTCCTCATGAATTGGATAAGTGCCCTAATAAAAGAGATCACACAGGGCTCCCTTACCCCTTCTACCATGTGAGAACACAGTGAGAAGATGGCAATCTATTAACCAGGAAGAGGGCTCTCACCAGAGACTGAATCTTCAGCCCCTTGATCTTGTATTTCCCAGCCTCCAGAACTGTGAGAAATAATGCTTGTTGTTTAAGCTACTCAGTCTATGGATTTTTTGATATAGCAACTTGGAAGGACTAAGACAGAAATCGGTACACACTGAAATTATTTTTTAAAGGCAATCTTGAGACAACTTGTTTTGAACTGAAAAAAGTAATGTATTTTAGAAATAAAGTATACAAACGTCATAGAATTATTTTAACCAGAAGAACCATTAGTAATCATCTCTTCGAAAACAAACAGAAAAAGCCTTCAAATGCATATAAGTAACCTGGGCCCCAGTGATATTATAGGATTGCTCAATATCATACAGCTGGTAAGTTGCAGAGATTTACAAACCACCAGATTTCCTGACTTCCTACACATAACTATCCACTATCCATAAACTTTAACTGATTCTGGAAAACTGAGTGTCACTATATAAACTGTGAATTACAATTTTTCAAAAAATACATTCTACTTACACACTACAGCTATAAGTAAAGAAGAAGGCACAGTGTAATATAAATTATACAGATTTTATAAAAGGAGGAATGAGGAGACCCAAGTCATGGCTCTCAAATGTATTAGCTTATGCTTGAGTCTCAGTTTCCTCTTCCATAAATTAGGGTGATAATAAACTCTGTAGCAGTGAGGTTCATGAGGATTAAATAAGAAAACCTGACATAATGTAATTTTAGTATTCTGTAAATACAAAGAGCTATAGGAAGAGCAGTGATCTCCACTGGACCATTCAGGGGAGAATTTTACGGTTATAAACTAACTGACTGAGTGATCAGCTCAGTGCATTTACTAAACACTGCATAAGGAGTACTATTCTGACTACTCGTTTAAAACAAAGGAATCCCTGATTTGCCCCTGTTTGTCTGTTTCGTAATTATAAAGTGTAGAATATGGAGAAAAAAGCTTCCTGTTAAATTTAAGTTTTTTGGTTGACTTTCATGCAGCTGAGAGCAAGGAATTACTAAATTGATGTGTTCAGTGCTTCAAACCAAGGCTTGTAGAGTGTCCCGCTGGCTTCTGACCCTAGGATTTTTTGAACCTTACTAGATATAAACTCAAGGGTGGGGAGAGGGAAAGTGACACTCAACAGCAGCCAAGCGGTTTCTACCTCTCAAGTGTCAGAAACTTCAATACCATATTTCTTTAGGCAGAATGCACCTTTGTTCTGCGAAAACCACCTCTAACTGAGTCTTCTAGTTATGCAAATGTAAAGCAAATACTCTCCTCTGAAATGGAGATGGACTTCTAAAGATCAAAAACCGTTTCTTCGGTAAGGATGTAAAAGTTGTCTACTCAGGTTGTCTTAGGAGAAAATGCCTTACTAAGAAGAAATTTGCCTAGCCTCCTTGACTGAACCCCAGTGACTGTGGTCAAAGGGTGAAAACTCTTTTCAGAAGATAATATGTGATATTCGGGCCCAAATGAGCATTCCCTTAGGCCCCAGGAAATGAAGTGTCACCCAGAGTTGTTACTTCCTATCTCCTTCCAGAAGCCAGCTCCATTCCTGTATGTATGCTACTGTTATGATTTGTCATTGTATTTTTGGAGTTGATTTGTCATTGTATTTTTGGAGTTATTTTTATAATTTTAAGAGTTGTATTCTTCATTTCTAAATCATTTTTGTTCTTTTTCAGATCTGTCTGCTCCTTTTTACAGTCTCTTTTTTGTTTCTCATTTTGTGGTTCCATCTTATATTTTATATATTTATATATCTTATGAATGCATGTGAGCATTTTTATTCTTTACATCATAACGGTGAGATCTAAAGTACTTGAGGATCTAACTCTTTATTTTTTCTGCTAACTCGCATGCCACTCATTTTCTGGCACATTTGGTATACTTGAATGGAAGCTCATATTTGTCCTTATCTGTGAAATATCTGAATGCTTAAATTCATGGTGTTTTTCTTTACATGTAGTTTTTTGGGTTTTTTTTTTGTTTTGTTTTTTTCTTCATGAACCAAGGGTCACTACTGACGTGGATCTACTCCAGTCCTATTCTGGCTTCTCCTGAAAATTTATGACAGGTGGGCCAAAGGCTCATATCCACCCAAGAGGACCAAGATGTGTGCTCACTGTTCACAGACTTTGTTTCCACTCATTGTTTAATTTCTGTTCCTCTTTCCTTTGTCCTTTGGTGATTCCCTTCATGACCTTGATCCCAGCAACACAATCATGATAGTATTTTATGATGCTCATCTTGGTGTTTTTCAGGAGGGCCTTTCAGGATATCTGTTTTGCCATATTGCTAGACAAGAAAGATTAATTTTTTTTCACTGGTAAAAGGGTTCTCTGTTCTCCCTTCCCGTTGGACGTGAACATTTTTACGAAAAGCCAATAGTAAATGAGCAGAATTTATATGTACACCTTGCGGGTACCTTCTTAAAGACAAGTTGCTTGCTTTGGACTTCTTACCCACTCAGTCCTCGACCTCCTTCCTCCTGTCTGAAAAACAATAACAAATGGAGCACCAGCTGTTCATGCAGTGAAGGAAGCCAGGTGCCGAGGAGGTCAGAACCTACTGGCCAGCCTGGATCCCTACATGACCATGTGGAGTAGAGACCCCCTAGATGGCCTGAATGTCACATGAAAAGAAAGAGCCAAACAAACTCCTCTACTGTTTGCACCTCTACATTCTGTGGTCTCCTAAAGCAGCCAACCTACATCCTAACATATGTATATCCTTTTTAGGGATAGCATGACCAGATACCCTAAATACTTTAAGGGAAGGAAGACGTCAATTTCTGCAAAAACAAGTTCTCTAATCTTTTAACTGAAGATTGCAATTGAAATTAAAGAAACCAGAACCTAAGGGAAGAAAAAAGAATGTAGAGAGAAGCGGGGCATGGAGAGTTTAAATGTGACAGAAAACTGTAAAAAGTCTATCTTATCTTATGCCAGGGTGGGGGTTGTAATTACCCAGTAAGATAAAAGCTGTTGAATTTGTAGCAATGGAAATATTAAGACAAATTAAATACCAAGCTTATCTCTGCTCTGTGCTATCAATATTTTATACTAAACATCTGTTCCTTGTATCTCATCTCAGAAACACTTCTACACTTTATCAGCGCAAGCACAGCTTTTCAAAGCAAATTAAGCTAAACCGTTTTCACTTAATCACCAATTGATCACAACATGCAGAATGCCACATATTGATCTCCAAGAGCCCCATTTTTCCCAATTCAGAAAAGCATATTGGAGGAAACACTTGATTTGCAATCAGCGTAAACTGGTTAGGCTTACACTTCTGACATATTTTAAGTAGGAAGTATTTCAGTGATTAAAAGGATAAAACAACAAGTATTTTCAATGAGAGGTGAAAACTAGGCAATTTCCACCTTTTAGTTACAGGGTCTTAGAGCTACAGGAGATCTTAGAGATTCCCTAAGCTTTATTAAGTCTCCTTGGGGATCCCAATAAGACAGGCATTTTTGTTTTGCAGGCTATTATGACATTAATACCTAGGCGCCACTGAGAATCAGACAGAAGCAATCTTTTTTCCTAAAATCTGCTCAAGGGCCATTATTCCAAGCTAGGTGGGTCTCATGCAGATTGATTGCAAATCACTGATCTAGTCCAGAGGCTATATATTCCAGTGCCTACAGGAGCTGGGTGGTTAATGCAAAAGAGTGAGGAAGCACATTCTGTCCATATCATATGAGTAGATGCTATTCAACTCCAGATAATTACTGTTGCCTGGTACACATGTAGACCTCTTGTTACCACACCTTCTTACTTTTCAAGACAAGCTTCAGAAAATAAAGTAAAAATCAAGATAAATATGAAAAATCTCATGCTGTTTTTGCATCATGGTGTAGCCCAAACAAAACTGATGTGTGAATTGGATTTGGCTTCTGACCATAAATTTTAAAGTCTCTGATCTAGTCTTACCCACTCAATATAGAAAAAAGGAATGGGAGGTCAATAAAGAAGAAGCATTAGAACTGGTGCTGGAATCCAAGCTTCAAGACCACGATGACAAACTGTCCTTGTTTTCCAAAGATTCTCCTAGTTTTAGCACTGAAGTTTCACATCCCAGGAAACCATTCTGATCACGGCAAACTGGAACAGTGTGTTATCCTAATCTAGACTCTTGTCTCAGTGATTTTTTTTTTTTTTTCACCACACCCTGACGTGTTCTTCATCTCTATCATAAGAACACATAATGAGCTTGTGGCCCTCGTAACTCTACATAGGGATGGGGAAGCCAAGGTCCCAATGGTGGCTACTGAACACATCAGCTATGGCATTTCTCACCAAGGCAGAGCTAGAACGAAATGGGAAACGGGAACCAGCAGTCAGGTAGACTGAATGATTAGCTTTGGTGTGGAAATTTAGCTTCTGTGACCCCTTCACCAATTGCTTCCTCAAGAGTGTCACATATTGGGAGATGACATATGCTTACTTGGTGTAATGTTTCTCTCCCTCTCTCTCTTTGAGAGAGTTATAGTTAAATAGTTTTAATCTGTCTAAAAAGATAACCTGAACATAAATAATAAAACTTCAGTTTAATTTCTGTTTTGCATGTACATTGTTTTGTTCACTGAAATTCCTATCATTTAACTAGTTAGCATGGCATATCAAACCTCACAAGTTATACAAATTCCAGCCATTTCCAGAGCATGAAACAAGGACCTCAGGGAAAGAGAGAGAAAGTGAGCAAGCCTTACGAACTGTGAGGTTACAGATCTATTACTTATTTTACTCCAAGACCCAGGGAATCTATCTGTGCTCAGAGTTCCAACCAACTTCAAAGGGAGACTTAGGATCACAGAAGTTCAATGAAATAATGGAACAAGAATAAAATTGGCCCTGTGTGAATTAGATTGTAAAGGCAGGAACTTCATTTACTTAAGAAGCCAATGTTTAAATTAAAACCTTTATATGCCCTCTGTGTTTTCCTAAGAGTCCAAATTTTGTACCAATGACTAGCCCAGAGAAACTAACACAGAAATTATAGCGGGATAAAACAAAAGTGAGTAATTTTACTTTTACTCTTTTCAAATGATTGCTCTTACAGAGGCACTTACCTTTTTTTTTTTTTTTTTTTTTCCTTCCCAGAGCTAGCATAGAAGTGACAATTAGAGGATGATTTTTTCCCCCCACTTTGGCCCTGAAGGGATCTAGGGAGAGACTTTAGTATTTTTCTCTTTGTAAAATAAAGACTGGCTTTGAAGCCAGGATCTCTGAAATGAGGCATTGCAAATGTCCTTTGATGAATCAGTCTGTGTGAAGGAGAGAGGAAGTGGAGAGGGGGGCAGCAGATTGATTGTGGCTAATGTACCTCTCCTGCCTTGCCCTTTTAATATTCCTCGAATGGCCACGGATAATCAAGAGGTCAATCATGAATCCATCAAGGGGTCCTTGTCTCAGGGAAGTTTCCAAACTGTTGAAGCCCTCTCTCAAACAAGCTGTTTAAAGCAGTTAGCCAGAGTAGGGCTATATGGGGGGGGGGGGGCACTAGAAAACATCAGCTTCAGGGGCGACCTGTCAACAAAGTGTAAGAACACGTCCAGGGAGGAACACTTCCGCAGGGTGTGCAGAAAGGACCTGACCATGAACTTCATCCGTAAATAAATAAATAAATGGGAAACCTCCCATTTGGCAAGATGGGGCAGGCCTGCAAGACATTCTGGGTAAAAACAATAATAATAAAAAAAAAAATGTCCAGAAGAAGACAAGGAGAGAATAGAAAACTCAATTGTGGATCAGAAACAGCAGAGTTACAAGTTGTAACCTCTGTTGACTGACACTCCAGCAGCACTTCTGCAAGGTGTGCTAACTGTCCCCTTAGGGATTTCATGCCTCTGGGGGCCCTCTGTCTATAAAAGAGAGACGGAAAAAGAAATGAGTTTAGGGGCTGAGAAAGAATTGCTTACATTAGGAAGCCGTAATATCTGTGAAGTTTGCTCGGAGCAGGGGTGCCAGCTTGCTGTCCTCAGTAGAAGCACTTGGCAGCTTCGACCCTGCTGGCCTATAAAGAAATAGCCTTTTCCTTTCCTCCAAGGACATCTCCGCTTCAGATGGCAGCCCTTTTTAAATTCTGGATGAGGTGTCAAATGAAATTTGACAGCTAACTGATAGGTTCAAATTCTCACAGGGCAGTCTATCCCTGAGGACACGGAAAAACTAATTCACTGCCAGGCCGGCAAATTTTCAGCGATCCTGATCATTCCACATTCGGTTTGATGCACAACCAACTGCTTTTTCTGGTGGGAACACAGTACCTCTCATTAGATGGGACAAAGGACAATGATTTTAGGAGACACATGTCATTCCCCAAAGTTCTCTAATATTCCAAAATGTATTTATTTATGTATTAGCAGTCCTAAGAATTGCCTGTCACTAATGGTATTTGTGAAAAATGGTATTTGTGAAAAATGTTATTTTTAATATCACTGAGGTCTCATCTCATGAAGAGTCTTCCAATTGAATAATATTAAAAATTCAAATTTGTACAGCTTGCACAAAATTTTAAAATAAACGATTTTTATTAGCATCTTACATGACGTCTAACCCGGCTTACTTTAGTTTTTCCTCATCAGTATGTTCATGTGCTTCTGTCTCTAAGTGATCCTGCCCCAATCCTCAATCCAACCAAAACTTGAAGCTAGAAATATTAAAGCAGGCTTAATCTCACCTCCTTCTTAAATGTAAGAAGCGCACTGTGGCAGAGTGGTTTGTTTTCAAATTTAGGCTCAGCTCACCCTTACTACATCTCTAACAATTGACAACTCACTAAATTATTTAGATCTCCGTTTTCTCATCTGTAAAATGAGGATAATAGTGGTACCTAATGCAAAGGCGCTGAGGAGTGTGAAGCAAACAATCCCTGACACAGAGTAAGGGCTGAGTAAATGGTAGTTTAAAGGAAATAAATATCAGTCAAGAGTAGCCTATAAGAATGTGCTGCTCAGTAGGTATAATACATCTTGTGTCCTATAACTTAAGTTCTTTAAATGTTGCCTGGAAAGCAATGTTTTTGTATTAAAGAGGTAATTGGAGCTCACCACTGTCCCCTCAGTCTCAGCTCAGTCCCTCACTATTCTTCTGAGCTGATATCAGGGAAAGTAGTCTTGAGTTTATTGTCTGAACTCCCACTGTGTTATTAAAAAAAAGTCTGAATGTATGCTTTGGTCTCTATTTCTATGACCCATTTCCTCCAGTCTGCCTGTGAAAGATTGCTGTGCTGGATAAGCAATGCCAGTCTCATGGAAGAGGGAAGATGGAATAAGCTATGTATACACCATCTTGGACGAGCAACAGAACCAGGAGAATTGAAGCCGCTATATTGTTAAACAGAAAATTGTTACCTTTCTGTACCTTTCTTACCTATGAATAAAGAAATTAAGAGTGTATTATCTCAAAGATCCCTTCTATCTGGATAGTCTGTAAGGTGGGCCAAAGAAGCCCTGACCAATGTGGGATTTCAAAACAAAATAAGTTAAATGGGAGGTAAAAATTTTAAGCAAAAGAGTGAAAACAAAAAGAATAATTGAAAAATAATTAAAACAAAAAAATAATTGTCATAATTGAAGAAAATATAAACTGGAATATAAAGTAAAGCATAAACATACTAAGAAAAAGAAATACTATTAAATTTACTAAATGATGAAGAATATGAATACCTTCATGTTTATAGTGCAAAACAATCAAACCAAGCAAAGTTGCACACGCAGCAGTACAGAACACCAGTTATAAGAAAGTGTTTACAGATTCCACAAATATTTATTGATCTGCTTTATGCCAGGAGGCCTTTATGGATCTATGTCTTAGACCCTTTGGGACACATCAGTGAGAAAACCAGATAAAAATCCCTGACCTTGAGAAATTTATATTCTGGAGTGGAAAATAGTAAATAAATGACAAACTAAACAAAAAAGTAACATATTTGTTACTTTAGAAGGTGCTGCATATTATGAAAAACATTTAAATAGAGTAAAATAAGGAACAACAGAAGCAGAGGGACAGAGATGAGTGGTCAGCTGAGGCAAAACAGAGTGTCCACGATACGTGGTCATTGAGAAGGTCAAAATCTGAAGCAAGCTGTGAAATAGGTGAGGGAATTTGCTGTGTAGCTATTCAGGTGAGGGGCTTCCAGACATAAGCTCTAAAAGAAGGTTGGGGAGCATCTCCAGTGCTGGACTGGGGTGTGTGGAAGATAAGGTCAGAAAGTGAAGCAGTCACTGAGGCCATTCTGGAATGGAGGCACTTAAGCAAAATAGGAAGCCACTGCAGAGTTAAGCAGAGGAGTCACGTGATGTGATCAGACTTGAACTGTAATGGACTTTCTCTGAGAATAGTGGGGGGGTAGGGGGTGGGGAACAGGCAAAGTTAGAAGCAAGGCATCCAGCTGGGAGGCTAATAATTCAGATTAGACACATTGATGGTTGGTGCTGGAGGTGATCAGAAATCATGGAATACTATATATATATTTTGGAGTACAGACAGGAGATTTTCCCAAAGGATGTGAGTATATGGGTATAAGAGGAGACAGAGAATGCAGAAGGCAGCAGTAGGCTCTATCTAACACACTAGACAAGGACTGGTTTTAGATAAAGCTATGGTAAAGGGCAGCAAGACAGAATAAAAGGGTACAAATACTAGTAGGTGGATAGGTAAGTTGGAGGGAGTGGTTTGGAGATACTCTTCTGGTGGGTTCAATTTTCTCTGAAAGGTAAGAAGCAATATCAACAGCTGGGAATGAGGATGGAAAAGCTTTACTGGAGGATTTGAGAGAGAAGCTGTGAACTTGCTAACTAAGAAAATGGGAAAATGATTAAAAAGTTAAAGTGGGAATGCCTGGCATCGTTACAATTCCAAGTGAGATTTTTGTTTGTGAATCTTAAAAGAGACCAGTCAGAGTGGTTGTGTGTTCTCTATTGCATTTAAGCTGCAAGCATGGAATAGGTGGAAGGTTCGTTTTTATAGGACCTTGGTTTTACCAATTGAGTATGAAGTGAGAGAGGAGTGGAAGTCAAAATATTAGCAAGTGTTTACAACAATTGACCATAAAATTACTATTTGTAAGAAGGGAGGTAAGGACATTAAATGATGAGGAACAGTGAGAAGTTGACAGAATCCATTGATTAGAGGTGCTACTGTCTTAAAGAAGCTGCATCCTAGAGGGAGATTGAAGGTGGAATTCAGAGAGTGGAGTGGACATAATATTATTAAAGGGTTGTAGTTATTGGTGTTGATGAATTATGATTAGGACATACTCTCAAGTTCTGACTTTGGGAGTGAGTAACTAAAGTAGGGTGGGGATAAAAATCTTTGAAAAAGATTAGTTTCAAAAATGTGGATCTAAGGTGTTAGAAGGAACATCTCTCACTATAAATTAAAACAGGAGTAGTGTTGGAGAGAGTGACAGTGCACCATGGGATAAGGTCATCTAGAGGTGAGAAGAAATTACATGGGGTTCTGTAGTTGATAGCAACAATAAGGAATACTGGTGATATAATCTGATACCTTGAGTTTCAACGTTGGTGGTTTTAGGGAAATGTGAGGGAGACTAGTCTGAAAGCAGTATTAAGGAACAAGAAGGACATTTGTCTGGTCTGTGTGACCAGGCAAATGAGGAGAAAATGCAACCATGAGGGGCAATAGTGTCCTTAGGGCAGAGCCAGGTAACACAAGTAGGTAATGGAATCATCTAAAGGGGGAAAAAAAAAAAAAAAAAAAAAGCTTGTTGGTAGAATTTGAACATCATAATACAAATTTAGTGTACATTAGAACAGTTGTGCCCTCTGTGTTACTCCTTTTTCTTTTTCCTTTTTTTTTTTTTTTTTCATTTTTTGGCCCTGTTACAAGACTTGTCGGATCTTAATTCCCCGGCCAGGGATCAAACCCATGCCCCCTGTACTGGAAGCATGGAGTCTTACCCACTGGACCACCAGGGAAGTTCCTGTGTTACTCCTCTTTACATTAATTCATATTTCATTGATGGATTAATTTCACTCAATTAATTTAAATAGGAGAAAAATATAGCCAGATTTTAAAATGATTGCAATTCTTAATTCTCCATTAAAAGAAAAATTTTTAAAAAACCAAACAAACCTCAGGTAAAAACAGTTGTACCATTTAAAATGGGTCTTCTGACTTTGATTCTCCCTTCTTTGGATAGATGAGAGATGAAGGCAATGGAAGGGGTCCTTGCTGCATGAAAGAAGCAACTCTATATACTGTTATTTTCAAGTTTGATCAATCATTTCCAACTCATTTCCTGTTTTTCCTTTTAAAAACCCTACCCCACCAAGAATTTCAATAGCAGCTAGTAAAATAATTTGGGTGGCTGACAGGCAATTCAATTTCCTGGCAGATTTTTAGATAATCAGACACCCAGGAGAAACTTGTAAATTTGTTTTATTCATGGTCAATTTGCTATGGCACATTTTTCCCTGCAAGCTCAACTCAACATTTTACTCAACAGAGAAGTAGAGCATCATTATGTAGCAACACAAGTGGCTTAGGTGGTCAACCAGGCACAGCTCATCATTTCTGCAAACAAGTCCTCTCCATGCTCCCTGTATTCTTAAATGAATTGCACTAGGGTCTTTGTTCATCCATTAGGAAGTTTGTGCTAGACCCTTGTGGCTCAGATACACAGGGGAAATAGACTTAATTCCTCTGACTCTCTGTGCCTCCTGGATCCAGTGGACTCTGAAGCAATTACCAGAATATTAAGAGATCAGCTGATCCATGGGTCAAGAGCTAGAGAGCAAAGGAGGAACCGAATATAAGTACTTTGATCAAGTCACTATATGTGTGCTATGATAAATACTGACAGGAAAGCGGATGACTATATGTACTGTAAAAGATATCCAATCTCTGCCAATGAAGAGGGAGATAAATGTGGCCTTTTCTATTGTTTAAGAGTATCTACAGAGGCCCAAAGACCAGAAACAATAGGTACCAGGAGAAGGGGCTATAGTGGAAGCAACCTGTCTGTCCCTCTACCATTGGTAGAGGAAAGGCCAAGTGTGGACTCTGAGAAAGGGAGACAATTTTAGTGTCTTGAAAGGGATGTTGCCCAACAAAAAACACCTGACAAGTGACCCCAACAGAGGTGGACCACTTTGTATGACTTAGGGAGAATTGTAAGAGGGCAAATGGAGGAGAAAGCCTGAGCCAAGGTGCGCAGAGTTCTCCAGTAGAGGATACTCCAAAAAGGCTAGGAACACACCTGCCCAGGGTAAAGGGAAAACAAAGAAAAAAAAAGAAATAATTGTCCTTTGAACATCTGCTCTACCCAGAGTCATCAATGCCACACTTCAGCTCTGCCACCTGCCAACTTGATCACTTAATTGGAACATCCCTGCTTTGTCTATGTTGGGAGGAATGTTATTTAGCCTGTTGTTACTGTTAGGACAGGTAGACAGCTAGATATGATCAAAGGAAAGGGGGGGGGTGGCTTATGTGGCAGGAAACCATACATCTTGTAAAGAATGGAGTTTCTTGGGCAGACAAAGAAAAGCAGGAACCTCTGGACTGATAGGAAACCACACATTTTGAGTGACAAGGGTTCTGGAGGCAGACAAAGAAAGATGGGAAAAGGTGAGAATCTCCAGCTTCTGAATGTAACTTTTGCTCATTATGCTCTCATTACAATAGAATTGGCCTTGCAGATAAGATGTTCCCATCATGAATCAATGCCATAACACTTCTGATCAAGGCTAAATAAGGACCAAAATCCCTCCTCCCTTGTGGAAGGTGAGTTGGGCTGAAAATTAGGAAATATGACCCCAAACATCTCCCTCCTCAATGCATATTCCTCGCATTCATTTTCACACCCCATATAACCAGCTTGCCAAAGAAACTCAGGGCAGCCACTCACCTGAGTCTGCCCACTCTCCCCTTGAAAGTGTACTTCACTTAGTAAATCCTCAGTTTGCTTTCCTTACCTCTGTGTCTCATCTCTGAGTTCTTTCTGTGATGAGATAAGAACCTACTCTCCAGTAACATTACTATGTAATAGAAATAAAAGCCTACTGCCATATTTTCCAAATTTAAAAAAAATCTGAATCTTTATCTTATAAATGTCTTTACTCTTAAATAAAGAATATAATTTAACAGTTTTTATTAATTGTATATCAAATTAAATATGCTTAAAGGCCAGATACACCCCATGGAGCAACACTCTCTGCCTTTTGGTAAGAGCAATACCACAACCAGTAAGGTCTTTTATACCCATATCTCAGCTATGTTCTTTATTAGGAATGTTTGCTGTGGTGTAATTTTTTTTTTTTTTTTTTTTTTGGTTTAAATTTTTTTCCACTTTGTAAAGGTAGAAACATGCTTTTACCCTCTAAAATATACTTTTTAAACAGATCTTTTCAGGTCATTATTCAGTCACTTGTTCAGTCAATAATCTTCCCAGACTATTTAATGCCCAGACATTCTATGATCTTGATGCCACATGTGATTAATTGGCAATTCTATATTTATGTCTACCTGTCTGTCTATTAACCAATGATAGTATTATTTTTGAGCACCTTATTTCTATCTTTACTTTGCAGTCTATCTTGATTTGATTTATGTTATTTTCAATTACAAAATTAAATATAAAACTTTAAAATATACAGATAAGTAGAAAAATCAAATATTAAAAAAAACCCTCACAATCATAGTAGTTATGTCCATTGTAGTCATTTTGGTCTGAAGAGTTTTTCTCTCTGTCTCACTTTCTCCCTCCTTCTTTCAGATTATCAATCAATCAATCAACCCTCCACCTTTTCCTAGGCAGAAGGAGAAACTAAATATTTTATTGCCTTTTTTCTTCCCCTTTCCTCTTTTATACCCTCAGATGAAAGCACCAGTACTCTGATTTCGAACCCTGCATAGCAATTTGATTTGATTTGGCATGTAAAAGAAATATGGCTCAGAAACTTCTCCTAGTCTTTTGAAATGTGAAGACCAGTCTGGAAAGCTCTTTTGTTTAGGAAATTTCTTATTTGAAACTTCTTATTTAAATATGCATATGAATAAGTCCTAAGGCTTAGCCAGGCTTGGAGAGTTTGAAACAAAGAAAAGGCAATTTGCTTTGCATAAACATGTAATGGGAATTTTCTACTTTCCCTGAAGGCTTGAGAAGAAGGATGCTGTGAGAAAGAAGAGGCTTGAGATTCAAAGAAGGAAGGGAAAGAGGGAAGTTTTGAGGAGATGGGTGTGCGCTGAAAAATAACAGCAGAGTGGGATCTAAAGTAAGAGAGCCTCTGAGAAGTTCCTTGAAAGGGTAATCAGGGCGTAACCTCAAAAGCATGGCTGTCTGATATCCAATTCTAAGCTGTCCCCTCTGGTGTGCTATAATTCCCTGCCTTTATCTACAGGTCTTCCTTGAGAGTTAACACGCACCAGCATGTGTGTTATTGGTGCTTTGGAGAATGAGAAACAGGAGGCTCCTGTCCTGTCTTGAGAGAAGATGACCAGAGTGAGCTGCAGCAGCCTGCACAGGCAGTAAGATAACTGGAGAAGAGCAGAAGCAGGCGTTTGAAGCAACAGTGATACATTTTCATTAAGAGAATGTACATTTACTGACCAAGAAGACCTTAACATTTTCCTCACCTTGATTAAACTTTAGACAGGTATCCTTCTGACTCCAGGTCCCAGACCTCACTTTTCTTAGAGCATTTACTTGAGAAAACTTTAAGTGTAAATTCTTCTCTGCCCCTTAGAGGTGTAAATCTCCTCCCAGCCCCTTGTCAGCTTTACAACCCAGGAATTATTTCTTAAGGCTTGGGATGTATCCCTTTGAAATGTAACCACCAAGAAACAGGATGCCCTTACCACCCAGTCTCTGTGGGAGGGAAGAAGCCTAACTAACTTGGATGAATGCCAATCAGCAAACACAGATGGCCTAATCACACTGAATAACCTCAAACCTAATGCCCTCCATTACGCTCCTGTAAGTTTACCCCAGTGCTTGAGAAGTCCTCCACTTTCATTTCAGAGGAGTTGAATTCAGTCTCTCCTCCCTACTGCAGTAGTCTTGAATAAAATCTTCCTTGTTGGGCTTCCCTGGTAGCGCAGTGGTTGAGAGTCCGCCTGCTGATGCAGGGGACACGGGTTTGTGCCCCGGTACGGGAAGATCCCACGTGCCGCGGAGTGTCTGGGCCCGTGAGCCATGGCCGCTGAGCCTGCGCGTCTGGAGCCTGTGCTCCGCAACGGGCGAGGCCATAGCAGTGAGAGGCCTGTGTACAGAAAAAAAAAAAAAAAAAAAAAAAATCTTCCTTGTTATTTTTAATAAGTGTCCAGTGTAACTTCTCTTTGATATTGGTGAATATCAATCAAATACTCCAGGAATTATTTGAAACTGAGGAGATCTTTGGATGTGATACAGCGCATGGTATGGTAGACCTTACTTGGCACTTCCTGCCCAGCATCTACTCACTTTTTTTCTTATACCACCACCAGGATTTCACTTTTAAAAGCTCTGCTGCAAAGAGCTTTGTGTGAACTGTCAATCAACATGCATTGCCTCCTCTCCCCATTCCTTGCCAAGTGATGGACCTTTGACTGGGATGGGGGAGCTGGAATTATGAAACACTCAAGGGTATTTGAGTCTTTAATTGAATGCCTCAGGACAGAAAACGGTTGAAGCAAATTCATCTGAATGTCAGCAGTTTGAAGAGACTATTCATTAGTCTTCACTTGGCAGAGTCCAGGCGCTCTTTTAGCTCCAGATGTCTTAAGAAATGTAGCTCTTGAGTTCATTCTGTTTGCTGAGTTACCAAGCTACCCCATTGCCTTCCTTTGTCACCTACTTTATTATTTTTTCTTACATTAACCATGATTCACACTGTGCTGCTTGCAATAAAAGAACCATAATGGGTACATGTAAGATGGGAACTCAATTCATTTTTATATGTATAATAAAGGACAGGGAAACCATAGAAGTATATTCCATCCCATCCTATCTTATCCTATCCTGTCCTATAATTTCCCTCCCTCTTTTTCCTCCTTCCTTTTATTCTTCCCATATCTCTCAACTAATTATCTACATATCTATTGGTCAGTACACACAGATTTTAATTATATTTTTAATAGAGCTTTCTTAATTTTGTTTTTTTTTTCTTTTTATTAACTTTTCTTTTTTCTTCTTTTACCTTTTTTTTTTTTTCTATTTTTCCTGACACAATTCTAAGCTATATCCTTGGCCCATCAATCAATTGTAAACAGAATATCTGTATCCAATTATGTGGGTTCTGTTACCCACAACTCTAGGGCATATAAGGTACCTGGAGCCCCTTGAGTGTAGCCTGCATAACCCACTTGCTGTCCCTGAGGGTAAGGTTCTTGCTGAGAGCTCTTCAGTGACTGTGTATGCTAAAGATAACACTGATATCTTTCAGATCTATCACTCAGGTTATGGTGAACATTCTCACTCCTGGCTTCTCCTCTATGCTGTTTTCCAAGTTATATACGAAGTGCTAATTTGAGTTCAAGACTTTACTACTTCATAGTCTCAGATCAAGATACAACTGCAAGAATCAAAACCTTTACATATAGATTGTAGGTGTGAGGAAGGAAGGGCATGGATGTGTTTTTACATCTATCATCTGTGCATTAGGAGGAGCACGGGTAATGCCAAAACAAAGCAGGTGACTTGAAGTTAATCAGACCTCTGTTAGAATCCTGACTCAAAACATTAAAAAAAATTCTGCTTTCATTTCTATTGTTGCTGCTGTTATTTTAATACTGGGCATATTTCCTCAGTTTCCTCAGCTATGATTTTGAGATTATAATTCCTATTTCAGGGGTGCTGTGAAATTATGTAAATGAAACTCTCTAGGACCTAATACATAAGGTACAATTAGTTAGTAGAGGTAATGAGAATGATGTTGATTAATACTGGTACTTATTTATTGTGGTGAGAGCAATCCCTAATGATAGTGCATTGCATTGGTGGAGGAAAAATCCATTATCAGTAAATATCATTGCACCAAGTATGAGCGATAGAAATATTAGAAATGTAGGCCGTTTTGCAAAAGTAAGGGGGCAAAGTTCTTTTAATAAAGCCAGGAGCACATGTGACAGCCAAAGAGCTATCACAGGGAGCCTGTTGGGAAAACACAGAAACTTTCAGGGCATAGAAATCTTTTGTTTCTCTAAATGTGAAGAGAAATTCCCTGGCAGATGGGGTTTGGTAAGTGCTTACAACTCCAATATAAATAGAAAGAAAGACTTAAAATCAGTAAACACAACCTAGATATAAATACTACAACCTCATCTTTCATGTCACTTAAATAATTAAAGCACTTCTCATTGAATAATGAAGTTATTTAAGGAGAAACATCAGAAGAGCATCCAGCCGGCAGATCTAACTGCTTTTGCCTCGAGTGACATGTTCCCAGCAGTGGGTCATATTATGCCTTCATAAAATGTGTTCTGTCATTTTTTCAGTGCTGTTATTTTTGGCGGATACTAAGAAAAAATGTCTATCTATGTTGTATAAAATCTTTGGATGAAAATAAGGGAGTGAGTGATTTCTAACATAGGTGAAGCCCTCCAACAACTTAATGCCAGGCTTGTCTAAACCACAGGGGTGAAACTGACACTCAGGCAGAGCAACACAAAGATGCAGGGATCTTAACACCATAACGGCAGGTGTTTTGCTTTACCACATAAATTTTATGAGAAATTGCAACTACATTAAGGGCAAGATATAGAGTAAAATTTTTGCCCTAGGTCAGCGTTTCTCAAAAAATGTTTTAATAGGTATCTTATAAAGCAGATTTCATGATGAACTAAGTTTGGAAAACACTAGGTTAACAAAGTTAAGCAAATTTTACCTAATATCGCATCTACTCTACTACCCAATGGCAGAGTTACTATTAACCACGATCTGTCATCTCTTTATTTCTTAGGAGTTGGGTATAAGGCTCAAGTTATATCACATTTCCCAGCCTTCCTTGCGGTTAGGTGTGGCCATATGACTAAGGTTTTCTCCAGTGGAATATGCATTAATATGATGTATATTAGTTAATGTCCTGGCCCATAAACCTTCCCCTGAGCACTCCTCCCTAAGCTCTCACACTTCCTGCTGACTATACGACAACAAACTAGAGTTATCTGAGAAGCCATCTTTTGGAAATGGCAGAACTGCTGACATCTTGGGTCCTACAATGAGTCCAAGGAGCAGAGAGCAAACTTTCTCTGCAAAATTAAAACTACCATCCTGAATTTCCTTCCCATACCCTTGGCTGTCTCCCCTCTATTATACACGCAATTTTAAAAAAATCTAAATAATGTTACTTAATTAAAACTTTAAGAAAGAGGCATATTCTTAGCATTATGCAGGTACATATCTGGATTTTTTAACTTATGCATACTATATAGTTTGTTATTGGTTGGACATCATATGCATTGAACTTCTGGGAAATGTCCACATCCAATCATCATTGTGTTTGCCACTTTCACATTAATTACTAGAGGGATTTCATGGAAACGACTTTCCTTGGGTTGTGTATAACTTGATTACTAATCACGAGAATAAACTTCAAAGAAACTGAGTTGAGATAAAAATCAAAATGGGACCTATATATCAGAGTGGTGAAAGCCCACTGAATTAAAATATGTAATACCTTTCAATATTTTTATTGACTTTCATACGTTTAACCTCTTATAGTTATTGCTAAAGGGATAGATATAAGATTGGCTTCTCGATTAGCTACAACTTTTTAAAAAACAATTAATTTAACCAGCATTTATCTGAAAACAATTAAATACTATAATCCCAATACCAATCACTGGTTCTCGGGCTAAAACTGTTCATTAGCAAGCATTAAATTTATTGATTCACAGACAGGCATCTCTTTGATAAGATTTTGAACTGCTCAAAGGAACATATGGTAATAACTCTGAGTATTAGAGTTCTAAGGAAAAATAAAGTTACATACACATAAAGAACAATTCCATTATTTATCTCACTGTGAATATCTACTGAAATCACTGGGTATTTATTTCTTCTGTTTGGGAATCTAGACTTAGGTATCTGAATATACACATGACATATATATATCTACATACTGTAGATTTTTGATGTGGATCACCAAATGTCACACAAAGTGAAATGCCTTCTTATGGACATTAAGAGAGGACTAAGTTTCTACTATAAGAAAAGTATATGTACATATGTTAATTTAGACTTGCCAAATACTTTCATATCCAGTGCCAAATTCATGAGGTTTTTTTGTAACTAATGTGTTGAGAAAAAGTCTCAGGCTGAGTCCTAGCTCAGTAAGAAGTAATGTTGGCATTGATTAGTGATGATGATTGTGAGTTCTGGAACCATGATTGATAACATGTCAAGGAGCCATGTTTCCTGTAAATAGTAACCTAAATTTTGGTTGAGGTAAGTTAGCTATTCATTGAGTGGCATGGTTATTCTGATATCTAGTTATGCAAGATTTATGCCAATTTTTCTCTGACAGTATGCCAAAACACCACATGTAAAATACGGAAAATATTTGGGTTACCAACTTTTTACTGGTAGCAAGATACTATCTGGGAGTATCAAATGATGTGGTCTCCCACACATTTCTCTTATTTGGTCACAATCATCTTTTGCCTCAGGGAAGAAAAGAATTGACATAGAAGGAAAGTAAAGAGAAAGATGAGTCAATAATGAGGTTTTGGCTTCTGAAAGTAGGCTCTTTCAATCTTTATCAGGGAAAGTACTTGTGAAAAAAATGAATATTTTAATTTGCAAGCACTTGGGTATTGTTTTGGGGGGATACGAGAGTAGTTGGAGTCTCATTATGAAAGAAAAACGCAAAAACTTCACTATAAACATTAACTGGCAAAAGACTAAATGGTTATGATACCGGAAGACAGAGGGGGCATGAGAAGGGAGGCCAATGCAGTCACCCAGCTTTGGAGAGACCACAGCGGAGCTGGCTTTGAGAGAATGCCCAGTCCCTGCCTGAGTGGGCAGAGTCACCAGAGTTACCAGCAGGAAGCTACAAAGGAACCTAACCAATGTCCTGCGTGAATCCTTTACCATTGAAGGGACCACCCTCATTCTGCCTGCTCGGGTCATATTAGTTGCCCTTCCCTTTATGCATTCTTTGGGAGCATTCTCCTCCACAGCTGCCTATACTTTGTCCTGGAAATTTCCTGAGGAGTAATCCTGCCAGATTTTTTTCTTCTCTCTCCTGCCTACCTTATGATGGTAAAATTTTTAGGAATCTTGCCAGCTATGTGTTATCAGTCATGGTAGAATATTTATACCAAGAACACTGGCAAATGCTACAAATACCTCGGCCTATAATCTCCCCAGTATAGGTGGTGAAGCCACGGCCAAAGAGGAGGGCATGGAATAGAGAAGTCCCTTAGCACTGCATTTAAACAGGATGGAAGTAAGCAGAAGCATTTGAAGATATCCCTCACACTATTTACAAGTCTAATACTCATCACCAATGATTATTCTTTGAAGGCTTATGATATACTCATCATCAATGATTATTCTTTGAAGGCTTATGATATACTAAGCCCTATGATTATGAATATGTCCTACCAAAATTAAGAAAAGTCACCTATACATGCTTCTAAATGCTAAAGCCCTTGGGGAAAATTCTTTCAGAATTGACTCAAAACTGAGAAAAGACTTTGAGTTCTGTTTCTTGGAACTATTGAAGCAAAAGACCATTAACAGCCTGATGATCCTGCAAAACACGTTTACCTCAGGAAAACTCCTGGGCAATATGGAAACCACAGGAGTGGATTAAACTGCCCACTCAAGTGCTCTATGTTGTCTTCAACCTAAGGTTTAAAGAAGCAGAGCTGAAAAAAGCTGCGCCCCCCCCCCAACAAACACACATGCTTCTATGAGGAAGTCAAGTATCAAAAAGTCTGTGAACATCATTTCTCTAGTTACTTGTTAATGACATGACACTACTGTGAATTTTGGAGGTTGTGGTCCCCATGACTTCTCAAAGGTCATTTGTAACTACATCTTCTAAGAGCTATGAGCCCTTGCCATCCATGGAATAAAGTTGACCGGCTGACAGTAATGAGACAAATACCTATTAGCTTCATGCCTCAGCAACTGTAATGTCCCTAGTGAATCCTTGACATTTACTGTGTGCAATATCCCCTGGTATAAAACGTAATTTGAAAAACAACGGGAACGCACAAACATGTCGACAATTGCTATGCCAGCCAGGAACCGACTCCTTAAATGACGTTATAACCTGTTCCTTGAGTACTGATTAGGGTGTGCAAATAAAATAGCTGCAGATACTTGGAAGAGATGTTTAATACCAAATCATTCTTTTACAACAGTTTCTTTTTATTTGAATCAGGACCTCACCATCTTAAAAAAATATTCTAGCTTTTAGGAATGTGAATTTTTCACACAGCAGGGCTTTATAACATAAATCTGATATGATCACTCCCCAAAGCACTTAGAATAAAATCCAAAAATCTAAACTCTTGCAGCTCTGTGATCTATAAAACTCTCTAGGAGCTAGATACTATCTAACTCATCTATTTTCCCACCACTCTCCTTGCCTTACTATACTCCAAATAGCCTTCTTGTTCTCTGGCTCTAACATGCCAGGCCCAGGGAGCCTCCAGGACTTGCTGTTTGTAGGTCCTTCTCCTGCAATGTTCCTTCCCACCATCAATCCTTGCATGGTTGGACTCTTTTCTTCCTTCCAAGCATAGCTCAGATTTCTCATCCTCAGGAAGACTTTCCTGGGCCACTCAACCAGTTTGGCCATTGTCACTCACTCTATCACATGGCTCTGATTTATGTTATTTATATCATACTATATATTTTGCTTATTTTTATTTCAATAGAATTTGAGCTCCAAAGAATAGTAGCCCTTTCATGCCTTTTTTTGGATCATAAAAAAAAAAAAAAAAAAAAAAAAAAAAAGTTGCTCTGATCCTGATATATTTTGAGAATGTTCTGTTTTCCACTGAGCATGTCCACTTGGAAATGCATTGGAAAGTACTTTCAATATCTTGGCAAAGAATCATAGAATCTATGAATAATGGAATCCAAAAGATTACCTAGTCCAACCACTTTGTTTTAAAGCTGAAAATGCTGAATTGAAGTGGCAGACTCAGACATGCATTTCTGGCTCTTATTTCAAACCTTTCTCCAACATACCAGAATATGTTATGAAGATTTAGCATTAAACAGGCTTTAGCAAAAATATCAACTTTGTCTAAAATTATCAAAATTTTGAAAATTAGATGTAACTTATTTTTTGAATTTCTGGAAAAAAAAAAAATCTGAAGTTTTTCTTTGTTGTGTAGAGAAGAAACCTTAAGCTTAGGTATACAAAATTTCCTAAAGCTGTATCTGTCTCATGTAAGATTCCCCAAAGCATTTCCATTCTCATTTTCAAAGGTCTACTTAACAAACCTCCTTTGTTCATGCATTCATTCATCCATACTTTAATGCCTGTACAGAACTGTGGGAGACAAAGCAGAGAACAAGAGCTCATGGACACAAAAAGAAAAAACTGAGTGGCAAGAAAGACACAAAGGTAATGGCTAACTGATCAACAAAGGTAGCACAGATGTCACAGAAACCATCATCTTCATAAAATGAGATTTTCTGAATGGCTACTTGTCAGGAATTTTGGTAGACAGATTTCCAATTTTCATATTCTCCCTGAAAACTCAGGATTATAATTTCTATTTTATAGATGAAGAAACTAATGATCAGTGAGGCGAAAAAACGTATTCAAGGTGACCCATCTCATTTAGTTCAAAGCTAGGTATCTAACTGTAAAAACCATAATCTTTATCCAGTGTCAGTGTTTTTTCATCCATGTGCACAGAGCCCATTGGAATTTTGAGGAGTGGATGGGTTTAGTGTGTGCAGCTCTACACACCCAACCATTTTCAACCAGAGTCCCCAGTGTCTATCTGGTTTATGATGTATAATGAGTGCAGGCTATCTTCTGTGCATGCCACTGTTTTAGGCAGAAATTATATGAAATAGGTGTTCATACAGTTCTAACAAGCATATGTCTTTCATTATTAAAAACAAGAAACTGAATGATTAAAAACAGGTTTTACACAACAAATGCAAGTATCATGTAGACAAAATAGTTAAAACGATGAATGCAGAGGGGTAGGGATAATAAAAGTAGTCTTTGGTGATAAAAGATTTTGGACAGAAATCACTAGAAGTTCCACCAAAGAGAGAGATGAGTGCAGATAGAATTAATCCTGAAGGATTTTACTGGTACCAAATCTGATAAGCAGCTGTATACAATGGTGTGGTGTATTGGCTTAGATCCATTTTGACAGGTCATGTTCCCTGACCTGAATGGGTGATTCTTATGCCTATTAATCACTAATTGTATTAAAAACCATTCCTGACTAGCACATTAGAGGGCAATTCCAAGGGAATGAGACATGTTTTAAGCACCGATGTTCCAGATCTTATGTGAGATACTTTCCTTGTTGAATCTCACACTATCTACCTACAAGGTAGTTGTCATTATTTACATTTTAGTGATTTGGAGAAGAGGCTCAGAATTGAAATTCTTTGACTAAGATTAAGTAACTAATATTTTTGATAGGTCTTTTCTTGTTATTTTGCCACCCCAAAATCCATAAGTCTTTCTTCTGGTAATAGTACCTTATATATTTTTGGTGGACTCTCTGTCTCCAAATGGTAGTTCATATTCTACCCTAGGCCCTAGGAATGTGAAAAAAAAAAATGCTATGCTTCTCTGGCCAAGGTGATACCCTTATAAAAGATCAAAACCCCAACCAGTATAACTCAGAACCTAAACAGAACATTTGCTTGAATGATTGGGAACGGGACAAGTTCTCCTCTGCTTGAAGTAGAGCTATGAAGATATAAATGTGATATTACTTTAAGCTGACCTAAGAGGAAGGCCCATCTCCAAATAAACTGGACTGTAGAACAGTTATACAGAGTGAGAACAAATATTTTAGACAGTAGTGAAGTCCATATGCACCTGAAGTCATAAACCTTCCCATGCTTTTTCCAATTCCATTGGCTAATACACTCACTTATTTGCTTAAGTCAAATTGAAATTCTCTGCTACTTATGACCTAAACAGTCCTGAACAGTGGTGCTTGGAAATCTGTGGAGACATTTTTGGTTGTCACTATAATATAATAGTTCTATTGGCATTTGATGGGCAAGGACTAGGGATACTTAATGTTCTGTAAAGCCGCAGGAAAATTCTGCAGAGGAAAAAAAAAAAATTGTTCTGCCCCAAATGCCAGTATCGCTCCCTAGAGAAACACTGGGTTAGGTGGAAAGAGATGTGTCACTTGGAAGAAATCTTGCAATAAACAGCATGCATATAAGAGAAGATATATGTAAAAAAGTTTAGGAGATAAGGCAGATACCGATAAAATTGCAAGGGGCTTTACATATAGCAGTGGGGAGTGCAACTCTAAAAGCTTTCTTGTTGACAGTATATAAAATTATGCATTTGTATCTCAAAGTAATGCAGAGCCACAGAAGCATTTTGAGCAATAGAATAACATGATACAAAGCTGTGTTATAACCACCTCACACCCTTTATAATGGCTACTATCAAAAAAAAAAAATGAAACAAAACACAAAAAACAAAAACAGAAAGAGAAAACAAGTGTTGGCAAGGTTATGGAGAAACCAGTACACTTGTACACTGTTGATGAGGGTGTAAAATGGTATAGTCATTGTGGGAAACAGTATGGAGGTTCCTCGGAAAAAAAAATACAATTTCCATATGACCCAGCAATTCCTCTTCTAGGTATCTAGCCAGCCCTCCATACCCATGGTTTCTGACTCTGTGGATACTGAGGGCTGACTATACTTAACTGTTCGAGGATTTGGGTATCCAAGGGGGTCCTGGAGCCAATTCCTAGTGGATATCAAAGAAAAACTGTATATCCAAAAGAATTGAAAGCAGGGTCTCGAAGAGATATTTGTACACCCATGTTCATAGCAGAATTAGTCACAATGAAGCTAAAGCATGGAAGCAACCTGAGTGTCCATCGATGGATGAATGGATAAGCAAAATGTGGTACATATATACAATGGAATATTAATTTGCCTTAAAAAGGAAGGAAATTCTGTAATATGCTACAATGTGGTTGAAGCTTGAGAACATTATGCTAAGTGAAATGAGCTACTCACAAAAAGTCAACTACTATATAATTCCAATTATATGAGGTACTTCGAGTACACAGAATCATAGAGATAGAAAGTAGAATGGTGTTTTCTGGGGGTATGTGAGAATATGGAGTTATTGTTTAATAGTATATTTTTCAGTTTTACAAGATGAAAAGAGTTATGGGGTTGGATTGTAGTGATGGAGGTACAACAATGTGAATGTGTTTAACATCACTGACTGGACACTTAAAAATGGTTAAGATGATAAATTTTGTTATGTGTATTTTAACACAATAAAAAAATAAAAATAGGGAAAAAAAAGAGCAGGGATATAGGATGACTACTTTGAAAGAAAGACAGTGAGTAAATTACTAAGCAGAGAGACAGGAGGCAGAAAGACTAATTGGGTAGCCCAAAACACTCATGCTTTTCTTTATAGAAGAAATAGTGTACTTACACTCTCATTTTTTGTTTTTTGGTTGTTGTCTTCCCAGCATATCAAGATTAGATAAATTTTAGAAGTTCAATAATAAATCAACCCTTTGGCAAGGAGTGTGTGTGTGAGTGTGTGTGTGTGTGTGTGTGTGTGTGTGTGTGTGTGTGTGTGTCTGTCTGTCTGTCTCTTATGGCTAAAGTTAAAATAAGAGACTATGACCAAACACTGAAAGATAATTAGTACCATCTTGATATGAAGTGTGTTTCTAGTTCTTTTGTGAGTAATAGTGATTATCTTAGCCTACATAAGACCATTTTTATTTGATTAGAACTACAAAGCTGTGAAATGACTGAATATGAATTTGGTAACTTCATCCATCAGACACTAATCCAAGTATGAACTTTAATAAGAATATACTTAGTGCAAAATATGTAGAATGAGGCAAAACACAATATATTTAATGAACATGTATGAATGAAAATATGTATTTTAGTTTCTGTCAATACAGATGATAAATTTCTTGCTTAGTTTGTCTAATTGGTAAAGTGACATAACATACAACTGTGATCTCTATTGACTCAGAGATTCATATTCTTTGGACGTTGCTGCATGGTGTATGCTTTGCTATTAATAATTAGTATTTTTATCTACCAGAATGTGGATTAATTGTTAGCAACAGGCCTATGCGTAATGGAAACACAGAACTGGAATATGACATTTTGTTTTGATTCTGGGAAGTTTAATTATTGAGACTATAAATATTAAGCAAAGAGTTTAAATATTTCGATCACTATGATGGACTGGATATTTGTATCCCTCAAAAATCCATATGTTGAAGCTGTAATCCCCAGTATGGCTGGTGGCTGTATTTGGAGACAAGCCTCTAAGGAAGTAATTAAGTTTAAATGAGGCCATAGGGTAGGGTCCTGATTTCATAGGATTAGTGTCTGCATAACAACAAACACAGAGCTCTCTCTCTCTCTCTGCATTCACACACCAAGGAGGAATGGCCACGTGAGGACATAGTGAGAAGTCAGCTACCTACAAACCAGGAGGGGTGTCCTCACCAGGAAGTGAATCAGCTGGCACCTTGATCTGAGGCTTGTAGCCTCCAGAACAGAGAGAAAATAAGTTTCTATTTTTTTAAAACATGAAGTCTATGGTATTTTGTATTGGTAGCCTGAACAGACCAACACAATCATTCTTCACAAAAATAGAGGCAAATTAAAGAAAGTATATAAAGAAAGACCAAAGAAATAAGAATTGATTTTTGTGGTCAATTCTTAAAACACATAAGGAGATAAATTATTTATTCTGTGATCAAGCAAATATGGGACAAAGAATAAAACAGTATTACCAATATTGAACACAAGATATGAAAAGAATTCTTACTAGAAAAGGATTAATTTCTGATGGACTTTCTGCCTCTATTAAGAATAGATGACAGTTATCATATAATAGAACAAGTTTTTCCCTTTACATTATTATTTTTCTCCTACTAGTTTCCAATCTCTTTGGGGCCAATAACTCTACCTGTGTCTGTATTTATATCCACATCTGTATCTATGTCTAATAAAGGCTTGATGATTGTCCCTAGTTTTCATTTCAAAAATATGTATTGATTGATTCATGGATTTAAAAACTAGCATATCACGTCATATTTTTATTATCTATTCTCTGGCCCATATACCTACCAAACTACACATTTCTTGAAGGGGGAACTGTGCTTTTACACCATGCAGTAGGTATTCAATACACAGATACTGAGTGTAAATAAATGACATAATACATCAAACTGAAAACAGGAAGCTGTGAGTCGGGTTAAGAGACTACTTTCTTGAATGGGAAATTAATTGTGAAAATGTCTCCGCAGTTGGGAGCCACTGTCATCAGGGACCTTAAAAAGGAAGCTCAGAGAATGCTAAAAACTAACAAACATGCTAGAGGAGACTGAAAGTGAAGATTCTATATTGAAAAAGCTTTGGAACAGAAAAGGTTTTATAGAACCATATACATGCAGGACAAGATAAATTAACACTGAACTCTAAAGACAGGAATATATATATATATATATATATAAAAGCATTTGCAAAACATAATTGCTTCTGCTTAATCTATTTAAAAGAATCTTAAAATGCTAGAGAGTAGGTCGTTATACAGTGTAGAAGTCTATAAAGGTTCTGACAAATAATCTTTCCTTCTCAATTGTCCAACACACCAAATGCATGACCTTTGTCCGTCTCAAAGCATCTGTTCCTTGAATATGTTTCGATCAGAGCCAACTAACAAATATAAACATAGCTAATAACCTTCTGTTCTGCAGTACCAGCTAGTTAAAGACAATAATAACTGTGAAACAGTGAGACACCTCAGACTTCACATCACCCATTGCTTTAGAAAATTTTCAAGGGCAAATGTACTTAACATTGAATGTAGGTTTGAATGTAGGTAACTTCCCTCTCCTGAGTGGTAGCTTTGAAGAATAATTAGGAAGCACTGGAATAAAAACTGCATTTTACAAAATCCTAGATTTGGTCATGCAACTTGATGTCAGGAAACAGCTTATTTCAGAAGGGAAAAAGCAGAGAGTATAAAGAACTGAAATGAGAGATGGGAGTGAATGAAGGAGGGGAAAGGAGGAAAAGAAAGAAAACAGCAAAGATCAGGATTCTGTCAGAGTATGCCAAAGGTCAAATTATGGTTAATAACCTTTCTAATTTTATGAGGTATAAATATGATGATAGTCATGTCATGACATCATTTGCCCTAGAACTGAAGGAATGTTTGGTCATTTAGATAATGGAGCTAAGGATGGTAATAGGATGGAACGTGTAGTGCAGGGTGACAGGTTAGCTCTTTTAGGATC
This sequence comes from Aethalodelphis obliquidens, assembly GCF_003676395.1. Taxonomy (NCBI): domain Eukaryota; kingdom Metazoa; phylum Chordata; class Mammalia; order Artiodactyla; family Delphinidae; genus Aethalodelphis; species Aethalodelphis obliquidens. The sequence goes on from NW_020837996.1 coordinate 8,949,324, forward strand.
ACAGCCTCCTTCCTAGCATTGCATAAAAGGGATTATTATATTGGCTTTCAGAAGTATCTTGACATTTCCATTAAAATCATGATTTTGACAGGTTTATATATTCAGCCCCTTTCATTTGCATGGGGTTGAAACTTGACATTAGAAATCCTCTAACCAAATGCATTTTAAACATGATGCATATTTGCATATTTATGTGTGAACACAGTAAGCGCAACATGTAAGTCTACAGAGCACATATCAATTTTTAATAATCCTTCTACTTTATAGTTGTTACTGAATTGCTCATTACTTTGGTAAGTGTTACATAATCTACCAAGAGGTGAAAAATATTTGAAGAGTTAAGATGAATGTGGTCTGCCTGAAAGTGATATTTTTGGTAGTGCCCAGGATATTTGGTACTTAGCAAGTTAAGTAGCCTGAGCTTTTAGGGCAATTCTTAAAGCCATTCATATAATTTTAACATGTTATTAAATTTTTTTCATACCTTTTGGCTTTTATTTTTCAAGAGCTATGCATTTCATTTCAAGTCCTCCATGCAGACTCATTATCACTTATCAGGTCAAAATGGGCTTTCTTGACTGTTGCCTATGGCCTAGCTACTCAAAGTGTGGCTAGAGGACCAGCAACATTGGCAGCGTGTATGAGCCTTTTGGAAATGGCTCAGGCCCCACATCAGAATTGCCTTTTGCCTCTTAACAGGATGCCAATGTTTAATGTCCCAGGCAACATTAAATTCTGAGAAGTTCTAGTCTAAGCTATCCTCAGAACAGAAACAAATAAGCAAAAAACGCTGTAAAATATCCTAGGATTTTCAATTTAAAAATTATCAATATAGGTAGACATAACCAATTACCAAACCTTTCAGCCTTTCACTAGAAGCTTGATGTTACTGGCAAACTTCTCAAATCCTTGAAATGTTCATATTGCCATTTCCACTACTGTGAAAGCCCTCTCTGGTAGGGGTACATAAACTCGTCCTCGGGCCAAATCAGGCTTGTAGACTAATTTTTATATGGTCTGTGAGCTAAAAAAGATTAGCATTCTTAGTGGTTGAAAAGAGTAAAAAGAAGAATATTTCATGACACATAAAAATTACACAAAATTCAAATTTCAGGGTCTACAAAGTTTTAGATAATTTACTTATTATCTATGGCTACAACTAAAGATTTGAGTAGCTGCAACAGAGAGTGTATGTCCCACAAAGACAAAAATATTTGCTTTTTGGCCCTTTAGTGAAAAAAAAAATTGTGGACCCCTGCTGTACAGTATAGGTTTTGTATGTGTGTAACATGTGATAATACTGTTCAACATGAAGTCACTTTGTTAAATAAAATCACTCAATGTTCTTTAGAACTCTGGATACTCAAGACAGATGAATAGAGAAATAAGTATATAAATCAGAAATTATTATTTGTATTACATTTTGAGATCACGAAACAAAAATCTCATACCATAAATAAACATCCATAACATTTCACATGGGTAAATTCTTAGATTATTATACAAGGACTTTAGAATGATGTTTAAATTTACGGGAATGACATGCTGTGAAACCTTCTAGAAGCAAAATTGACTTCATGTTTACTTCTGCTCAAATTAGGATATTGCTCCTGTTAGATATTCTTTGGAACCTCAAAGTTTCTGGTTTGGAGTGGACTCTTTGATATTTCTTTTTTCAGAGTGGACATCCCCAAATTGCCCACTTCAACAGATATATTACTAGTGGTAATAAATCCCTTCCAGGACGTGGTCACAGAACTAAAATAGACAAAAATTATTGGTGAAGAGAAAATATCTATCACAAAGTCCATGAGTTTTATGACAAAGGCAAGAAGGAAAAGCAGCAGTTCAGGCTGGTGTACTTAAAATACTGTTAGCAGATTAGAAGATAGCCATTGACAGGAAAAATGGGGAGCATGAAGAACTATTGCCATGATTATAGCTTAGGAAAAGGACAAAGGGTCTCAAAAACTTATGAAGGCATTACTCTAATGTTGCAGAATATAATGATGGCTGGTCATAATAATGGCTCTGAGTCAAGAAAAGAGGCACTTATCTTAGCACTCTCTGTTTAAAATAATAATAAACCAATGTAATGTTTGACACAGTTCAGAAGGATCCCCATCAAAATGCTTAGCTCTGCTGCTAAGGAGAGGTGCTTTAGGTGTCTGGAATATTTGAATATGTGAACAACTTTGCAGACTATGCTGGGTATAGGAGATCTCACTATTCTAAAACAATGCCTAGAAATAGCATGCCTGTACTTGTTTTAACCAGCAGGGTCAGCAGTCAAGGAAGAGAGGTTATTTCATTGGAGAGAGCAAAAGTATCTCGTCAGGCAGGTAAACAAATGTTTTACCAATATAATTTTTTTTCCCTTTGCATTCAAAGTTTTATTAATTATTTTTCACTGTGAATCTTGGTAAGAATCACATTCTGCACTAGAGAAAGCAAAAGTACAAAGTGATAAGACCCGTTAAAAAAGGTTAAACATATTTTTAAAAGTGAGAAACTTACCCAGAAGGTTTTCCAGTCACCTTCTAGGTCTTTAGACAGTTCTTAAGTAATTTGCAATATATAGCCCACATTTACTCAAATAAATTGGTTTGAAAATGTGTAAAAGTGAGTATTCCAAATGCTTGCCTCTGAGAATAAAATGTGTTGCACTGCATTCTAGCAATGAGCACCATTTTAGCATTCAGCTAGTGATTCCTTTATGGGCTGTAACTTGGCTCATTCATCAGCCTGAAATGGGCTAATTTAAAATAGTCCGAGAAAGAAAAAGAGAGAAAAAAACTAATTGTCTGCAAAGAGGTGTTAAGAATGAAATAAAAATATAGAAAATTAGGAGTTGAAGAGTTATCTGTTTCAGCTGTCACAGCCCAATGTCTAAGGATGCGTACCAGTAATTTGTGAAGATGTGTGGGTATTGAATTGCTCCGTGCACAAAGCCAGTCTAGTGAGTGATAACTCCAATACCAGCTTCGACTTGAGTGGATTAGGTGCTAAGTGGGTTTAACAAAATTACACAGAGCATTACATCATATTCCTCCCACTTGTGACAGAAGCTATTACTCCCGTCGGACTCTTCTGAAAATGAAGTGGTCGAGAATATGAAAGTGGTGAAAGGGTAAGGGGATAAGAATGATGGAGTAAAAAGGGGATCCTTATGACTAGCCCTTGTACTCTGAAAAATCGGGGAGAGTTTTGGCAAAATCAGAAGTGCCTGGCTTAAAGTTATATCTTAATAATATTTCTACTCTTGTGAAGATTTAGCAAGATCATCCTTAAAACTTGCTACTTGTATTTTCGATTTTGGACTTCCATAAATATTTGAGATAAATAAGAATCAATAAAAATGGCTCCTGGGCTTCCCTGGTGGTGCAGTGGTTGAGAGTCCGCCTGCTGATGCAGGGGACACCGGTTCGTGCCCCGGTCCGGGAAGATCCCACATGCCATGGAGTGGCTGGGCCCGTGAACCATGGCCGCTGAGCCTGTGCGTCCAGAGCCTGTGCTGCACAACGGAAGAGGCCACAACAGTGAGAGGCCTGCATACCGCAAAAAAAAAAAAAAAAAAAAAAAAAAAGGCTCCTACATGGTGACAATAGCTAACAAGACTGTTATAACTATGTGAGGTGACCGCTAACAAAAGACATTGGGGTGAGCATTTTGCAATACATATGTTTATGAAACCATTATGTTGTATAACTGTTTCAGGTGATATATAATGTTATATCTCAATTATATATCAGTAAAATTGGAAAAAAGAAAAGAAAAAAGTTACTTTTTCCTTCTCTCTCTTCCTCCCTCCTTCCTTCCTCTCTCCCTCCTGCCCCTTCCTTCTCTCCCTTCCTTCCTTTCCTCCTTCCCTTTTCTCCCCCCTCCTTCCCTTCTTTTCTTCATGCCATGGCCAGGCACTGGACAATCACTGAGGATACAGATATAAACACACAGTACCTGCCCTTAAGCAGCACACCTGGGCTACTATAATACAGAAACAAAAAGAAACATAGCAATGGCCAGTCTGTAAGACCTGGCCAAAAAAAAGAAAAAGAAAAGAAACTCTCTGCTTTGGAGTTACACAGATGTTCATATCAGTCACTGATGTAATACGTGAGTGTGAAACTGAAAGGATCTATGGTACCGAATGTTGGCTGAATGAATACAAAATCAGCAAAATTGAGATGCTCCTCTCTTAACCAGACAATAGGTTAATTTCCACTGAGAAGTAAAGATTGTTAAAAATAATAATACAAACAACTGTTAAATGTCTACTGACCAAAAGAGGATGCAAAAAAAGTCATATCATCTCATCTGACTTAAATTCTCAAACAATTAGCACTTGAATTTGAAGTTCCACATCACTTTGCTAATGAGTTATTTTTCATTGTAAAACCCTGCCAATTACCTTCTAAATAAAAGAGGAGACCTCATGAACTAAATCCTTATCTCATGAGGCAATTTGACTCTGGACTTGGCTTCTACTACCTTAACCAAATGCTTTAAAACACAGCTACTGATTTTTCTTTCTCTAAGAATGGGCAGAAGGTAAATGGTTTCCAAAGCAGAAAGGGGAGTGCTACTAAAAGAAGCTTTTCTTGCAAGATATCACATGCAATTTCACCAGCAGTGAGACAACAATATTTTTCACCAATTTAATTGAAGTATATATGCCCATAGCAGGTGATATCCCAATGATATGTTTTGTTAATGGTCATCTTAGAAATATTCTGATTGAAGTCCATTTATATTACATTTATTTGAGTCTGAGGTATTTTTAACTATTTTTGTCTTTTTATTCAATCCTTCAGCTAGTGTTAGTCTTTCCACAAAATAGAGTGTTTTGTTTCACAGGGTAACAAAAGGAATGATATTTTAAGCATTGGATTTAGATTTGAAGAAGTAATACAATTCTATTCTATAAACTAAAATTGTTTTCTCCTTGAAATCCCTGGATAAGTATGACTATAGAAGAGCCACCTCTTCATTTAATGCTTAATAACTCAGAGGTACAAGAGTGGCCTAATGAACATCTGAAGACACAAAAGTTAGACTTTTTTCACATTTTACTCAGATATAATCCCTCATATTTCTAGGGCTGAACAAATGCAGATGACTAACGGCATATTTTTACTATGCTCAGTAGAAAATGATAAAGCATCTACTCCTTTTTTGTCACTAACTTAATTGTGATTTTTTTTTTTTTTTTTGCGGTACGCGGGCCTCTCACTGTCATGGCCTCTCCTGTTGCGGAGCACAGGCTCCGGACGCGCAGGCTCAGTGGCAATGGCTCACGGGCCCAGCCGCTCTGCGGCATGTGGGATCTTCCTGGACTGGGGCACGAACCCGTGTCCCCTGCATCGGCAGGCGGACTCTTAACCACTGCGCCACCAGGGAAGTCCCCTTAATTGTGATTTTGATCACACTGGAATGCACTGAGCCTAACAAATTTTTGAAAATTATTGGCATAGCTAAAATTCTCCTCTTTGAAATGAAAAGGAAAAAAAAAAAAAAAAAAAGAACTTATAAACTACCTTACTTATAATACGAGTTTGGGAATATCTATGAGAGAATGGAGAAAGGTTGAAATGTTTTCAAGCATATTCGCTCAGAACCTGGGGTGAGGGCCGAAGCAGGAACTCAAGCTTTTAGAGAAGAATTGACTATTTAGAGAAGGTTTAGATTATTAACTTAGTTGTGTTATTTTTAAGTAACATCTTCCATTTCAGTTAAGAAAAAACTTGCATTCTTATTTTCAACCTAAAGAATAAAGCCTCGTCTACTGCCGTTACCATCTTTCCTTTGAATACGGTGTGTGTGTATGCGTGCACATGTGTGTATGCTAGAGAAGAGTACAGGGAACACTGAGAGAAAATGTCATAATTAATGGAAAAAGAAATGATTATTAGTGGGAATTCTGCAATAATGTGTCAAGGACCTGCCCCAAAATAGCTTCAGGTTGATGGGGAATACTTAACTGCCAGTGGTTTAACTGTTACTGACAGAAATCCCCTAGGACGAGGCAAGTGATGAGCAGTGCAAGATGCAGGCAGAACACATTTCTGGACAAATGCACCAGGCCTCGTTAAACGTGGAAACTGCCAAGATGCACCAAGATGTCTTAAGCCTGTACCCAGACCCCCACCAAACCTGATCATCTTTCAGCACAGACATCAATGTTTCTGATATATTTACTGACAAAAGAAGGATCCTTGAGATATCCTGACATTGGAAACATCACCCAACAGAACTCTCAGGTTTGGCTGCCTCATGCTTTAATATATCTATACTTAATGCACATCTCTTGCTTTGATTCCCGATGAGCTCTCTATGAGATGTGAAAGAAAAATGATTTAACATTTTGCTTAATGTTGTTGTGAAAATCACAGGATACATTTCATCAATTAGTGTTGTGGTGTTTTTCTAACAGTTCCTGGTAACCATAAATGGTAAAACAGTAGAGTTCAAAATGTAATCATATTTAACAACTATTCTGTTTTCCTGGACTGATAACAGTGAGTTTTGAATCCTTAGTTCCCTGTTTCTCCATGATAACTTCCCAATCATGAAGATAATTTATCCAATAAGTTATTGATAAATACTCTTATATCGTTTTAGACTTAGTCTATAGAAAAGACTATAGGGATGTCAAAAACTTCGAAAATAAACAAATAGTCACATAGTTACTTCACTGAGCCGATAGCTACTAAAATTTGCCTGGAAGTATAAGCATAGCATAAAAGAATAAATATCAAATTTGGGACATTCCCAACACTGAAAGCAAATAGAGAGATATTGGTCATTAAGATGGTTTCAATATGACACTTCAATATAGTAGTAGTTAAGGAAGAAGACAAATTATTTTACCTAGTCAAAGAAATGTTCCAAAGTGTTCTTTAGGTGATAAAAAAATGGCAAAGTAATTGGAAAAAATGTTTAGGATCCTGTTACTTTCTAGTGGTGTTTTCACTATAGATGAACAGGTTTCAGATCCTTTCTTTCTAAAAGAAAATCTTTCCACTTATTTTTCCCCCCAAGAAGAGCACAAGTTGGGGTAAAAGGAGAAGGGGATAGAATCATATATCTATTAAGAGAACTGTGGTTAAGGTTGGGTTCACATCCAGGCCCCACTGCTTGTTAATTCTATAACCCTTGCAAACTATCTCCTCTCTAGAAGCCTCGGTTTTCTCACGGATTACATGTTGAAACACAGTAGTGTGTGCTTTATAAACAACTTGGGTTATTGTGAGGAATAAAGGACACAACGCATGTTGATCAAGTCTGACATGTGTCTGGCACGTGCTGCATTAATCAGTGAGTTCTATCATTGTGTTGGATACAGCGGTATTTTCACTACAGCCTCAACATTTATGAAAGTCCTCACTAAGAGCCATGGTGAAATAAGCTTAGGAAATAATAAGTTAAAGAACATAGGACCTATATCTTGACTGTAAGTCTTCTGAGATATTTCAGTTTCCAAGGATGTATCATAAACTTTGAGGAAAGAAACAAATATGTAAGGCTTTACAATTTTATTTGAAATCCCTTTCTAATCAAGTGAGACTTACATGCCACAGAACAAACTTTGAAAGTGTCACACCTTTTATCTGTAGCCATCCAACTGGATACCCCAAGTTGAGTCTCTCACCCCATTAGTAGATGTCTCAGGTGTGCTGTCAGAGTTACCACTAAAACTACAGCCCTTGATATTATTTCCCATTAATTTGAAAACCTTCATCTGCTTTCCATGATTGCAGAAGTTCTAAACTCTTTAGTATGGCATTTGATGACTTTGAAAGTATGGCTTAAACCTTTCCTTCCCATCTCTTTTCTAAGCATACCAATGTCCTTTGGAAGCACTGGGTATCCATGGTTTCTCACCCTATTTTCTAAACCTACAGTGAATCCAAACTACTTCTCCACCTGACAAAACACACTCAACTCTCAAGAAACAACTCATGTGTCCACATCTCTGGATGCTTTCCCAGTACCATTTTCTTTTCAGATAGAACCTCTGAACTTTTATAATATTCTTTTATATTGTTTAGGTATACAAATCTATTAAAGATTATTATTGTTATACGTTGTGACTGAATCCATTTATCCTCCTTCTAATAAATTCAGAAAGAGAATGGACATTCTAAAAAAAATCTTCAAAACCTAACATGATGTCTGGTCCATAGTAGATAATCAGAAAATTGGCTGTGAAAAACTGGAAATACTGGAAAAACATGTCAAAGCCTAGACATTGAAACTGTGGATTACAATAAATATTTCCATATATGGAAGAGAGAAATCTACCATTGCTCTACTAAAACCCAGATCCGCCTCAGGGCAGGTGACTACAGGTGTGTTTGCCTGCAGATAGTGAGTACAAGTCAAATTATGTCAATTCCTTCTAAACTTAAAGGGTATTTCTTAGTTCACTGTCAGCAAGAGAATTGGGACAGTCATAGGTAACTTGAATCAAGGGGAAACTCTTAGTTTATGTCTACTGGGAGAAGATGAATAAAACATATAAGTGGGAATTTCATAACCAGTTTTTATATTTAACAAATGCTATGGATTAAAGTTCCCTCAAGTTGCAGGAAAGATGTACTGTTCAGTTTTAAGGAAGAAGTAATTTTCCTCATTACAGTAAAAATAAGCCTCACCTAATAAACTTTGCAACACACACACAAAGAATATTTCTTCTGAAAGAGCAACTACATTTAAACTGCTTTCAAATTGTCTGGGCCTTCTGGAGCTTCCACCACCATCAGGAAGAATACAAAGATTGTTTGATTTATGTGGAAGGGGAAAATAAATTCTGTGCAATAGTCAAATGCAAAAAATATTGAATACAAAATAGACATTATGCGAGAATTTAGTATTTTAAAAACAGTTAACCTTTAATACAAAGTTCTTACATATGCCTATATCTGAGTTCAAATTCTTCTTGAAAAGAGACAGAAACAGACTGTTAACAATCATGTATGTCCAGAGATTTTGGTAAATGAACATAATCCACTTAATGGAGAAGAAAGAACCTTAGATTAGGAAACTTGTATATCTATTTATAAGGAATTATATGTTCATTTCTTGACTGAAACATTCTTCAGTCTGAAAGAGAAGCCAATCTGACCTGCTGATGCTGTGAAGAATTCATATAGATGAAATGAACTGTTGACAGAAATATCTTAGAGCAGCACCTCCCAACCTTCTTAATAACTTTTGAAAGAAAGGAACCATGTAAGATTCACCTACATAAATTTACACATCCTGAGGGCAACCTCACTGCATGAGGTTCAAGGCTACTACAACTCAAACAGGAAGTTGTCGTCTTCAGTGGTTTGAGTATCAGAGGAAGGAGCTTCTCCCAGAAAGGCTGGAGATAAATCAGGAAAAATATCTCAGAAGGACAAACCCTCAAAAGAGGGAATACCTCGTTTGAGTTTAAACTATTATCAAATACTTGACAGATTCATGAACTACATATGAATAGGAAATACTCCAGAAAGCCCAGTGGAAAGCAAAAAGTTTGAAGGCTAAGAAATCTAAGCCAATATTTCAGCTGCTACTGACCACAGGTGATACTGAGATTGGAATACATTTAATTAGAAAAGCTGGATAAAAACACTAAACTTAACATTAAAAGTACAGAAGGGTCAGACATTTAAAAATAAAGCACAGATTGTTTGCACGTTAAAGAAAAGAATATGTCTACTATTCACAGTAAACATGAGAAAGCTGGTGTGGCTACACTGTATTAGATATTTGAAGCCGGGAGTATTACAAGAGATAATGAATGCCATTTCACAATGATAAAATATCAATTCATCAGGAAAATATAAAAACCATAAATATGTATGTGCTAACAGCAGATTTTCTAAATATATGAAACAAAACCAGACAGAATTAAAGGTAGAAATAGATAAATAGACAACCTAGTTGGATATTTTAACACTCCTCTTAATCTCAATAAATGATAAAGCAAAAATTTAAACAAAAATCAGTGAGATAAGAGAAAACATGAACAACCCTATAAAGAAGCTTAAGCTAACTACAATTTATAGAACCTCACATCCAACAACTGCAGAAATCATATTATTTTAAAGTGCACATGGAAAGTTCATAAAGACATATTATCAACTATCAACAAATTTCAAGAGCTGAAACCAATTACCACAACAGAATTAAGTTAGAAATCAATAGTGATAAGATACCTAGAAAATTTTCCTAAAATACAAAAATTAATCAACACACATAAATAATCATGGTTCCAAAAAATTACAAGAATATCTGAAGAAAAAATTATAAAGTGTATGAAAATATATTTTCTTTTAATTTTGGGAAATGCCTACATTGTTGCTTAAGGGAATATTTACAGCTTTAAATTCTTATAATATAAAAGAAAAAATTAAGTTTAAAATCTGTTATCTAAGTTTCCTCCTTAATAATTAAATGCAAATAAGTAGAAAGAGAGAAATAATAAATGTAAGGGAGAAATCAATGAAGTAGAAAAAGAAAAAAGAGAAAATAAAGCCAAACAATGGCTCCTTGGAAATTATATAAAATAATAATCTCCTTCCAAGACTGCTCAAAAGAAAAGAGATAAAATACAATATATCAGTATCAGGAATAAAATAATTTTGTTATAAGAGATTCTATAGACATGAAAATCATAAAAATGAATATATTATAAACAACTTTGTACCATAAATTAGACAGTCTAGATGAAATGAACAGACTCCTTGGAAATTACAACTTATAAAAATTGACATAAGAAAAACACAGAAAGCCCAAAGGACCCTATAACTATAAATAAATAAAATTTGTAATGAAGAAAAAAATCTTCTCACAAAGAAATGGGCCTGTCAATATGGTTTGACTGTGAATTTGCCAAACACTTAAGTAAGAAAAAAATAGAAATCCTAGACAAACTCACTTTATGTGGCTATCATAGCTTGATTCCAAAACCTGAAAAAGATATTGTGTAAAGGAAATTAGAGACCAAAATCACTCATGAACATAGATACAAAAATCCTTAACAAAATATTAGCATGTGGAATCCAGCAATATATAAAAAATAATACACCATCACCAAATGGAGTTTATCCCAGAAAAGTAAACTCTGTTTAACACTGAAAAATCAATCCATAAAATTTACCACATTAACAAGAAAAAGGAGGAAAATGCCACCTAAATCAAAAAGGGTGTCCACTTCCATGATTTCTATTCAATATTCTGGCCCTAGTCAGTGCAATAAGGCAAGAAAAAATAATGAAAGGCATAAATACTGGAAATAAAAAATAAAACGAGGGTTATTCACAGGTAACATGATTATTTTGGTAAAAAAATCCTAAGGAATTCTACAAAGCAAACAATAGACCTAATGAATAACCAATTTAACATTGTCACAGGTAAAATATCAGTATACAAAATTAACTGTAGTGTTATAGACCACCAATAAAGAACTAAAAAATAAGATTAAAAAATGAATCAATACTATTTACAATATCATCAAATAACTTAACTGGTTAATAATATATTTAAGAAAGAATTCAAAGATTCAACCCTGAAAAATACAAAACATTACAATGAGAAATGTTAAAAGACCTAAATAGATGAAAAGATATAACATTTTCACAAATTAGAAAAATCAATATTGTTATTGATTTTCAACATATTTATCTATAAATTCAATATAACTCCATTTGAATCCCTAATAGTTATTTTTCTGGAAAAATTGACAAGTTTATTCTAAAATTCATACAAAACTTCAAATAATGTAAAAGAGCCAAAACAATCTAAAGCCAAACAAAACACACTGCTGTAGAAATGACCATAGAGCCACAGCAATCAAAACAGTAAGCATAATATAAATATAGACTTATAAATCAAAGAAACAAATGAGAGTGTTCTGAGAAAAGACTCATTTTTATATAATCCATTAATTTTTGACAAAAACACCATTTCAATTCAATGGGGAAAGGACACTTCATACAAATCATACTGGAAAAAGCATAAATAGATGGGGAGAAATGAGCCTCAATCTTTATGTTACATCACAGACAAAAATTAACTGGAGTTGCCTCACAAACCAAACTGTAAAACTTCAAATGATAAAGCTTCTAGAAGTAAACTAAGACTTCTAGAAAACTAAGTGACTTAGAAAACTGTCACTTTTTTTTGTGCCTCTGGGACAAGCAACAATTTCTTAGGACACAGAAAATACTAAGTATTTTTTTTTTTTAAGTGATAAATTGGATTTCATTAAAATGATAAGGTGCTATTCATCAAAGGCACCAAAACTGAGAAACAGAAGGCATTCAATAGACACAGAATACGTATCTGTAATACATGTACCTGACAAAGGACTTGCAGACAGAATGTAAAAAGAATTTTTACATAAAACAATAACAAGAACAGCAATAACAGCAAAAGCCCCAATTAAAACCATGGGCAAAACTGCTGAACAGGTCTTTCACAAAAGAAGATATTATATATATATATATATATATATATATATATATATATATATATATATATATATTCAAGACAATAAACACATGAAAAGAGGCTCAGCATTATTAGCTATCGGGGAAATACAAATTAAAACATTCACACTTGAACAGCTAAAATTAAAAAGGCTGATGTCACCAAATCTTGGTAAGGATATGGATTATTACTCTCATACATTGCTGGTGGGAGTGTAAAATGACAGAACCACTTCTGAAAACTGTTCGGCAGTTTCTTCTAAAGTTAAAAATGTATTTACTCTATGATCCAGCTATTTTACTCTTAGGATTTCACCTAAAAAACGAAATGGACAAATATGCACATGGGGAGAATTTGATAAGAATTTCATAGTCTGGTCCACAAGAGGCAAAACCTAAAAGCAATACAAATGCCATAATCAGAAGAATGGCTAAATTAAATTGTGATACATTCATACAACAGTACTCAGGGAAAAAACTTTCTGAGTTGCACAGTTAACTACATGGATGAATTTCCAAAACATTACAGTAAGTGACAGACCAAATAGAAATACTACATACTATATCATTTTATTTAAATGAATTTCAAGAAAAGATTTGATAGAATGACAGAAATCAAATCAGTAGCTGTCTATAGAGACAAAAAGTGACTTTAAGGAAGCACTAGGGAACATTCTGGGACAGTGGAAATATTCTATGTCTAGATCAGGATGGCCGTTACACAGATGCATGAATTTATCAAAATTTATCTAATCACATACTTAAGATCTCTGAAGTTACTGCATGTAAGTTTTACCTCAGTAAAAAAAAATATATTCTGTCATGTTATGAAATGGGCTTTGAGAGAAATTTAAGTTCAGCTGCAGAACAATAAAATTACAGTTATTTGCACACCTTCGTGCTCACTTTATACAAATACACAAACATACTCAAACAAATTCTTGCAACTACTATTAATACATTATCCAAAGAAAGTAATCATTTTTAAGTACAAGAGAGGAAAACATGGTAATGATAATTTCTGAGATGTGTGAAAATTAGCATTTTCAATATTTTGATTTTTCCTGTCACTTAATAAAAATTTTGCATTTGAAGTTTTTTCTATATTCTGTTAAATTCTGTTTATCTCATAAATAATGTTTTAAATAGACAGCTGTAAATGGACAGCACTGATTCTTATTTATTTTTACATGTTCTATGCCAGCCAGTACACCAGTTGATATTTAACATTTAAAATTGAAAGGAAAGCACAAAAATTTACTACATCTCAAAAATAAGATTTAGTTTTACTTTAAAAATATGGAAGATGTCAAAGAAATATTGTTTGTTTCCAAATCAAAGATATCATATCACATTTTTCTTTTAGTAAAATTAATAAAATTTCTATTTTTGCTCAAAAAATGTTAATGAAGTAAGATTAGGAATCAGACCCATTTTCTCTCAGAAGTGTTGGCTGTAACATTAGTGTCAAATATTTCATTTTACAAAGGCATTATTTCATATAAGTGAATTTAATAATAACAATAATAAAGTAGCACATGTTAGTTTTTTGTTTAAAAGAAAATTCAAATTTGACAATGTGGACATTTTTCTCCTTTGGAAACTTGCAAGACAGGGTTATGTATTTTCCTGTCTGGTGGGAATTTCCATCTATCTTACAACCCCAAACCCTATCAGAAATATCACAACTTCTTTGATGTTTATATATATGTTTCAGATTCAGGGGAAAATGCAAAGAACAAATGCCGAGATTATTAAAAATTCTCATTCCCTATTTTGAATTCAAGAAGGTACTAGCAACAAGAGGGGGAAGGAATAACATCCCATAACCCTGTTTTATATTTCTCTGCATAACTAAGGCATTCACACACTACTTTGTCATATTTTATATTAATACCCTGATAAGTTATAAAGGTTTCAATAGGTATCACAAACTCAAAAGCCTGTAGGGTCATGTAGGTAACATAAATAAGCAAAGGAGTCTAGAAGTACATAATAAAGGGTGGTGGTAAGGATGTGACTTGGAGAGCATACTCTCTATATAAGGGCAGAAGGCACCTACTGCTGCCTGGCATGGTACCTCCAGAACTTCTGCATCTTCATAAGAGGCAAAAATATCTGCATTTTAATGCAAACTCTTTGATGTTGAAAATAAAGGTTCAAAAAAATTTAGTTAGTGTGCAAGCTAGAGAACCCACCTTCTGACCCAAAGTTATCTATGGGATGTCAGTTCACAACCTGTGACATAAAAATACCTTTCTTAATTTATCTCACCTGTAGTACATTAAGTGAGGAATTTTTATCACTTCCTTTTTAATGACCAAAAAAAAAAAAAAAGACATGGAGATGCCCAAGAAATTAAGTTGATCATACAACCATGATTAGGTCCTGTATTTAAATCTTCTGCTTCCCAGTACAGTGCCCTTTGATCTAAACCTTTGAACTAGGTAGCCAATCTTCCAAACATCATGACTGATAAAAAGCAAGTTCAGGTTAGAGAGCAAAGGTAGCTTTAGGTAAAGTTGGCTCCCTTTTCCTACTTTTTGCTTTTGGGCTCCATCTGTCTCTGGTCATTTAGTGTCACTCTTTCTTCCACTTATTCATCCTGCCCCAAACTCTATGATTTGGAAATAAAAATGGTGAATAAAGTTCTAAGAAATAAGACATTTATGATTATTGGGCATAACTTTCACTTTAAAACGAAATGGCGAGGAATGGCAAATTCTTAACTAAATCAACTTATATAATATTTAAATTTGGGGCATCTATCACAGGCCAGGTGGAAAGCTGGAGTTGACAGGAAGGTTCAGAGACCCACCCAGCATTATGGAGGCTGTACTTCTTTGGTGACTGTGATTTATTGCATTCTAATCTGGGATTGAGTGATACCTGTGTAATTTGAGATAAAAAGACATAAAGAATTCTCCTAAAGCTACCTTGCTTTTTCCTTCCCTATAACTTTTAAAACTAAAAGAGAAGAATATAGAGATGATGGTACATAATTTTACACAATGACTCATTTGTGTGTCAATTCCAAAGCATCACAGTGTTATAGCCTTAACAACCAAAAAAGAAATATTAGTAACTCATCTCTTCTAAGTTCTTCTAATTTAGGGGGTTCTTAGAAAATTCTGAGGTATGCAATATGCCAAGAAAAAGTGGTGCTTAGCACATTTCACAGCTAATAAATGCTACTATAAAGATACATAATTCTATATTTATTACCTAGCTGGGGATTTTACTTTACGTGTCAAGGAATGAAATTCAACTATGAAGAAGCATGTTTATTTCACTCCCTCTTCTCCTTCTTTGTAACTATGTATGCATCACTAGATTGTAAGGGTCCTTCTTCCAGTACACATGCTGATGAAACTAATCATATGGTGTCTTATAGTTGTCCAGTGGAGCACATCTGGCTTTCTCGAGGACATGCTAAACAGACTTAAATCCATCAATAATCTCTTTTCAAACATTTTAACAAAAGGTATCAAAGGTTTGAAATGTGTCTTGAGATAACTGGTGAAATCTCACATTACCACATCCAGGTATATTCTCACCAGGTATATTCTCTCCATTTATATGGATGCAATCCAAAATAAATGTGACTGGGCTTTCCAGGTATTCTTAGAGATAAAAATGGAGAGACATCAACTTTGTGTCTGAAACACACACACACACACTCACTTTGCATCTATATATATTATGTGTATATATACATAGTATAAATGTACATACTGTGTGTATAATATGAAATTTTCTTATTTTTGCTTAGGCAAAAATAATAAATGTAACCACGTAGAGGAAGGATGTGGAGAATGACAGTAGTTCACATCTGAGCTCTGAAAAGACTGATGCAAAATGTCAATATCTGAGTTTTCAGCAATTTAATCACCTAAAGAAGCCATAATTGCTGCAGAAATTATTTTCTAAAGTTGACATTCTTGGCTTGATAAAAATATACAGACATCAAGGAAAAGCATTCTTTTCTTCTACTAAGGGGACTGAAAGTCTAAGCCTTTCTAACCAAGGAGAAATTTAGCAAGGATAGGCACCCCAAAATAGAAACAAAATAGGAAACTGATCTTTCCTAAAAAGAAACCATCTCTTGAGGTTACAAAACTCACTGTTTGTTAAAACTGCTCAACTAAAGCAGCTGAGAGAGCAGATATTTCAGATTATATCAGGCCATTAAAATTATTTTGCAATATTATTAGTTTCCATATTATATGGAATAATGTACTACAATTTTAAAAGAAAACAATACTTGCTGAAATAGTGTTACAGGGCATTTCATAGAGTAGGTACTTAATACATATTAATTTTCTCTACTTTTCCAAAGAGATAATCACAAAATATCTCATACAGGAGGAAGGGATGGATCATGTTCCTTCTCTTTACCTTGTCATTTTTAATTCAAATGTTAAAAGTCAATTCTTTCAAGATTTTTTTCTCAAAGTTTAATGGAACTCAGCAATAACCCAAATTATTATGAGTCAATTATGAGAAAACAATTATCAGGTACCTACACTCTGCCTGACACTTTGCTGGGTATTAAGAAAAGTAGATATAAAATGTTTCTTCCCTTAAGTAGTTTTCAACCTAGTTGGAAAGACAAAAGGCAACAGACAGCACAGGAGAAAATGATACATAAGAATAACAGCTGAATTTGAATGGTGCCAGGAATTTACAGCATGGATATGTCAATTACCAAAACAAATTAATGGGCTACACTACTATTCAATATTCTAACATTTATGTGTTTTTGTACTCTATTTTTTGGCATTGGTTATAGTCTTACTGGTGGAGAAAAGGGGATATTTGTGTGAATAGTAGATTAACTGAACTGTCTGGGGAATGAAGGCAAGTAGATTTTCTAATTTTTTCATAGACTTTTGTTTAAATAGGGGAAAGAAGGTATTTTTTAACATGATGCTGCAATATTTCATGAATGATTTCATTGACTTTTCCTAAAAATAGTTTACCAAAAAAATGCAAAGCATAGGAATTTGGGAAAAGTCCTTTTATATTAAAAGTCACACATTAAAATTACAAAGCATATACTGTAAGCAAGACAAAGTTGAACAGACCTTTCAAAACACAACCAGAATATTAGAGAATAATAATAAGATGTATTTAAAATATTGCACTTTTAAAAAGAAACTGCTGAATTCCTAAAATGTGAAGAAATACTATTGTAAATAAAGGAAATTATTTAAATAATAAAAAGATGTAGGTAATTTGATGAAAGGGGATCATAATGAAGGGTTGAAGCTGGTAACAGTGAAGATTAGGCAGAAATGTACAAAGAAAGGGGAAATCACAGCAACATTTCTGAAAAAACTGCCTGTAGCAAAACTGAACCAAAAGGAGCTATGGGCATGTGAACAGTGTTCAATTCCTCTGCTCCTTGCTTCATTCAGCTTTGTTAGTATGCTTTGCACTGTGCTGCTTTTACGTGGTGGTAAAAATGCCACAATTTGCCAGAATTGTTTATGGACCGCTGTGACTTCCACATGAAGATGATGGCATTCCTTAAGTGAAATAAGCCAGAGAAAGAAATAATGCATGGTATCACTTATATGTGTAATCTAAAAAAAAAAAAAAAAAAAAAAAAAAAAAAAGATCAAAAATTTATGTGGAAAAAAAAAAAAAAAAAAAAAAAAAAAAGTCAAACTCATAGATCAGAGAGTAGAATGGCGATTGCCAGGGGTTGGGGAAAACAAGAGGTGTTTGGTAAATGGGTACAAACTTTCAGTTATAAGATGAATAACTTTTGAGGACTGAATGTATAACATGATGGCCATAGTTGATAATACTGTATTATAGAATTGAAATTTGCTGAGATAGTACAATTTAAGTATTCTCACACACAAAAAAATGATATTCAAGGTGATAGATGGGATTAACTTGATGGTGGGAATCCTTTCACAATGTATACATATATCAAATCATGAATGTTGTACACTTTAAATATATTGTAATTATTTTAATTATTTGTAAATTATAGGTCAATAAAGCTGAAAAGAAAAGGACAGAATTTGTCTATTTACCAACAATTTATAAACTAATTTACATTACAGAAACATGTTGTAGCAGAAGAAAATTCAATTGTTTAAAAAAACAATTATATAATTTACTACCTTTGGATTTTCAAAGGGATATTTTGCTTTTTTTAATGAACACTAGGCTATTAATATTCACAAAATTGTTTTAATAGTCTTTACAATATGTTGAAGGAGAAATACACTAAAATAAGTACTTACGACACAACATAGTAAATATTAATACTGAGACACAAACAAAATGTAACTTTTAGAATCCTGAACATACTATTACTATTATCTTTCTGCCTTCAGTACCTTAGCTTTTAATGCCCTCTTCCTCCTTGGCCAGGGTCCAATTTCTTATTCATCTTACAAGAATTTCCTTCTTCAGAGCAAAAGCCAGCTCTACCCACCACCAGTCCCTCCAATCAGGAAACTTACACAAGCCTCTTAGATAGCCTCATCCACCAGAGGGCAGACAGCAGAAGGAAGAAGAACTACAATCCTGCAGCCTGTGGAACAAAAACCACATTCACAGAAAGATAGACAAGATGAAAAGGAAGAGGGCTACGTACCGGATGAAGGAACAAGATAAAAACCCATAAAAACAACTAAATAAAGTGGAGATAGGCAACCTTCCAGAAAAAGAATTCAGAATAATGATAGTGAAAATGATTGGGGAACTCAGAACAAGAACGGAGGCAAAGATCGAGAAGATGCAAGAAATGTTTAACAAAGACCTAGAAGAATTAAAGAAGAAACAAACAGAGATGAACAATACAATAACTGAAATGAAAACTACACTAGAAGGAATCAATAGCAGAATAACTGAGGCAGAAGAACGGATAAGTGACCTGGAAGACAGAATGGTGGAATTCACTGCTGTGGAACAGAAAACAAAAAAAAGAAAGAAAATGAAGACAGTCTAAGAGACCTCTGGGACAACATTAAATGCAATAACATGTGCATTATAGGGGTCCCAGAAGGAGAAGAGAGAGAGAAAGGACCTGAGAAAATATTTGAAGAGATTATAGTTGAAAACTTCACTAATGTGGGAAAGGAAATAGCCAGCCAAGTCCAGGAAGCGTAGAGAGTCCCATGCAGGATAAACCCAAGGAGAAACACGCTGAGACAATATAATAATCAAACTGGCAAAAAATAAAGACAAAGAAAAATTCTTGAAAGCAGCAAGGGAAAAACGACAAATAACATACAAGGGAACTCCCATAAGGTTAACAGCTGATTTCTCAGCAGAAACTCTACAAGCCAGAAGGGAGTGGCATGATATACTTAAAGTGATAAAAGGGAAGAACCTACAACCAAAATTACTCTACCCGGCAAGGATCTCATTCAGATTCGATGGAGAAATCAAAAGCTTTACAGACAAGCAAAAGCTAAGAGAATTCAGCACCACCAAACCAACTCTACAACAAATGCTAAAGGAACTTCTCTAAGTGGGAAACACAAGAGAAGAACAGGACCTACAAAAGCAAACCCAAAACAATTAAGAAAATGGTCATAGGAACATACATATCAATAATTACCTTAAATGTGAACAGATTAAATGCTCCAACCAAAAGAAACAGGCTTGCTGAATGGATACAAAAACAAGACCCATATATATGCTGTCTACAAGAGACCCACTTGAGACCTAGGGACACATAGAGACTGAAAGTGAGGGGATGGAAAAAGATATTCCATGCAAACGGAAATCAAAAGAAAGCTAGAGTAGCAATACTCATATCAGATAAAATAGACTTTAAAATAAAGAATGTTACAAGAGACAAGGAAGGACACTACATAATGATCAAGGGATCAATCCAAGAAGAAGATATAACAATTATAAATATATATGCACCCAACATAGGAGCACCTCAATACATAAGGCAACTGCTAACAGCTATAAAAGAGGAAATCGACAGTTACACAATAATAGTGGGGGACTTTAACACCTCACTTACACAAATGGACAGATCATCGACAATGAAAATAAATAGGGAAACAGGAGCTTTAAATGACACAATAGACCAGATGGATTTAATTGATACTTATAGGACAGTCCATCCAAAAACAGCAGATTACACTTTCTTCTCAAGAGTACATAGAATATTCTCCAGGATAGATCACATCTTGGGTCACAAATCAAGCCTCAGTAAACTTAAGAAAACTGAAATAATATCAAGCACATTTTCTGACCACAATGCTATGAGATTAGAAATGAATTACAGGGGAAAAAACATAAAAAACAGAAACACATGGAGGTTAAACAATACATTACTAAATAACTTAAAGATCACTGAAGAAATCAAAGAGGAAATCCAAAAATACCTAGAGAGACATGACAATGAAAACACAACTATCCAAAACCTATGGGATACAGCAAAAGCAGTTCTAAGAGGGAAGTTTATAGCTGTAAAAGCCTACCTCAAGAAACAAGAAAAATCTCAAACAATCTAACCTTACAACTAAAGGAACTAGAGAAAGAAGAACAAAGAAAACCCAAAGTTAGCAGAAAGAAAGAAATCATAAATATCAGAGCAGAAATAAATGAAATAGAAACAAAGAAAATAAGAGCAAATATCAATCAAACTAAAAGCTGCTTCTTTGAGAAGATAAACAAAATTGATAAACCATTAACCAGACTCGTCAAGCAAAAGAATGAGAGGACTCAAATCAATAAAATTAGAAATGAAAAAGGAGAAGTTATAAGACACCGCAGAAATACAAAGCATCCTAAGAGACTACTACAGCAACTCTATGCCAATAAAATGGACAACCTGGAAGAAATGGACAAGTTTTTAGAAAGGTATAATCTTCCAAGACTGAACCAGGAAGAAATAGAAAATCTGAACAGAACAATCACAAGCACTGAAATTGAAACTGTGATTAAAAATCTTCCAACAAACAAAAGTCCAGGACCAGATACCTTCACTGGATAATTCTAGCAAACATTTAGAGAAGAGCTAAGCCCCATCCTTCTCAAACTCTTCCAAAAATTGCAGAGAAAGAAACACTCCCAAACGCATTCTATGAGGCCACCATCACCCTGATACCAAAACCAGACAAAGATACAATAAAAAAAGAAAATTACAGACCAATATCACTCATGAATATAGAAGCAAACATCCTCAACAAAATACTAGCAAATAGAATCCAGCAACACATTAAAAGGATCATACACCATGATCAAGTGGGATTTATCCCAGGGATGCAAGAATCCTTCAGTATATGCAAATCAATCAATGTGATACACCATATTAACAAACTGAAGAATAAAAACCATATGATTATCTCAATAGATGCAGAGAAACTTGACAAAATTCAACACCCATTTATGATAAAAACTCTCCAGAAAGTGGGCATAGAGGGAACCTACCTGAACATAATAAAGGCCATATACAACAAATCCACAGCAAACATCATTCTCAATGGTGAAAAACTGAAAGCATTTCCTCTCAGATCAGGAACAAGACAAGGATGTCCACTCTCACCACTATTATTCAACATAGTTTTGGAAGTCCTAGCCATGCCAATCACAGAAGAAAAAGAAATAAAAGGAATAGGAATTGGAAAAGAAGTAGTAAAACTGTCACTGCTTGCAGATGACATAATACTATACATAGAGAATCCTAAAGATGCCACCAGAAAACTACTAGAGCTAATCAATGAATTTGGTAAAGCCGGAGGATACAAAATTAATGCACAGAAATATCTGGCATTCCTATATACTAATGATGAAAAATCTGAAAGAGAAATTAGGGAAACACTCCCATTTACCATTGCAACAAAAAGAATAAAATACCTAGGAATAAACCTACCTAGGGAGACAAAAGACCTGTATGCAAAAAGTATAAGACACTGATGAAAGGAATTAAAGATGATACAAACAGATTGAGAGATATACCATGTTCTTGGATTGGAAGAATCAATATGGTGAAAATGCCTATAGTACCCAAAGCAATCTACAGATTCACTGCAATCCCTATCAAATAACCAATGGCATTTTTTACAGAACTAGAACAAAAAATCTTAAAATTTGTATGGAGACACAAAAGACCCCGAATAGCCAAAGCAGTCTTGAGGGAAAAAAGCCGAGCTGGAAGAATCAGACTCTGTGACTTCAGACTGTACTACAAAGCTACAGTAATCAATATAGTATGGTACTGGCACAAAAACAGAAATATAGATCAATGGAACAAGACAGAAAGTCCAGAGATAAACCCACTCACCTATGGTCAACTAATCTCTGATAAAGGAGGCAAGGATATACAATGGAGAAAAGACAGTCTCTTCAATAAGTGGTGCTGGGAAAACTGGACAGCTACATGCAAAAGAATGAAATTAGAACACTCCCTAACACCATACACAAAAATAATCTCAAAATGGATTAGAGACCTAAATGTAAGACTGGACACTATAAAACTCTTAGAGGAAAACATAGGAAAAACACTCTTTGACATAAATCACAGCAAGATCCTTTTTGATCCACCTCCTAGAGAAAAGGAAATAAAAAGAAAAATAAATAAATTGAACATAATGAAACTTAAAAGCTTTTGCACAGCAAAGGAAACCATAAACAAGATGAAAAGACAACCCTCAGAATGGGAGAAAATATTTGCAAACTAATCAATGGACAAAGGATTAATCTCCCAAATATATAAACAGCTCATGCAGCTCAATATTAAAAAAAAAACAAACAACCCAATCCAAAAATGGGCAGAAGACCTAAGTAGACATTTCTCCAAAGAAAACATACAGATGGCCAAGAAGCACATGTAAAGCTGCTCATCATCACTAATTATTAGAGAAATGCAAATCAAAACTACAATGAGGTATCACCTCACAGTAGTTAGAATGGGCACCATCAGAAAATCTATAAACAACAAATGCTGGAGAGGATGTGGAGAACAGGGAACTCTCTTGCAGTGTTGGTGGGAATGTAAATTGATACAGCCACTATGGAGAACAGTATGGAGGTTTCTTAAAAAACTAAAAATAGAACTACCATACGACCCAGTAATCCCACTACTGGGCATATACCCAGAGAAAACCATAAGTCAAGAAGACACATGCACCCCAATGTTCACTGCAGCACTATTTACAATAGTCAGGTCACGGAAGCAACCTAAATGTCCATCGACAGATGGATAGATAAAGAAGATGTGGTACATATATACAATGGAATATCACTCAGCTATAAAAAGTAACGAAATTGGGTCATTTATTGAGACGTGGATGGATCTTGTGACTGTCATACAGAATGAAGTAAGTCAGAAAGAAAAAAACAAATATCGTATATTAATGCAAATATGTGGAACCTAGAAAAATGGTACAGACGAACTGGTTTGCAGCGCAGAAATTGAGACACAGAAGTAGAGGGAAAACCGTATGGACACCAAGGGGTGAAAGTGGCAGGTGGGTGGGGATGGTGGTGTGATGAATTGGGAGATTGGGACTGACATGTATAAACTGATGTGTATAAGAACTAACATGTATAAACCAATGACTAATAAGAACCTGCTGTATAAAAAATATATATAAAATAAAATTCAAAAATTAAAAAAAAAAAAAAGAATCTCCTTCTTCAAGAATCTTGTCCTCAATGACACTTACCTTGACTATCCATAGGAAGATTCCTCAGCTCTTTGACCAACCATTGTACCTTGTACAGATCACTTTTGATATAAACTTAGATGAGAACAGGTATGGTAAATCACCTGCATAGTTTGGTCAAAAAAATTAACATTGACATGGTGATAGTTAAGTGTTCAATAAGCATATATTGAATAAACAAGGAAATACTTATCTCTGCCTAGGAGATTCTGAAAGGAAAAAAAAAATAAGCAATTACTCTGGCCTCTGCTGAATGAATTCAGGGATTGAGGAACATGCAGGTGATTATTACAGATACAGGGGATGGTTAAGCAAAAGTCACAGTGATATTATTTCTGGTCATATCAGTTGTAAAGTTAAATTTCAGGAACCAAAATGGCAACAGTTCAAGTTATAATTATAATGGCTAGAACTCTATGTCAACAGCAAAGAGTTTTTTCTCATCTGAAAAATTCTATGGTGGGATTTGTGGCATTGCTTCTAAAAGTTCAGTCTTGAACTTACTTTAATTCTACATTTTTTTTCTAGAAATCCTTTGAGATAGACTTATTTTAATAACACAGTAATCAGTCAGTGAACTTCTGTTGCTTTCAATTAATAGGCTTAAATAAGGTATATTAGTAGGAATTTGTATTGGTGGTATAGTTGTTTTAAAAGTGGAAATTTATTTTATTGACATCAATTCATAGCATTTATATAACCAACACATACCATCCATTTCTTACTTAGTTTCCACAACATATAAAATTCAAGGGAACATGAATTAACTGAATGGCTTACAAATGGTAGCCATTTCAGCATAATCTCTGCAATTAATTTTTATGGAAAAAAAAGAAAACCAAAGATCAATTCACTACTTTGAACTGTCTTCCTATATTTGTAATAAGAAAAATGAGGATGCCTGTAATTTTAGGACATAAAATGGCAAAAAGACACAATGTTCTTTCTACGTGGAATACCCTTTCTGTCCTTATTTACCAAGACTATCTCAGTCACCTTTCTAGATGTACTTTAGTTATTATCAGCTCTGGGATGACTTTTTAAGATCCACTGAAAGAGAGCTAAAAAATGCTCTTTCTTGTGTCTTTGATATTTTATACATATACTAAAACCTACTTGTTTTAGCAATTGTTAACTTCTACACCCTACTGAACTATTAGCTTCCAAAGACCATGATTAATTTATCTCTACATCTTGAGTAGTTCATAGAGCTCCTGCAACACTGTAGCAGCTCAATATATTTTGATTAAATTGAGTGAATGAATGGAATCAATATTTTTAAAGCAATAGTGAAAATCCAGGAAATCAAACTGACATTGGAATACAGTGACAAGTGAAATTTAGTTCAATGGTGGAAATTTTTAAAAAATAAAATTTTTATCATGTGACTAGTTTGTATATCAACACTAATGGCACAACTAGGGTAGTTCAGAAGAAGAAAATTTCTGCAACAAGGAATAGAGCTAACAGTTTCAAATAAAATGTACAGGGGAAATTGCCGAAAGTATTAAGATGTGAGAAAAGATGAGAGTAAACTGTTTATAAGAACCTCAAACCAACCTATCCTAAGCCCTCCTAAGTGAGAGACTTATACACTTAAAGAACTGGAAGCACCACAATGCCATCATTTCAATTCCTTCCTAGAAAAATGAGGAGTCAGAGGTCAGGAAATTTAACTGACTTACTCATAATATTGAGATGTAGAGAAACCAAGCAGGGAATTGCACTTAGAATTGGGATAACCAGAACTGGGTTCTCCATCACAAAGCGTGCACACACACACGCGCGCCCGCGCGCGCGCACACACACACACACACACACAAACATTTTAAAGTTATTCCCTACAACTTTACTTTTGTAGTTGCTGGGGGTTTTTATTTGTTTGTTTTTGTTTGGCCCCAGCTGCTCTGCAACCCTCAGGTACAATGACTTCCCTGGGGAGGTGGCAGAGTTAGCAACACAACTCAGATTTACTATATTTCCAGTCTAGTATTCCAATGTAGTATAGTAATGAGAGTATTAGCTGTGAAGTGATATCAACCTTTTAGATTCCTGCTGTGCAAGCTACAGTTGTGTGGCAATTGAACTATTTATTCTCTAAATATTAATCTTCTATCTGTAACATGGGAATAATAAGAGTACCTAATTCATACTCTTGTTGTGAGGAGTAAATGAAATAGTGTAGAGAAAGTGAATAGTCCATGGCCTGGCAGGGGAGGTGATGACACAGCTCATAAAAAAATGACTCTAAGGATACCACACCATGCCTTGTAGCCTCTCTGCATAGGATTTATTGGCATGGACATCCCAACAGTGCTGTCTACAACATCCTGAAAGTAGGCCTACACATGAGTCATCAATCCCACTTTAGGTTATATATCCGAGGGAAATAAAATCATTATCTCAAACAGGAACTCCCATATTCACTGCAGTATTATTCACCATAGCTGAGATATGGAAACAACCAAAGTATCCGTCAACAGATGAACGGAACAAGAAAAGGTGGTATATATATATACAATGAACTATTATTCACCTTTAAAAAGAAAGAAGTCCTGTCATTTGCGACAACACAAATGAATCTGAAGGGTATTATACTAAGTGAGGTAAGCCAGACAGAGAAAGACAAATACTGCATAGTGTCACTTAGATGTAGGATCAAAAAACCAAAAAGGTCAGACTCAGAAACAGAAAGAGTAGACAAGCGGTTGCCAGAAGCTGGGGGTGCAGGAGTGGGAGTGGGGGGAATAAAGAGAGGTTGACAACAGGGTTAAAAAAATATATATATCGGGAAGCATTTAGTGGTTATATTCTCAAGTCCCAGTGACAAATATGCATCATGTTGATATTCAATTAATAAAGAAGTCAATAGTTACATTATGAACATAAAATAAATAATAACAATAATGCTTATTGGGAGGCTATGTTTTCTTTTTATTATAGTTGTACACGTAATGGGGGCTGGGAGGAAAGACTACAATCACGTCATTCTCCTGCTCACAGCCTTCAATAGCACCACATTTTTAGTGTGTATGTCCTTTCTCAGCCTGACTCCACTCTCCTCTTTCAGCCCTTTTTGCATTTTTTGCCCCCAGGGAAGACTTCATACTGGTGACACAGAAGGTTTCTGAGAACTCCAATCAAAATGTTCTGCCATGATCATTCTGGCTCTCAGTTTTCTTTCTTTTTTTTTGCCATTGACATTAAAGAGATGCTTTCAGAGAACATTATACTTACAGGGGCATTCTTCATAAATTTTTAAGATTTTTTTTGCACACACCCTGAACCCTGTCCATTTTGTGACCATACCTACACAAAACCTCATCTCCTACAAAGCCTCAATAGTCTTCATGAAACGTATTGCAAAAAGGTATCTCCCACTGGGCCCATGCTGGCCTTCCCAGGCAGGGCTTGGTCAGAAAAGAACTTATTTGTGCAAATTTGTAAAAGGCTGCTTTCTCCAGGCCAACAGAGCTCCCAAAGAGGAAGCAAAGTGGGCTGGACTGTGATTCCCACTTCCTCCTAAACCAAGCCCAGCAGGCCAGTTTCTTTATCAGCCCGCTTTGGGGCCAGACATGTTTCAGAATTTAGATGTTAGAAAGGTAATTAGGGGCATATTTTCATATATGTGGCAGGGTTAGGGGTAAAATCCCATAATGAAACACATTAATATTTCTTCAGAAAGGTGTGAATAGTCACATAATCAAAGATAAATAAAAACTATAAAGAGCCTATGTCAGATCAGGGTAGGTTTGCCTCCAAAGGTGAGATCAAGTTAGGCTAAAAACGGAAAATTTTCTTGTAATTTATGTTCAGGCAAAACTTAACCTAAGCTAAGCTGAACTCACATTTGGTGGCAAGCCTGGCTTGATCTGACACGAGGCTATTTTATAGTTATCAACTCATCCATAAGCTTCTTGAGAATGAGACTTAGAATTGATTTACCTTTTTAGGTACTCGAGCACTCATCACTGAACTTTCAAGTAGGGGATGCTCAATATATTTGCTGAATTGAATACACACACACAAACACATATATCAAGATGAGTAATATTTGAAAAACAAGAGATGGAAGGCAACTAAATCTTAATTGTCACAGACTAGCAAATAAGTCAAAACATTTGTATTTCTCTTCTCCCCTTTGCTGCCATACCCCTAGGAAGAACGCTGGTAGCTTAGTAAATGAAATCTGCATTCTTTCCTTCTCCCCAGCAGAAACTCACAAGCTAGGAGCAGAAGCCAGTGCTTATTTGTTTCGCTTCATTATCCTAATAAATAAGATATGCCTTTCAGGGATTTGTCACTGAATCACAGACACTGAAGCAAAAAAAAACCCTCAGTTTTTAAAAAAAATGTTTGTGCATATATAATAAGAACAAAGAATGGTTATTTCAGGCAAACCAAACTAAACCTAGTTAACCCACACTTAATTTACATATGTTGATATTTAACCTTTGTTATATAAAATGTGTTTTATATAAGAAATAGTTACCATTGCACTAGAATCGATGTTTTACGTGTGAAAGGGAACATACCGCTTGCAGTTATGAATTCTATAAATCTACCTACCTTTCTTTCTATAGAGATAGCAAAATGTCCTTTCTTGTTAATCCTTGAGGATGAAACACTGCTACAAAAAAGTGTGGCTGTTTTCAGAAGTAGAGTAGAAACTTTTGCATGGTGATAAAATCAAAAGCCCTTGGTATCTAGGAAACAGAAAATCCTTACGTGTTTATTGTTCCTCATCTGCATGTATATAAATAGAGATATGTAGCCTTAACCTTCAACCTCTATACCCTCTTCACAATAGAGGGTTCTTTTATTCCAAACAAGTTTTGAATCTAGGGAAAAATCGTAATAAAAATAAAATAATACATATGAATAATTAATATATAAATATAGTCCTATGCTAAAATTATTCCAAAGAGCAAATTAAGATGATATCAACCATTAATTAAGCACCACTTAAGGAAATTGCCTGGAATTCCTTTTCATATCAACTGTTCCAGCTTTTTTTTTTTCTTTTTTACTGTGGAATAACTAAGATTTCACCAAATGAAAACATCTTACATATCTGGCAACAGAATCAATAATGTGTTGTTACATAGAAAAGATCATTGATAAGTTTGACTGATTGATAAGTCTAAGTTTGCCTTAGACTAAGTTCTCCTGAAAGGAGACTCTGAGGCAAGACTTTGTATTCTGCTAGCATATCAGGAAGGTGATCACACAGCCAGAATAAGAAAGGGACAGAGGGAAAACCACTAGAGTGAACATTATTGAGCTAGGTACCATTATGGAAAAACTGCACTCAATCCCACTATAAACCCTTTGAGTTACTTGTAGAGTGCATGGATGCCCTACCAAAGGATGGAAGGCACCATCATTCCTCCACTGACTTACTTATTCCATTGGTTGAAGGGTGCCCTTAGGGCATTAACTCCCTTAAATTTGTGTTATATCTACACTTGGGTTGATCAAGAGAGACTAAAGAAAATTCATGTAGATCAAGACTTTTGGTTATTTAAAAGAATGGGATTTGTAACCTGTTAATAGGGTTACTGGAGCATAGAATCACAGGACTGGGCCCTTCCACTTGTAAACATGGTTTATTTCCTTTCATCATTATAACTCATAAATTATTTTTCGAGAATGGAATGATTACCATGCTCTAGAAACACCCCCTCATACCCATCCACATATATATACAGTATATATGTATTCCTGTGAATCTATGCATCTATTTTCTGACATTTATATTGAAGCATACAAGAAGCTCCTCTCAACACTTCAAAATGAAACAGAAATACTTCAGTTGATCCTATAAAAGAGGGTTCATGTATCTCCCTGGGGCAGCAATGATCAGGTTGTGCTCAGAACTTTTCTTGCCATCCTCCACCCATAACCCAAGATGAAATTTTGAAATTGAAAAAAAAAAAAAAGATACTCCACCAGCAGAGGGCTAAGAGTCCAATAAGGGCAATCAAGAATTTTTACTAAATATTAAGTAGAAAATGACTAGTGGATTTGTTTGGTAATAAGCTTGACAGATGTCTGGCAAGAAGAAGACAGACAGCCCTAATATTTGTACAATAATTACCTATGAAAGGGAGCTACCGAATGATTCAGTAACGATTTAAAGGACTCAAGGGTTATGATTAGATTTGCATTTTAGGAAGATAGCTTGGGTGAACTGAAGGAGAATATTCTAGGACCATGTGAAGCTGAAGGCAGGGAGACGAGAGGGGAGGCTTATGCAGAAAAACAGGCAGGAGGGCTAAAGAACAGATGCAGGCAGTGGCAGTAGAATGGAGGGGAGGGGAAAGATTTAAAGCAGCGTGATAAGACACATGGCGACAGAGCAAATGTTGTAAATAAGAGAAAAAGAGGCCTCTCTGTTGCTTCCTGGTTTCTGCTTGGGGGGCAAGGTAGCAAAGTGGCAAAGCAGGCAACAAACCATCTTTTCAGGTTTCCAACACGGCACGCTTTCTATTAAAGCCTTATTGTCCAATTTTCAAAACAAGAGGAATGCATGCAACTTGTTCTTTCAAAATTGCTTTTTTGATTTTTGTTTTCTGCTTATTTTTCCAAAAAAAAAAAAAATTCTCATGGAGACTCACAGGTAGCCTTCGAATTACCCTAATTCACTTGGTATTCAGATGAATTAATATACTTGAATGTATTTCCTTGTAATGGATTGACTTGTCTAGCCAGCCAATAAAAGCAGCCTTGGGACTCCATGTATTTCGCCCAGTATTATATTATAGCAACTGACAATAATAACAGTAATAATTATCCAATTTCAAGATGGAGAAGTACCTTTGACCTCTATTTGATCCCCCTGGTCTATCTAAGTCTGATTCAGCATTGATTTCTTTCCCAAGGAAGTTGCTATAATCATGTTATGGCTGATTTATCACAATATGCTTGCGGGCTAGTAATTTCTCATCTTGAACTTGCTTCTCTCATTTTTTTCTCCATGAAAAGACATATTGAAATGTTATTTTTTTTTTTTCCCAAAGGAAAGCACTTTCTCCAAGTGTTCTTCCATATTTCTTTCAGTGGGTGGTGTTAAGTGACCTATGGTCTTTGAGACAGATCTTAATTGCACTATGTATGTTGGCAGGGCAAAAATCAAACATAGATAAAATAAATAAAGCTTTCCACAGAAAATCTAATTTAGATTGCAAATATGGTAACAGAGAGAGAACATATGCTCAGAAAGCACTAGGTTTAGGTTCTAGATTTTTGCACCAAGTATTTTTGTGATTTGGAGCAAGTCACTTATTCTTTTTGAATTTTGGCGTCTTTGCTTATGAATTATGTCTAGTCGAACCCATCTTGTACACACAAATTTTAAGCATATACAAAAACTGTGATAAGAAATATAATGGAAAAAAATTACTATAGCTTAGTGTAGGGTTCAAGTCAGTTAGTAGATAAATAAGGACTCATCATTTTAAAAAGGTGAGAGTACACTTTAGGTGAATTTTAAATGAAAAACACCTTTAATATTACCCAGTACCAAACCCTCACAAAATTGAGGGTCAGAGAGATTAAGTAATGTGACCAAGGTTCACACAGCTTATTAGTTCCCCCTTCAAGGGACTTTAAGTCTTGTAATTCCTAATCCAAATCCTTATAATTCCTCCTCCAAAAAATTAACATTTGCTGGAACATGGCCATTAACAAACACATTAATCAAGAGAGATCAGGTACTGCTGTGCAAACAACTTCCAAATCTTGTTGGTTTAACATTATTTTTTTTTCATTCCTGCTTCACGTCTGCTGTGGATTGCTGGTAGCTCTGCTCTGTATTATTGTCAGTAGGTTCCAGACTGACAAAACAGCCAATATCTGCATCTTTGCCAGTCAGCATGAGGGAGAGGGAGAGAAAGGAGCAAAGCACATTGTGGGTCTTAAACTATCTCCTGCAATTGACAAGTCATTTTGTCCCATCTCATTGGCTAAGCAAGTCACGTGGCCACATCTAACTCCACAGGAGATGGGGAAGTTAAATCCTACCATATGTCCAGAGAATGTGACATATTTAAATGAATATAAATAATGAATACCATAGCACGTTTAGCAAGTGAAGAACATGGAAAATTTAAGTTTATTCCCTAAAATAGGCAGAGAATTTAGGGAATGTTCTTCAGAGTCAGATTTATAAAGACCAATTCTCTTATAATTTGTCTCAGACTCTGACATACATCAAAGATTCAGGGACAAAAAAGGTATACACGTCAAAATTTATCAGTCAACACCTAAAGCAGATTTCACATAGCAGTAGCCTGCTGGCTAGATTCAGTCAGTAGATGGGTTATTTGGCTCACAGAGAGGCATAGTAATTAAAAAAAAAAAAAATTCAAT
Source organism: Aethalodelphis obliquidens (assembly GCF_003676395.1). Lineage (NCBI taxonomy): Eukaryota > Metazoa > Chordata > Mammalia > Artiodactyla > Delphinidae > Aethalodelphis > Aethalodelphis obliquidens. The sequence goes on from NW_020837996.1 coordinate 8,981,833, forward strand.
TAGTTGCTGAAAAATTTTTTAACATCTTTATTGGAGTATAATTGCTTTACAATGGTGTGTTAGTTTCTGCTTTATAACATGGTGAATCAGCTATACATATACATATATCCCCATATCCCCTCCCTCTTGAGCCTCCCTCCCACCCTACCTATCCCACCCCTCTAGGTGGTCACAAAGCACCGAGCTGATCTCCCTGTGCTATGCGGCTGCTTCCCACTAGCTATCTATTTTACATTTGGTAGTGTATATATGTCCATGCCACTCTCTCACTTCATCCCAGCTTACCCTTCTCCCTCCCCATGTCCTCAAGTCCATTCTCTACATCTGCATCTTTATTCCTTTTCTGACCCTAGGTTCTTCAGGGTCAGATCTTTTTTTTTTAGATTCAATATATATGTGTTAGCATATGGTATTTGTTTTTCTCTTTCTGACTTACTTCACTCTGTATGACAGACTCTAGGTTCATCCACCTCACTACAAATAACTCAATTACTGAGTAATGGCTGAGTAACACTCCACTGTATATATGTACCACATCTTCTTTATCCATTCATCTGTCGATGGACATTTAGGTTGCTTCCATGCCCTGGCTATCGTAAATAGAGCTGCAGTGAACACTGTGGTGCAGGACTCTTTTTGAATTATGTTTTTTTCAGGGTAAATGCCCAGTAGTGGGATTGCTGGGTCATATGGTAGCTCTATTTTTAGCTTTTATTTTTTTATTTTTTTATTTTTTATTTTTAGCTTTTTAAGGAACCTCCATACTGTTCTCCATAGTGGCTGTATCCATTTACATTCCCACCAACAGTGCAAGAGGGTTCCCTTTTCTCCACACCCTCTCCAGCATTTGTTGTTTGTAGACTTTCTGATGATGGCCATTCTGACCGGTGTGAGGTGATACCTCATTGTAGTTTAGATTTGAATTTCTCTAATGATTAGTGATGTGGCACATCCTTTGCTGATATTTTTTAAACGAAGATTTCATGTACAAATTTGTTTTTCCGTTTCCTTTAAAAATTCAAAGATCTGGTAGAAGTAGATAATCATTCCTCCATCAGAAAAGTTGACTCGACTGACTAACGTTACCCTATGTATCTGGATCAAGAGTTTCCTAGTTTGTCACAGACCTCACAACTCCCTATTTTCTAACATCTGGATTGTGTCACTTATTTAATGTGAATGTCCTGTTAGAAACTAACTCTCCATCCAAATGTATTGTCCCCTTTGGGCCGAATGCTAGCTTTTATTTCTCAGCTTTCATTGCACCTGGGGCATGTGATTGAGTTTCGCCCAGTGCAGTGTGAGTGGAGGTAAAGTGAGCCACTTCCAGACCTGGTCCACTCTCCATAGTCTTCCATGCCTGGATGTTCTGAACACCTACTCTGATCTGTTATAAGGATAAAAAAATAAATAAACGTAAGATGTGTCTAGCCTCTGCAATTTTGAGATCTATTTTTTACACCAAATAGTTAGCTACTCTAATACATGAGTCATGCAGGTACCTCAGTGTGTGCTCACAATACCATATAAGCAGATTCTTGAATATAATATTCTTGAAAACTTTCTGGAACCAAATCATTTAAGTTTCATTTAGCTGGGGCAGTGGGGCAGGACTGAGGAATTTCAGGCAGAGGAAAAAAGAAAAGAAGGGAAAAAGACATGAGAATACACACATGGATGGTTTGAGAAACACTGGCTGAATCAGTTTGTCAAAATTCATAAATGAATCAAATATTTTTAAAAGAAAAAAATGGGAAGCAATAACTGGACAGAATTGAATATGGTTGCAATACCACTATTAGAAGAAAGCATAATCATAGATTTATTCAAAATAATTTGAAGATTTTGAGTACATAAAGTCATTCTCATTTATTTTTTGGTAACTGGTTTTTAAAGATGGTCCCCAATGAATTAATCCTTCTAGGATTTATGTTTTAATTTTTTTGTGGTTCCTTTGTTCCATTGAATTTGGGCTAGCCTGGAACTAGGGTTAACCAACAGAATATGGCAAATTCAAGCTATGCTTGCATGTGCCTAGCCTTTAAGAAGACAGCTGGCTTCTATCTCTCATCTCAAGATGTCATGTAAGAACTCTCACTACAAGGTGAAGATTACACATGGAGAGGGCACATGGAAAGATAATCTGGAAAGGAGAATCCTTCAGACTACAAGAAGAAAAAAAGAGGCCCAGCCTTTCCAGAATCCAAGGCAAGCCTCTCGATGAATTCTGCCCCATCTACCATCCTCCTTAAACAACATGAGAGATCTCAACAAAGATCAGCTGAAGAACTGCCTAACTGATCACAGACAACATAGAATAATGAGAGATAATTAATGGTAGTTGTTCTAATTTTTTTAAGTTTTGGAAAATTTTGATAGATAATAGATTATTAAAAGAGGGGATATTATAGGTCTGTGAGATATTAGAAAAGAAGGGATTACTCTGAAGCACAGAAATAACTTGACCAAAGTAATAATAATTACAAGAACAAAAATAATACCAATAATGATATTATCAGGCATATTTTATTTAATCCCTTGATAACAACAGGACATTCTTATTGCACTGTGTGTTACTGTATGAATACAGATATGAGCAAACACATCATATAGCACTTGAAACAAGAATGTCATATCCTTCCAATATAGAAACATGCATTGGATTCTAATCCAATGCATTGAGCCCATAAGGAGAGTAAAAAATCGTTCCCCAAAACCAAAGCTATAAAAAACTCCACTGATTTATGCATTTCATCTACTCTAATTATCATCATAGTTAGAAATGGCATCCCTTCACATATAATGAAATAGTCTGTTCAGACAGCTGTCCAGTTACTTCAAATTCCAGTCATCCATGATCTAAATCTTCACAGAGCAGCATGTGTTATTAACCCATTGCTTAAAGGCTACCTGGTTTGGTGACTTCAGACTATAACTGGTGGGCAGAGGACAGTACTACATTGAGCTCTGATTTCTCTGCCCCAAATAAATGAACTATATATGGACAGAAGGCTTCAGTTCAATCTGTTGCCAACCATCCATGAGCTACAAGTGAGTTGTTGTGTTGCAGGTGAGGTAATTTCTTCCACAGCGTTGACATGCAATAAATAGCTGTAGTGCAAACACATGAACTCCATCAATCCATTGCCTATCGATTTTGAGAGAAAATGAAGGGTTGATTATTCATCCCAGGTAAAAGAAGAAAAATGAAACCAAGTTGAGCAAGGCCAGAATGTAATGTATTATTTCAAATGAAAAGGCAGCCAATTGTCTAAAACACGGCTTCAGGAGGAATAGTGCACAGTAAAGTCATAAACTTCCCAAAATAAATTGTCAGTTGGAGAAATGCCAAGAAAAGGGAGGTATGAGAGACACTTCTTTATACATGACCAACATCTGCTAATATTACAGTATTCTGGGCATATAAAGAAGGAATATGCTTGTACCTAGGCATAACTTATGGGTAGAAATTGGCACTAATACTGGTGTGAAACTTGGGAGGGCACTATTGAATAAAAAGGACATAAAGGATTACTAATTTTAATTATTCAGCATAGAAGTAACACATACTTGTTGTAAACAAATGCATATATAATCACACAGAAGAAAAATCTGTAAAATAACAGTGAAATGCTTCTCCTATCTGCTCCCAACTCACATTCTCTCTCCCCAGAGATAATTAATGTTAGCAGGTATATAATTTTTCAGACACACATGTATAAACACATGTACACAAATATCTATATAGACAGGTTTTTAAAAGTTGCGTTATAAGATACATATGGTTCTTCAACTTGCTTTTTATACTCATCAATAGTGACATTAATTGGACTTTCTTCACTGTCAGGGCATACAGAGATAACTCATTTCTTAATGGGTTTGTTTTTATTCCAAAGAATAGGTGAAATCAATTATTTTTATTTTTTATGCTTATTGGTTTATTTCTTCATTTTCTTCCAGTTTTATTGAGCTATAATTAACATACATCACTGTATAAGTTTAAGGCATACCACATGATGGTTTGATTTACATCTGTTGTGAAATGATTACCAAAATAGGTTCAACTAACATAGATCTTCTCTTGTAGAAACAATTTTTAAAAAGTAGAAAAATTTCTCCTGTGCTGAGAACTTTTAGGATATACTCTCTTAACAACTTTCCTATGTATCATACAGCAGTGTTGGCTATAGTCATCATGTGGTACATTACATCTGTAATACTTATTTATCTTAAAACTGGACGTTTGGACATTTGATCACTTTCCTCCAAGTTTTCCTCCCTCTCTCCCCCTCTGATAACCTTAAGTCCGTCCTCTTTTTCTATGAGTTTGGTTTTTGTTTTATAGATTCTACATATAAGTGACATCATACAGTATCTGTCTTTCTCTGACATTTCATTTAGCATAAGGCCTTCAAGGTCCATCCATGGTAAATTTTCCTCATTTTTTATTGCTGGATAATACTCCACTGTGTTTATACACCACAACTTCTTTATTGATTCATCCATACATGGGCACTTAGGTTATTTCCATGTCTTGGCTATTATAAATAGTGCTGCTATGAACATGAGGGTGCAGATATCTTTTCAAATTAGTGTTTTTGCTTCCTTTGGATACATTCCCAGAAGTGGAATTGCTGGATCATAAGAAAGTTTTACTTTTAATTTTTTGAGGAACATCCATAATGTTTTGTATAGTGGCTGTATCAGTTTACAATCCTCCCAACAGTGTGCAAGGGTTTCTTTTTCTCCACATCCTCACAAGCATTTGTTATCTCTCGTCTTTTTGATGATGATCATTCAGACATGAGGTGATATTTCATTGTGGTTTTGATTTGTATTTCCCTAATGACTAGTGATGTTGAATCTCTTTTCATTTACCTGTTGGCCTTTCATATACCTTCTGTAGAGAAATTTCTATTCAGGTCCCCTGCCCATTTTTAACTGGGTTATTTGGGTGTTTTTTGTGTGTGTTTCTTTTTGGATTTTTTTTCTTTTTCTTTTTGCTATTGAGTTATATGAGTTCTTTTTATTTTTGAATATTAACTACTTATCAGATACATGGTTTGCAAATATTTTTCCCATTCAATAGCCTGTCTTTTCATTTTGTTGATGATTTACTTTTCTGTGTAGGAGCCTGTTAATTTGTTGTAGTGCCCCTTGTTTATTTTTTATTTTGTGGCTTATGCATTAGGAATCATATCCAAAAACTCATTACCAAGATTCACATCAAGGAGTTTTATTCCTATGTTTCCTTGTAGGAGTTTCATGGTTTCAGGTATTACATTTAACTATTTAATCCATCTTGAGTTAATTTTTGTGACTGGTGTAGGATATAGGTCCAGTTTCCTTCTTTTACATGTGAATATCCAATTATCTGTCACTACTTATTGAAGAAACTGCCTTTTCTCCATTGAGTATTTTTGGTTCCCTTATCAAATATTAGTTTACTGTATATGCTTGGGTTTATTTCTGGGCTCTTGATTCTGTTCCATTAGTCTATTAGTCTGTTCTTATGCCAGTACCATGCTGTTTTCATGACTGTAGCTTTACTGTATAACTTGAAATCAGGAAGTATGATGTCTCCCATTTTTTTCTTCTTTCTCAGGATTTGTTTGGCTATTTGGGATCTTTTACAGTTCCATGTAAATATTAGGAGTTTTTTTTTCTACTTCTATAAAAACTGTCATTGGAATGTTGATGAGGATTGCACTGAATCTACAGATGACTTTTGCTAGTACGGACATTTTAATAATATTAATTCTTCCAATCCATGAACACAAGATACCTTTCCATTTACTTGTATCTTCTTTGATTAATTTCATCAATGTTTTGTAATTTTCAGAGTAGAGATCTGTCACTTCCTTAGCTAAATTTATTCCTAAGTAGCTTATTGTTTTGAAGCTGTTGTAAATGGAATTCTTTCATTTCTTTTGCAGAAATTTTGTTGTTAGTGTATAAAAATGCTACTGATTTTTGCAAGTTTATTTTGTATCCTGCAACTTTACTGAATTCACTGATTAGATCTAACAGTTTTGGGGTGAATTTTCTATATATAAAATCATGTCATCTGCATATAGAGACAATTTTACTTCTTCCTTTTCAATTATGATAATTTTATTTATTTTTCTTGTCTGATTGCTCCAGCTAGGGCTTAGTACTATGTTGAACTGGACTGGTGAGAGTGGACAACGTTGTTCTTGATTTTAGAGGAAAAGCTTTCAACCTTTCACCATTATGTATTATGCTAGCTGTGGGCTTGTCATATATAGCTTTTATTATGTTGAAATATGTTCTTTCTATGTCTAATTTGTTAAGAGTTTTTATCACAAATGGATGTTAAATTTTGTCAAATGCTTTCATTGCATCTATTGAGATGATCATATGATTCTTTTCTTTCATTCTATTAATGTGATGTATCATATTGATTGATATTCTTATGTTGAACTATCCTTGCATACCAGGGATAAATCCCACTTGACCCTAGTGAATGATCCTTTTAATGTGCTGCTGAATTTGGTTTGCCAGTATTTTACTAAGAATTTTGCATTTCTATTCATCAGGGATATTGACCTGTAGTTTTCCTTTTTAGTAATGTCCTTTTGTCTTTTGGTATCAGGATATTGCTGACCTCATACAATAACTTTAGGAGTGTACCCTCCTCTTCAATTTTTTGGAGTAGTTTGGGAAGTACTGGTGTTAACTCTCCTTTAAAAAGTTTCATAAAATTCACCAGTGTGATCATCTGGGCTTCACTTCACTAGGATAATTTTTTATTACCAATTTAATCTCCTTGCTAGTAATAAGTCTATTCAAATTTTCTATTTCTTTCCAGTTCAGTCATGAGAAGTTGTATGTTTCCAGGAATTTTTGCATTTCCTCTAGATTGTCCAGTTTTTTGCATATAGTTGTTCATAGTAGCCGCTTATGATCCTTTGAGTTTCTGTGGTATCATTGGTAATGTCTCTTGGGTTTTTACTTATAATTTTGTTGATTTGGGTCTTTTCTCTTTTTTTCCTTGGTTTAACCAGCTAAGGGCATGCCAGTTTTGTTTATCTTTTCAAAGAGTCAACTCTTAATTTGGATAATCTTTTCTACCGTTTTCCTGTTTTCTATTTCATTTATTTCTGCTCTAATCTTTATTATTTCCTTTCTTCTGCTAACTTTGGTCTCAGTGTGCTCTTCTTTTTCTAATTCCTTAAGGTATAGAGTTAGGTTGTTTCTTTGGACCCTTTTTTGGTTCTTAACGTAGGCAGTTATTGCTATGAACTCCTTTGGCTGCATTGCACAAGTTCTGAAATATTGTGTTTCCATGTTTTATCTTAAGAAGCTGTTCACCCTTTAATGTCTTCTTTAACCTATTGGTGTTCAGGAGAGTGTTGCTTAATTTCCATGGATTCATGAATTTTCCAGTTTCCCTCTTGTTATCAATTTCTAGTTTCATGCCATTTTGTGTATTCTGCTCTTTTTAGATAGAATGTTCTATATATGTCTGTAATGTTCTATATATGTCTGAACATATATAGACATATGTTCTATATGTCTATTTGGCCTAAAGTGCTGTTCAAATCTGCTGTTTCCTTACTGATTCTCTGTCTAGATGATCCATCCACTGTCAAGAGTGGAATATTAAACTCCCCAACTATTACTGTATTACTCTTTATTTCTCTTTTTAGCTCTGTTAGTTTTTACTTTATATATTTAGATGCTCCAATCTTGGGTGCATACATATTTACAATTGTTATATCTTCTTGATATATTGATCCCTTTATCATTATACGATGACCTTCTTTGTCTTTTTTTTTTTTTTTTTTTTACCATTTTTAGTTTAAAATTTATTTTTTCTGATATAAGTATAGCTACCCCTGCTTTCTTTGGCTTCCATTTGCTTGACATGTTTTTTTCCACCCTTTTACTCTCAGTCTATGTACGCCTTTAAGGCTAAAGATAACCTCTTATAGGTAGCATATTGGTGGATATTGTTTTTTTGTTGTTGTTATTGTTGTTTGTATGTTTTATCCATTCAGCAATTCTATGTCTTTTAATTGGAGAATTTAATCCATTTATGTTTAAAGTAATTACTGATAAGAACTTACTTTTGACATTTTGTTAATTGTTTTTTTTATTGTTTTGTATGAATTAATCCCCTTGCCTCTGTGAGCATGGGAATTCTCTGTGTTCAGTACTGGCTTTGCTCTGAGGGAAATGAACTCTGATTGACCACTTCTCCACTGGAGCACTGCTGGGTCACATTACTTCCAAGAGTTATTGCCAGCCCTTCTGGTCAGATGGTCTGGAAGATGTTCTCTACAGTGGGTGGGGCTGTGATTCAGCTCCTTGCCTGGGTGTGGGTAAACCAGTATCTGGGACCAGCAAAACTCTTGGTTTGAGGATCCACATTAGGCTGATCTTCATCCTGCCAAGTTCCCTGACCAGTGCTTCCCTGACTTGGTTCTGCAAATGAGCAAAGCCTCTGGTTGGGATCACCACTTGGGCTCTTCAGGTATGTACTCAGTCTGTCAAGATCTGTGTGCTGGCTATTGCAAGCCCCTCCCCCCTTCTCTGTCACAATTAGATTCCTAGTGGTTGAGCCCCATAGATTCCCCTAGAGCCCCCGTGATGCAGTGATGCAAGATCAAAGGAGGGTCTCCTGTAAAGCTATTCACAGTTCTGGAGTTGCTGGTTTTCATCCCTGGGTTCTCTTTTTCCATTGGAGGAACTGGAGGCTCAGAGAAGACTTCTCTGCATGGTGTTGCACTGGCCTGGGGGAGGGGCAATGTGGGGAATGTGTAGCCGCTTCTCTTACTCTTTCAGTGAAGCCTGTCTTGGTCTCTGTGGTGCAGGGGGATGCTTCAGCCTCACCCCTGTGTTCTAGGATTTTCTCAGTAGTGTCTTATTCTTGATTAGTTGTTACTTGTTCTTCTTACGAGGGGTAGCAAAGTTGGGAATAACCTACGTCACAATCTTGGTGATGTCGCTTGGTGAAATCAATTATTTAATGCTTTGTCTATTGATGGACATTTATGTAATGTCAAACACTTGCATAAATATTTGTATGGCAAGATGATAACAGCAACAACAATAATAATAATAGTGATCGTTGCAATAGCTGACATTTTTACATGCTTACTATGCACTAGGCACTATGCTAAATGTTTTAGGTTCCTGTCTTCTTAGCAATTCTTTGAGGCAAGTGCTATAACTGTTTGTTTCAGATGACAAATTGGAGGCTGGGAAATATAATTTTTCCATGCCCCACAATTAGTCTTCAAGAGAAGCATGCTTTGAACCCAGGTTTGTCTGGGCCAAAGCCTAGATTATTAGACACCACATAAGACTGTCCTTAAAAATTTTAGGAGGATTATTGAGCAAAAGGGAATGTCTGTTTCAACTTTGAAGGCATACTAATTCAATTTTGGTTTACTCAAATATTTAGTGTATAAATATAACTTGTGGTGGTTCCCAGTCTGCTCCATGGCCTCCCTGGTGGACACATTACAACCAGGGCTGTGAAGGAGCCTTCTCCCACCTGGGATCCTGGCCTAGGCTTTGCTGTCACCTCTGCAAATCAGACCACATCATTCCTCAGGCAGGGACCACCCCCAGTGATGGCAGAGCTCTAGGGGCCTGTGCAGGAGGCCTGTGTGGCTGTGTATCAGGCTGGAAAACACTCATCAGTACTCCCATTCAGTTCATGGCATAAATGATTCCTGTCTTTAAAAATAAAAACTCTAAATAAAATGTTTCAAAGCATCTATTAATAAAAATTTAACTAGACATATGTATTTAAAACCCCATAATATACAACATCATCTATTAATTTAGAAATCTGATTTTTCCACCCTGGCATCTCTTGACTCTTTGACTCATTTATTCATATTTGGAAAGGTGCTTCCAAAGCTGGGGCTTACAATATAATGAAACATTTTCTCTACTGTTCCTGAGCTGAAGGGTCTTACAACCTTATTATTCTTCCTATGCTATCATTCTGTCATTTGGAAATAATGACCCTATTTATTGACTGAAAGATAGACTTTTTTCCTATTAAGGATATTCCTTCCTTAAAATTCTGAAAATAAGTAATTTTAGACCAAATTACATGTGATTTCCAAGGTAGTTATAGTAGAGAAGAGGTTGACTTTAAGCTTCTTGAAGAAAAGGTTGTATAAACACTGGCTCATCAGTCTCAAAAGGAATTCCATTTCCTACACTAGAACTGGCAATGATTTTGTGAGAGTGAAGTGTTCCTGTACATACTGTATTATGCTTTTGAGAATCATAATATTTGGAACGTCTCTGGTGCTCTCCCCCTTAAAAGTACTTTAACAAACATTAGCTATAATTATAAAGAGCTTTAGGATCCTTAGGGATGAAAAGTATTGTATAAATGTGCCATGTAACCATGACTATTACTTCTGTACATTGCTGCATAAATTATCAGAAAATGAGTAAATGGCTTTCATTCTCATGTACTTGAATGTTAACTGGGAAGAAAAATCTTTCACCAGTTTGGAGATGACAATTATATCACAGTCTATTTGCCTTAGCAGATATTCACTCTTTGTTAATCTTGACAGATTATAACCTCAGGTGCACTGTGTGTCTGGAAGTCTTTGTGTGTATCTTGACACAAGGTTTAGTGTCAATTCCAATGTTCAGTCTGCTGTGAAGACATTCTACAGTATATCTGGCCTGGCTATATATCACTCTTGTACATGTACCTAGATTCTGCTGAAGCAGAGAATCTAATCCAAGTGGTTATTACTTCACTGAGCAGTCATAATGCTCCATGAGTTTTGTTATTGTTTGGTGAGGTATTTCAATAAAGGAATTTAAAATAGTACATTACTAATTTTTTTAAAATATCAAATTCTTACATTTTTACTGAGAGATGAGTTTATTAACAATTCTTTCCTGGCAACATATCAAGTACATGCTGTTGATTCCTGATGTTTATTTCTCATTCCAGAAAGCTTAATTTTTAAACCATAGCACTTAGTATTTTAGCTTCTATTAGTTTTTCCAGGCATGAGAATATATCAAATAAACATAAGGTTGCCTATATTGAAGGTATTTTTTTTTTTTAATTTTCAGAAGTACTATTAATTTTCTTGCCCTTCAATCCTAATAGCCAGAAAACCACATGATTAATTCTTTAAAAAAATCTCTCCACTTCATCCTTTATTTTTATATTGATCAATGCTAGTGTTTAACCCAGTAAGGACTTCTCAACCATCTCATACTTCCACCATGGATCAAGACATTCAGTTCTATTTCATTTAAACAGAGGTAAGAACCCTGTCACTGTGGAGGGCTCGCATCTGAAATATTTCTCTTGAACCATCAGGGCTGCTGCAGCCTGACCTTCCTGAGATTCACCCTGGCTTTTGGTCCTCTGTTGGTAAAGTAGTTCCAAGGGTAGGCAGATCCTGTGGATGAGTAAAGCAGGCCTAGCATAACACAGCTGGCACTGGTAGAGATTTTGGCTATTTAATGGCAATGGTGGCTAATGGAACTTATTGTCATGTGTGAATGTAGATTTCGAGCTGCTACAGTTTCTAATGTATGAAGAAAGCCAGAACTCCAGTGTCTTGAAAAATTAATAACTAATACATTTAGAAACACTTCTTTGGACCAGATTTGGTCTGAGATGGGAAGCAAGCATGGCTTTCCCCTTCCTGACATGCAGCCCCTCCACCTCCATTGCAGTTGGGACACCCCTCTTGCACTTTGCTCGAAGGTTTCTTCTGTCTCCCTTGCTGGCTCCGCATGAACCCAGAGATCCCCCACCTTGGCTCTCCTCCTTTTGGGCTGCCCTCCTGCAGGCTCATGTCAGCCTGGTGATAGAACCCCCTTACCACTACCATTTTAGTTAGGTAGGCAGTGCTTTGTGCTTGAGCTCGTCTACTAGTCCTCAAACCATTCACTTTGTCTTCAGTTTCTCTCTAACTTTAATATAAGCTTCCCACAAGTAACAGGTTAATCTTCCCCTAGAGTAGCTTTCATTGTATCACTATCTTGCTCGAAAGCCTTTAATTGCTTTGCATTTCATAGAGGAAGAGATTTAAAATCTCATATTAATAAATTCTAGCCCATCACAAGGGCTTACCATGGCCCAGTCACTGTAACTAAGTGCTTTACGTGCATTATCTCATTTAATTATCACATTGAGGTAGATATTATTACCCTTATTCTATGGATGAAGAAACTGAGGCTAATCTCCCATTGACCTCGTTTTACATAATGAAAAAAAATACATAATCCTACAATGGCCTGAAATCATATGTTTAAAAAGAAGGGAAAAAAATCTCAATTTCTATCACAGCTCTGTCAATTACTAGCTGGGTACCTTTTAAAGATTCACATAAACTCTCTAAGCCTCATCTTCATCATCTAGAAATAAGAAAAACAATACCTATCTCTCAAGGTTATGTCGGATAAAATGAAATGATTTAAGTATAGAACTCTCCTAATGCAGGTTGAAATTATTAGCTTAAAACAAAGTAGAACTTTGCATTCCCTACTAAATTAAATGTCTAAGAAGAATGTGCAATTAAATGTGTGTTGTTGGAACCAGAGATCGCCTACGTAATGTGACTCCAGGGATGCTCAAAACACCACTTCAGCTCCTTCCTCACTTAGTCATTCAACATACACATTTAATGACTGCACTCTCATATGTCAGGTACTGCATTTATGGGAGAGGCAAACATGAAGGTCGACTTCCAGGTCTATGTCATAAAATCATAGGAGGAAGAGGAGGAGTATGTTTATGGGGGAGGTGAGACTGAGGGCAGTTTTGGACTTGTTAATATGTGTTGTATCAATTGACATCGACTATCCAGAAAGACAAATTGATATAAAGTTCCATGGTTCAGAAGAGAAGGTGGGCTAGAGAGGGAAATATGGGAAACTTATGCCTTTATATTTTATTCAAAGTCCATAGGACAGGATGAGAAGATCTGGGGAGAGAGTTAGAGATACAGAACATGTAGACCAGAACTCTGAGAAATTCCAACATTTCAAGATTAGGGAAGGAGGAGGAGCCAGAAAAAGTGACAGAACATAAAGGCAAAGAGGCAGGAGAAAAATCAGTAGAGTTCAATGCCACTGAGGTCATTCCTACTGAAGTGAAAGCTTCAGAAGGGTCAGGTAAAGAGTGGACTGAAAAGGGGTCTTTGGATAAGGTAGTGGAAGCTTCTGGTGACCTTAGAGAGAAAAGTATTGATGAAATGGGGAAGAGGAACATAAAAACCATTGTTCAGCCACCTTGTTACTGATATGGGAAACTCCATCTTTCTGACACTATACCCTTTAAACTGCTTTTATCTATGTTTAATTTTGGTTAAAAAAATAATAGAAAACCGGGGCTTCCCTGGTGGTGCAGTGGTTGAGAGTCCACCTGCCGATGCAGGGGACGCGGGTTCGTGCCCCGGTCCGGGAAGATCTCACATGCTGCGGAGCAGCTGGGCCCGTGAGCCATGGCCGCTGAGCCTGCGCGTCCGGAGCCTCCTGTGCTCCGCAGCGGGAGAGGCCACAACAGTGAGAGGCCCGCGTACCGCCAAAAAAAAAAAAAAAAAAAAAAGAAAAAAAGAAAGAAAAAAGAAAACTATGATAATCTAAAGGACCATAAGAGCACTAAGGACTCAAAGGAGAGTTTTTAGATGTCTAGCTGGCGGAAGGTGGAACTGGGGTCAGAGGTAGAAGGAAGGGCTAAAATGGACTGGTGGGTCTAAAGACAAAATCTTGCTATATTTTGGCCGAGGGACTGACTTGGTTTTAGTTTCCTGAAGTTTTCATAATGGCTAAAATACGTCTCATTTCATGCTACTGTTGAAATACCTTTATTATAGGAATCAAACAAGACAAAGCTTCTTTAAAAGTTTGATTCCTCAGGGAAAATAGCTAATCAGCAAAATAGCGTTTTCCTTTTTTATGGAGTGCAAAGTATGCTGATTTGATTTCTACATGGTATGGGTACCGTCAAAATACTGATGAAATCAAGTCCACATGCCCTGCCTTTGGGGCAGTCCTTGTGCCCAAAAGTGAAAAGCAGTGGAAAAACAGACAAAAAAACAGAAAAAAAAACAGTTCAAAAATCTCTCCTACCTATTTTCCTCCTTTTGAAATATTTCACTGTTACTGTTATTCTTTATTTCTGAAGAACAATCTGTTATCTGTCATGCACTGGTCAAGTGCTAGGGACATCAACCAAAGAGACAAAATAGCCTACTCTCATGTTGCTTATATTCTAGGGGGAACAAGGTTAAAATATTATTTCAGAAAAAAATGAATCATGCATATCCCCCAAATGTTACTCTGTGAGTGTAAATGAGTATGTGCAGTTGCCCATAATTCATTAATGTTTATTAACTCATTAGTACTATTTTGTTGTCAGATTATCTAGTTGAAACATCAGAACCTGGGAGCCAATGGAAATGCGAAGAGGGACAGATAAGTTTTGGAGGCAGGGGTGCGCAGAATTTTGGAAAAGATTGGAAAAATGACTGAACAAAGAGATCAGATCATTTTCTATCATTTATGGCAGTTAAAAACGTTGAACATCTGGAATCACCAGTTTAAGTTTTGAGGGTTGGAGGCAAATCCAATCCTACTAATAGCACACTTTTGCTAAAAGTTTCTGAAGCTGGAACACATTCAAAATACTACACTCTTTTCACTTAATAGAGACTCAACTTGTCCAGACTTAATGGACTGGAGAGACAAATAATAAATGACATCTTAAACAATCTATATCAGTAAAGAAAATAAAGTGTCTTTTCTCTCAAATATTCCACACTGAACTGATCAAATATTCTTGAAATCAGTAGGAACTCTACAACAAAACCCTGTGCCTGAATATTAGTAAACCCTTACCATATTTTCAAATTCTCCTTCCTTCCAGATTTGCATGTTGAGAAAGTGATTTATGAAATGACTAATGCAATGAAGACTTTAACCCAGTCTGGCAAACAAGAAAGCTAATTAGCAATAATTTACTTCTGGTTGGAAATTCATAATTTGCTGGGTCTTGACCTATAATTAATATATTTTGTGTGTTTCTTTTTCTAAGATAATTGATGGTACATACTGAGTGTTGCTTTAGGAAAACTTATATCTTAAATGCAATTAAAATTAAACCATAATTTTGTGTAGGTAAATTATGTAAGACATTTCAAATCAAAGAACCTTCAAATTAGTGTCTCACAATAACAGCAGAAGAATTAAATGTCTTATTTAAAATCACACTGAATAAACATAACCTTATAGGAAAAAACCTTTTTTGTTTTCTGAAATGGTACTAAATATACAGATATAACACCTTGCTGCTGAAAAGAAAATATTTGTCCAGGTTATCAACTAGTGCAGAACACTGAAAATGTCAATAGTAAAATAAATTATTGTTTGAGGTATTCAGAAAATTATTTTTTGTGGTACTGAGAAAATTTTAGAACTAATAAGAGATCAAAAGTTAGTATTAAAATACATATACTTGATGCCTAGAACATTTTTATATTAGCTTCATCTTTTTTTATTTTTTTTATTTTTTAACATCTTTACTGGAGTATAATTGCTTTACAATGTTGTTAGTTTCTGCTGTACAACAAAGTGAATCAGCTATATGTATACATATATCTCCACATCCCCTCCCTCTTGTGTCTCCCTCCCACCCTCCCTATCCCACCCCTCTAGGTGGTCACAAATTTTTCATTAAAAAATAAAATATTATTGAGATAAAGTCATATCCTCCTGTGCCCTTCCCTCAGAGGCAATTATTATCATGAATTTAGCTGAGTCTATTTTTACAAATTATCATACATACATTTATACATGATAGATCTATTCTGTAAATATATTTTGTAACATTTTACATAAATAGTATTCTACTGTATACATTATTCTACAGTTTGTAACAACATTATAGTTCTAGAATCCATCAGTATGTGTACACTTGTGTTTTAATCAAAATTATGGTTCTGTAATCTATCAATATGTGTGTTTTCATGTATATTCTCTTCCTATTAACTAACACACTTTCCCATTTATACATAAACACATATACTTTTAACTTATCTATTGTGCAAATTATGGACATTATGTACTTTTCTTTGTTATTTCAAACCATGTAAAAATACACATACAAGTATATCTCCCTTTTGTGAACTTGTGTAAATGTTTTTTAGAGTGTAAACATAGAAGTGGAATTTCTGGTTATGTCATTTTCAGTTTTACTGATAATGCCAAATTGTTCTCCAAAGTGGTTATTCCAATTCACCCTCCTACAAGCAGAGATGAAAGTTCAAAGTCATTGCCAATACTTGATACTGTCAGACTTTAAAATGGTCACCTATTTGATGGGTGGAAAACAGTATCTTATTTTATTCATTTATTTCTGTGGATGTTTCATATGTCTCTGATCATTAGTAATGCTCTGAGTTGCTTCCAAAATTAATATGCTATTTAGCTTTCTCTTTTATGGCTTGCATGATCATAATCCTTTGTCCATTTTCTTCTGTTCTTTTGTTTTCTTTTGTTTTTTTCTAATTTGCATTTCATAGAATGATTGGTCTTTCCAGAGCATCTTAAAAAGAAACTTATCTTTGATAAATGAAAACCAATACAAAGCATAAGTAAATTTATACATTTTCATTTAATCTCATCTGCCTGCCATTCTGCCCAGATCCTATTTGAGTGCTTGAGAACTTGGAAGATTTTACAGAAACAGGGATTCATACAGTAAGTAGTTTGGTATTTGCTAAAATCCTCAAAATAATTTCATTTAGAACCTAAGGGCTTTGCAGAGGAATTGTCCTGCCACCTACAAGTATGCCCATACCAGTACTGACATTGCTTCCAGCAGTCCCTTTAAGGAGGCTTTAACTAAGTGAAATGTGGTATATGTCAAAGTGATAGGTATGAAGAGATTCAGTGTTTTTAAACAACATCATTACTTTGTAGGGACTAAACCTTGTACAGGGGGTTCCTGCAATCTGATCTCTACCAATAAATCTTTCAGAAATCTCCACGTGGTATTCTCATGACTGCTATGAAGATGTAATTATAGGGACATCTGAGGGCAACACAAGGAGAGTATCCAGAGCAGGTTGGGAGAAAGAAGGAACTTGAAACTATTAAGGGATATAATGACAAGGTAAAATATGGCAGATAAGAAGTAAAATAAACAACTGGATGGTAAAACATATACATAATATCTATATACACACACATGCATGTATATTTGTATATATATACATGTGTATGCACACATGTGTATACATATATGTGTATATGTACAAGCATATGTATATAGCTCTGAAGACTTGTTCAGTAGAGCACTAATTCCCAGCAAAGAGTTCAATGAGTCTATAGTATTTACATCCACATTTATTTCATTTGCCCAAATGAATTATTATTGATATAACCTATCTGGAAAGAATTCTTTTAGGTAAGTACTGTCAACATGGTAAGTATTTAATATTTATATAACCCCAACAATACTCTAGGTACTGTAAAATTGATGAAATTGGAGCAAAATTGTAACTTTTACATTTATCCACCTAAAGATAATATTTTCCAACCTCTGACTACTGTATATTTTAAGCACTGACAAAATCTCTATCGAGGCTGCTTTCTAAACATGCAAAGATTAAGTTTGGGCACTTAGTAACTACATCGGTTCTAAGACTGTGAGAATAATAAAAATGAAGTGAGAAGAAAATTGGAAGTAGAGGTAGTAACTATGCCTTACATTTTGGGGAGGGAATGGAAAACACTGAATCAGAATCAGCACTACAGAGTTGAAACAGAATTTGAACAACTTGTTATCATGAATATCAATTCAATAAATATTTATTAAGTGGGTTATTTATGCATTCTAAATTCATTGGTTCAATAAGTAAGTTACTTTGTAAAATAATAATAATAATATTAATAACAACAGTACATATTTTTAAATCCTGAAATAAACCACCTGAAATTGTTTTCAGATATATATTAAAAAACCCCTACATTTTTCCCTTTTTAAATGTAACTTTTATTATTCTCACAAAATCTGTATAAGATATTTAAGAATACAAATTTGGAAAAAAGGGGAAAAAGTCCTCAAATTCATACCACTGAGACAGAACACTAGTACAATAGCATATATTCTTCTGACTCTTTCGGTGAGCATATGTGTGAGTACATACGATGTTTAACATGGGATTTTCTAAATAGTATCTTTCATAATTGGATTTTTTAAAATGTACACACACGTGCACACACACAATCTTTCCATATTAACAAATTTAGATTTGCCTCATACTGTTAGTGAATGTGTGTATCTCACTGTAAATTGCATTACTACTTTTAGTAATCCATTCCTTCTAGGACTTTCTTTTTTTGTTTTTATGAACAACGCTTTAGTAAGCATATTTATCTATCTTCGTACAATTTTCTGGTTATTTTCCTACCACCTTACATGTATAGTTTTGCCTCTAAGATTCTAGTCAAGTTAATTGCCTAAAAGCATCTATGAATAAATGAAGGCAGAAGTGGAATGTATTCATAAAGAAACTAAAGATTTCAGTTTACCTCGGTTTCAATTGTGTGGGAACCAAAGTAGGCAGTTTTCCAAAAGCATACATTTTAAGTAAACATACATAGATGACAGTTTGGTAACGTAGTTACTTTGGGGGAAACTTGTGATATTATGCCTTAACATACCTATTAGTTATCATTAATAACTAAAGGATATATTAAAAATATTAAATAAAAAAGCTGGGGCATCACCAAGCCAGAAGGGACGACAACTCAAATAAAACAGGAAGCTGTCTATTATCTACATTGGCTGAACTTCAGTTCTGGTTATTAAGTAAGTTAAATTTAGGCATATGCTCCTATAGTCAATTTGTGAACCTAAGGTCTGATCCAATATTACTTTACAAGGCTTGGAGCTAAACTGAATGTCTAATATGCATTAGAAGTTTCTAGGTTTTGCTTGGTTTTAGTTTTGTTTTGTTTGGGTTTTTATAAGACCTTCTCCATTTAAGGCTCATTAATTGCCAGTACAGGGAATTAAAATGATCTATATTTGTCACGAATAGGAGATGTTTCCAATCATCAGAACACAATCCCATCTTGTGGGCTGGTTCAATTGTGTGTTTTATAATTCACACAGAATTAGCTGGAGTGTGAATTACTAAATTGGAGAAAACTTGAAGCAAAGAAGCATTATGAAAAAGTAATACTAAATTGAAAGAGATTTGTGCTTTATACCAGTGCTATTTGATGTGCTATTAAATTCAGAACAATCAGGAAATATACAGTCTAAGACTCTTAGGTTAATTCTTTTCTCTGCTTAAAGCAAACATTTTCACTTTGGATAAATAATTCAGCCACGGTATCCTCATCTGTAAACTGCTTGAGAATCGAATGTATGTGTACCTATATAAAAGTACATCAACGTTCTGGGGGCTCCCCTGGTGGCACAGTGGTTGAGAATACACCTGCCAATGCAGGGGACACGGGTTCGAGCCCTGGTCCGGGAAGATCCCACATGCCGTGGAGCAACTAAGCCCGTGCACCACAAATACTGAACCTGCGCTCTAGAGCTCATGTGCCACAACTACTGAGTTCACATGCCACAACTACTGAGCCCGCGTACGACAACCACCAAAGTCCGTGCACCTAGAGCCCATGCTTTGCAACAAGAGAAGCCGCTGCAATGAGAAGCCCACCCACGGCAACGAAGAATAGCCCCCGCTCGCTGCAACTAGAGAAAAGCCCGCATGCAGCAACGAAGACCCAATGCAGCCAAAAATAAGTAAATGAATAAATTAAAAAAAAAAAAGTACATCAAAGTTCTTAGTAAACACAATTGTAAACATTGTTATAATGCCCAAACTTAAAATTCATCAGGAAAAGCAATGCAGTCTTTTTCATTAAAATCCTTACAAAGAAGCTGAAAAGTTGACTCCTACAACCTGGGATCAAATATCAAAATCTGATGTCAAAAGTCTGCATGATGTTCTTCCTTCTGAAAGAAATCTCCCAGTATGTGAGTCAGTTAAGAGTAGGTAATTTTATTGAGTGCTCTCTCTGCCAGGATATTGAATTCCCTCACCCACCTCAAAAGCTCTGTGTTATCTTTGACTCCCACCTCTCTTTTGTGTTCCATGCCTATCAGTTATGAAAAGGCATGGGGCAGCCTCTGTTGCTCCGGACTTTGCCGTTCTGGACCCATGAGCTCAGCTGTATTTCATTTCCTGTCCTTGATGTCAACGAGATTGCTAATTCTGTCATTACAAAAAGAGCATTACTCCTACCAGTTTCAAGGTGTTTCTGAACCCTACAACCAAAATAGCCATAAGTAGCATATTTCTGGCTTCACTCCTCCACATGCAGTCTACTTTAAATGGACACTATATTATTTGCTCTGGACTCCTCAATACCCCAGATCTTTGCTTGTGTATTACTTTTTCATCTCCATCTGTTGAAATTGCAGTTCTTCCTTGAAGGCTCTGTTTAAACGCTATTGCTTTAAAGAAAGCTTGTCCCATTTTGTCCACCAGGCTGTCAGATCCTACACTGCTATGATTTGGCTTTACTTCTCTCATGATGTTTCCCTGCTTCCAATATTTTGCCTTTTGCTATATGCACAGACTTAGATCACCCTTCACCCACTGTCCATCCCTCACCTTCACACACTAGATAGTTGGGTACTTGTGAGCCGGGAATGACTCTCACTCATTTTTAAGACCTACATAGGTAGCATGGTATCCAACTCCTTTTAAGAATAGATATCTGTGACAGAAACAAGTGGATAAACAAATGAAAGAATGAGAATTACACAATATATTTATAGGACACTTTCTAGAAAAAGCTTAGAACACTGAAAATGTCTTACTAGCAAAACCTTAGACTGAAATCATAAGTGAGAACGTGTTTTTCATTTTGGAAGTTTTACTTTTTAAAAATATTGCAATGTCTTCTTTTTTACTGTTCTTTTCAGTGTTTTGGTGGGCATGGGTCCATGTCAGAAGCACTCTAGGACACCAACAGATGGCAGGACCCTAACCATGGACCCAATGCTAATTTAATTTAAAAAACACATTAGTATGATCTATGTTCTGATTTGGGGCAACATTTCAAAAATGAGGCTTATAAACCTCCAGCAATTCACTGATGACGCAAATATGGATGAAAAATTGATAACTAGCTGTGATACAGCCAGCTGGAGCAACAACAATAACAAAGAAAGACATTTTAGAAGTACCGGATAAGTGAATCTGGAGCCTATATTGACAATTAAGATAGCCAGCATTATCATTATTCATCATTCCCAGTGAATTTTAACAGTAGGTGGTAGTGTTCAGTTGAAGGAACCAATTCATGTATGCATTTCAACTCAATTATTCATAAATTCTGTCTCACTAAGGAGACATACAAGAGCCAATGGGATGATTAAATCTAGATGTTGAGATCATATTCGATATTATACTATAGAGTTGTAAGGGACCTTAGAGGGCCATTTGTTTCTGTTTCCTTCCTACAGAAAGAGTCTCTTTTGCAAAGTCCTAGGCAGGTCCTTGCTAACCTCCAGGGAGTCAAATGACTGGTACATTTTGTTATTCAGATTTCTCCTCAGATATCACCTAAGGACTTCCCTGATCAGGCTTTCTAAATCAGAGCTCCTTTGGAGTAATTTAATATAACATTGTTCTCTTTTATTTTATTCATCATGCTTAGTGTTGTACAATGTATCATTTATTTATTAGTTTCTTTGTTTATTGCTGCTCTCTAACCAATAGGATGTAATAGCCAAAATAATGAGGACCTTGTTTACATTGTCCACTGATGTATCTTAGTTATCTAGAACAGTTTTAGGCATATGGCAGAAATTCTACTGATATGCACTGCATGTTACTGAATTAAACTAAGCATTATTTAAAAACCACAGTTATTATTTTCCAAGGCAGTCCACTCTATTCCTAGAGGCCTCTGTTTGAAAGCCTTTTTAGTTTTGGAGCTCCTATGACTTGTCAGCCTCCCCTAACAAGGCTACTCTATCTTAAAGTTGATTATTCCAATATTTAAAGACTCAACCTGAGTCAATCAAAAAGTTGCTGAGCTGGAATCCTTTATCACTCCCTCCTAGACACCAAGACATTTGTATTTTTAACAACAATACAAAAGTTTAATAATTGAAATGGTGGTTGAGACACGATATTTATCATGTCACCAGAGTAGTGATTCTCATCTTCCTTAAGTCTATGGACTCAAGTGTCGTGAATTCCATGAAGACACAAATCTGCTCATCAGAAAATTATACACACAAGCAAAAGTTTAAATACAATTTCAGGAGAATCACAAATACCCCCAAATCTATGTAGATCCTAAATGATAAATAAGATGTTTCAAGATATAATCCCAATCCTCAAGGTGCCCCCTCTCTAAAGATGGGCAATAGCCTTCCCTATGTTTTCTTTTCTCTTTGCTTCACAATTGCATTCTGTTGCCCATATGGTAGTTTAGAACCTAAATGATGAACATCTTTCTCAAGGAGGACAGGAAAATGCTTTTTTATGTCAAACTCCACTATTTTCAACTGTGAATTATCAATAGTAAATCATATCGACTGGTTTATACTTTCAAATCATTTGGCAAAAAATATTTTTCACAATTCAGAAACATAATTCTGCTAACCATTGTTAGGGATATTTTTACCCACATGACTTTAAATCAGTGATATGAAATATAACAAAATTGCATTTACATCCTCTCTATACTCTGTTCCTGATTGTCTCCTTTTAACGAACTCTGCTGAGAGAAAATGCATTTGTTTTTGGTTTGCGGTGTTTCCAAAAGGCAAGATATGCAGACCTCGATAGCTTACTAAGTGATACAATTTTCTATAGGCAACACACAAAAATAAAATGATTTGTTTCAACTCCAAGTCATTATAGGCACTGCCTGTTGTATTTCTCTCTATAGCAGAATTAAATAGATGTTTTTATTCTGGCAGAAATCTCACTCCCCCCGCTTTTGCTTTTGTCTCTTTTCTGAGAGGGATGAGACCTCCTCTGTCAACTCAGAAGCTCTTACTGTCACTAAGCAGAAAGAAAGCACCTCTCTGTGTAAGGACTATCATCTGCCAATAGATTTGGCTGTCAACCACCCAAAAGCACTGTCACTCAGTGTCAAAGCACTAACAACAAAGCAATTATCCACACAAAAAAGAAAGAGAATCAGAAGACCCAAGTTATGTAGATAAAACAGAGCCACTGAAAAATATAACAAGTGCCTCTGAAAGCTAAAGTGTGGTTCCCTTCCTCCTAATATGCTGCCACATCATCCGTAAAGCCTTCCCAATTTTTTTTTTTTTTTTAATTTAAAGCTTGGCAAGTATTTCTGATTAGTTGTGAAACATCAACAAATAATTTTCCAGGGAACATATCTTCTTCTATTAACATTTCTGCCTTACATGTAGGGGAGAAAAATACCTGTAGGATCAATTAAAATTCCAATAAATCTACAGCTCAATTTATAAAAGCCAAGTAGTAGTAGCCCTAGAAAGAAAGGCTGCCACACAGGGTGTCATTTCAAATGGACACAATAGAGTTGGAAACAGGAAAGCAGCAACTGAATATTCGAGTTTGATGATGCTAGGCAAAGTGTATCAAATACTGTAATACTAAATAAAAATAAATTCTAACCTATGGGCTACGAATAAGCCTTGCAGGTAGCAATCAGAAATTCAAACTCAAGTTTGCATGCAAATATGGTGAAATAATAGTGGCTGCTTAACGACCTGAACTTTCTCCTATTATATATTGAATACTTATTTGTTTTTTAAAATTTCTTACCTTAATTCAACAACTATTTATTAAGCATCTGTAACATTCCCAAAACTGCAGTCTAGTCTTAGGATGCAGTGGGGAAAGTAAGACCAATCTTAACTATCATGGGAAGAGTCTACTGGTAAAGACAGATGGAAGCACTCACACGAAAAGATAACTCTTGACTAGGGTGTCAGTATAGTTCAGATCTCCTTCTGACTCTACCTGTATTTTATTTGTCCTTTGCCTTTGGCCAAGTCATTTTCTTTCCCTGGAAAAAATTTCTGTGTTTTGTAAAATAAATGAGATGGGCTAATATATTAATCTCTAATTTCATTTTGTTCACAAAAAATCCTATGATTCTATTTGATGACTTCTAAGGTCTCTTCCTCTAACCCACATTCATATTTCTCAGAGGGAGATAAAATGGTCTACCAGGAATATTTTGGGCACAGCACTGCAAATAGTCTGTAAGCTTTCTCCCTCTGAAATCCATAATTTTTACTTAAGCCCACTATCATCATCGTCATTATAATTAATATTATGACATTCTCCAGATTCTGGTATTTGTACAACATGATGGGAACATTTACTATAAAAAAATAAAAGTGATGAAAATATCTAAATTATTCAGAAAAATGTTACAAATTGTGGGAGGTGGGAGGGATGATAAATGACTATTTAACTAAATTTGTTTTTAATTAAAACCTTTGGATAATTGTCAGTGTCTACCTTGCTATTAATCTGTTATTAACGCAGATATATTTCTGTATCTTCTGGGTATTTATCTTATAAAAATATGAAAATGTTATCTTAGAATAAAAAATTTTATAACACCATGAATTTTAATTTTAGTTCTCTCAGGTGAGATAAGTCCTATATAATTTTGTAAACTGTTGATTATCATGAGAATATGAAACTGTATGAACGAGAGGGTGGGTTGGAATATTTTGATTTTGGATAAACAGCAAAATTTAATTTTGTTATTAATAATTAATAAGATTTAACAAGATTTTCTAACAGAAGACAAAATGTTTATTAATAAATTTAAAATATAGTAGAACACATTATATAATTTATGCTAAGAGTCTGAATTTTCTTCTTGATATTGAAAAGTAGCGTATACAATACATTCTCTAGTGAAAATAATGGAAGAAGTATGAAAGATTTTTATGCAGAAATGATAATATATTGATAGTTTTTTAATTAATTCATTTCTTTTTTATTTATATTTATTTCACATTTTCTCTGGTGACTACCAATAGATTTGATTTGGTAACTCTGCTTTGAATTTAAACATATATCCTGTCTTTCAGTATAAAAACAGTAAAATGGGACAGGGATATGAAAATATGTGACTAAGAACCAAAATCATCTAAGAGAAACTTTCACATCAGGAAGTTCCAAACTCACTTTGCTAGACTTATACAGAGTAGCCAAGAGTCAAGATGCTTTCATCTTCTTCAAAGTAGCATCACATATTTGGTAATGAACTGTGAATCCTAATTTCTAGATGGGAATACTAACCTTAATCTAGTTTTCCAAATCAGAACCTGGGAGGCTGGGGAAGCAACAGTAATTTTCAAGAAGGATCAGATAGAAGGTATCATGTTGTACTGAATAACCTCAGGACTACTACACTATATATAACTTCCCTTACCATAGGTTATTCATCTTTCATTCTTTATCATCCAGCACAATGCTGGTACATGATTCAGTATGAGCTACATATTTGTCACACTGAAATTAGTCAAATGGACACTAAAATAAGGACACTTCAGCTTCAGTATAATTTCTACTATCAAAATAACTCTGAATTGATCACATCTATGGTAGTTTGACCACCAACTCTGAAATTATACGTCTAGTTATTTGATGGCAATAACATGCCAAATATCAGAAGAACTAAATAGAGATTTCTTCAAAGAAGACATACAGATGGCCAAGAGGCACATGAAAAGCTGCTCAACATCACTAATTATTAGAGAAATGCAAATCAAAACTACAATGAGGTATCACCTCATACCAGTTAAGAATGGGCATCAACAGAAAATCTACAAACAACAAATGCTGGAGAGGGTGTGGAGAAAATGGAACACTCTTGCACTGTTGGTGGGAATGTAAATGGATACAGCCACTATGGAGAACAGTATGGAGGTTCCTTAAAAAACTAAAAATAGAATTACCATATGACCCAGCAATCCCACTACTGGGCATATACACAGAGGAAACCATAATTCAAAAAGACACATGCGCTCCAATGTTCATTGCAGCCCTGTTTACAATAGCCAGGTCATGAAAGCAACTTAGATGCCCATCGACAGACGAAATCTAGTTTTATAAAGAAGATGTGGTACATATTGGGTCATTTGTAGAGATGTGGAAGGACCTAGAGATTGTCATACAGAGTGAAGTAAGTCAGAAAGAGAAAAACAAATATTGTATATTGACACATGTATGTGGAATCTAGAAAAATGGTACAGATGAACTGGTTTGCAAGGCAGAAATAGAGACACAGATTTGCAAGGCAGAAATAGAGACACAGATGTAGAGAACAAACGTATGGACACCAAGAGGGGAAAGTGGCGGCGGTGGTGGTGGGATGAATTGGGAGATTGGGATTGACATATATACACTAATATGTATAAAATAGATAACTAATAAGAACCTGCTCTATAAAAAATAAATTAATTAAATTAAATTTAAAAAATAAACATGCCAAATATTTAAACATCTCAGATGAAGAATATATCTTTCTTAACTTGGGTATTTCACATTAAAAATGAACACACACACATATACAGTACTCACTACATTTGAAAAGGTTACTTATATTTTAACATTTGCATTTATGGACAATTTTGGAGCAATATAGAAAAAACTTGAGAATGAAAAAGTTGTCATTTTCTTCTCTTTCTAAGGTACTAAAATTTATTTTCAAATTACTAGTGGAGCTACTGCTATATTTTACTTGGTGGAATCATAGGCTTTAAAATATTTTGTATATATTTTAAATATGTACTGTTGCAATTATAATACAGTAATTCTATTTCAAGTTGAGTAAAACTTATTTTTAAATTAATTTCCAATTTTATAAAAACTCTTTGCTAGACATCTCCATTGGTATGGCAATAATGATAATGATGTTGATAACAAATGCTTATCTAGCCTTACTGGACCGTATTCAAAATGCTTTACAAATCTTAACTCATTTAATTCTAATAGCAACTCTATGAGGCTGTTGTTATTCCCATTTTGCAGATGAGCAAACTAAGGATAAGGAACTTGCCTTAGTCATACAGCTAGTAAGTGCAGAGCTGGAATTTGATCCAATGCATTCAGTTCCAAATGCCATGCTCTTAATCAGTAGACTAATGATGACAATATTAATATGTTTTATATATATATATATATATTTAATATATATATATCCATGAAAAATACTAAAATATATTAACCAGTGATCAATTACAAAATAAAAATAAAAAAGTTGAGTTTACCTTAAAGATTACCTTACAATTTGGTTATTATAGAATAGGTGCTTGGAATTAGAAATGGATATTAGGGTAACTAAAGATTATATAATTTCCTGGTGCCTAGAGTGAGAACAATGTAATTCGTTAAAAATCTAAGGAAAAAAATGAGTCATTTTAGATAAAATGACCCTGCCAATTTAAATTTTGAAGCAATGAATATTCAGGATAAATATTTCTCTTTGCATATATTCATTCTGAATGATTGGCTTGACAAAATGCCAATTTCAGTTCACTTGATAATTATTAACAATTTTACTGAATGAATTTTATTTCACTTAATTGTTTGTAAATAAAACTATTCTTACCTAGAATTTTTCAATAACATCATCTAAAGGATTTATCAAATATGTTAAATAAATGCAGGTCTAAGCTATGGACCTCTCAGAACCAATGAGACAAAAGAGGTCAGCATTTACTAATTAAATGAAGACTTTCTACATTCTAACATGTATTTACTAAAAGCAAAGTTGTAAATGTAGAAAAAATCTTGGGACTTTCTTACATACACAAATATGACGTTAGTTGTGTGAACTAGGAAAAAAGCTACAAAACAGTTCATCAGTAGCAAGTTGCACTTAAAATAGTAAAATATGTTATCAGAGGACAAAAAACAAAACTCAGAAGGATTTCAAATTTTAAAAAGAAAAAGAAAATCTTATGTATATTTTCTGATATTGTAGAAATGGAGAGAACAAGTTGGCATTTCTGGAGAGTCCTTGATAGAAAAGGATCGGTTTTTGAGGTAGAATCCAAATGGTTTTGTAATAGTTTCTTTCCATCCTTGAATAAAATGGGCCAGGCTCAGAGATGACTAACAAGAAAGGGTGAACTTGACCTCTCCCTTGCTCTGAACATACCATAGCTATCCTATTAGAACTTTTATAGATCTGCTTTTATTTTATTTTATGGTTGTGTTTTGTTTTGTTTTATTTATTTATTTATTTTTGTTTACTTTCCTGCACTTCCAAATCTAATAGCTGGAAATATAAAAGAAGTCCAGAAATTGTTGTCATGTATAGTGTATATGAATGGGTTTCTTAGAATCTCTGCCAATTTGGGTAGCTCCCAACTTGGAAAGTTTCCCAGATGGGTGCACTTAAAAAAGTTATGCCATTCTCCAACTTGCTGTTGACAAACGTTTCTGTGGATGCTAATAGACATAAATGTTATTTCTTATTTAGACTAAGTATAGAAGTGGAGCATTTACAGCAGCACATTAGAGATTCGTATCAGCCAGGAGTAGAAAATGGCCTGGGAGAAAAGCAAAAACATTACAATTGTATACAGCAGTTAATTCATGTGTGGGCTCTGTCAAAGTGTGTGTTTCTGGAGGATTCTAGCTAGAACTCAGTAGTAGGACTGTGCTTGTGGGTGAGGGACGGTATTCTCAAATATCTGTGTTTTTAAAATCAAAGATCTCTAATACTTCTACAGTACTTCTGTACTTCTAATTAAATGTTTTCTTATTATGAATGATATAGACAAGGATTCATCCTGTTGAAAAATGAATCTAGGTTTGCTAATCTGATACTTCCAAAACTGTGCTCAGAATGTTCAAAAAATTCATTTGGTGGCAGATGGTGGAAAAGGATAAGAAATGAGGACAGGTTCTCATCACCTAACTAAGGACAGGATTTTCTACAGATATACACACAGTGGAGACAGAATAGTCTCAGTTCATCACATGATCCTGTGTCTGAGTAGGGAACTAATCCCATTTCTTATAATCAGGTCTTTTGCCAATTTATCTTGGTTCCTTTAAACAAATACTAGGAAAAGAGAAAGGAGAGGGGGGAAAAATGGAAAAATCATGGGAACTCAAGCAGAGAGCCAAAGAACATTATTTCTAAACATGATAATTCCTTTGGAAGTTCAAGGTTAGGAGAATATCAAATTGATCTAAAATAAGACACGTATTAATATTTAATATGATTTCCTCCTGCCCCTGTGCCAGTCAGACATGTGGTCCCTAGCATGACATTAATAAGACTGTAAGCTCCTTGAGACAGACACCATGTCTGGTTTATTTCTCTGCACCCCATGGGATTTATCCCAGGGACTAGTGCTTAGAAGGGGCTCAAAACATATTTGAAGAGAGAAATCCAAAATAATTAGCCCTGTGTTTATCTTAAACAAAGCTTTGCTTCCATTCAAAATTAGTCACTTGCTGCCACACAGCTCCGGAAGACTCTAGATCACCAATGAATAAATATAAATAAGTACAAATCATTGTTACACTTGCAGAATTAAAACAGTGAACTGGGTAGTTGCCAAGACCCTTTCCAATATTAACATTTTCCTATCTCTGGACATATCTTTACATGTTCCTCTTTTTTATGTCTGGAGAGAAAAAAATCAGTATATTAGTTTTGGTATTGTTTTTCTATTTTCAGGGTGGTGTTTTTAATGTTTTTATGTGTTTTTTTTTGTTTGTTTGTTTTCTGAGGTAGAAGGGAGTCAATGCAAAGGTGCTAGCAGTTTCAAATAAAAACTACTGCTTTGCTTCGGGTTAAATCACTTAACCTGCTGTGACGCAATTAGAATCTACTTTGCTACTGAGCACAGCTAGGTGCTTAATAAAAGGGTCACGGGGAGGCACACACAAGGATGGCCACTCAGCTCTGCAAATAGCAGGAGCCCTTCACCAGCTGTGCAAAATGGTCACTGCACTATGCTGGACAAGTAGATCCATCTCCCCCCGACTGCCAGTCCCCACTTTGGAAAGACTATAGAATTCTGGAATTCACTGCCTGTGAAAGTGAGGCAAGCGATTGCATGCATTTTTTAAAATGCTGTTTTATTAAATTTTATTTTACATGATAGAGAATGTTGCCAGAGTTTTTTACATACATGATAAATCTCTCACTTTTCTTATTTACTGACAAATGATGAAAGTCAAGAACAATTCATCACCTGCTGGGGCCACTCAGATATGAAACCAAGCCTGCTGTTGCCCACCGTGCTTTAAATCAAAACTACAGAGCTAACACACTCTCGCCCTCACACATCCACACACTCAGAGGTAAGAAAAGGCAAACATAATAAATGTCTTCTGCAGAAACAGAGGCAGTCCCACAGTCAGTCAAAGCAAAATACTGTCTCTCACCTTTACCTATAGTGTCCTTCTTAAAAAAGTGTAATGGGAAAGCAGTCCAGACTTCTGATGGCGTCACCTAAGTCTGGAACCTATTTAACTGACCATTTAATGAGTCGCAACCTTTTCTTAAGATTACTCAAAACATACATCTCCATCTAATTCTCTAAAACAACATAAACAGTATTTTTTCTTATTTTTCTAAAGAAAATAAAGACACTACACATTTATTCAAGAATAGGAAAGGAATGCAAAAGTTATTTTTGCTTTTACAATCTCAATCTGTTAAATATGAAAAAACTTACATAAATAATGGGGATTCACGTATCTGTCATTTTTTTCTAAAAATTATGACTGTGTCAAGTAGAAAAAATATTAACAGACCATTTATGTAGTTAAGAAACATCTATTTTAATTCTACCCCCTGAAATACAAATTCCTGAACCTGAACCTTGCCATAATCCTAAAGTTATTCTGGAATTCCTGCTTATGTCAGAGGTGCTCTATACTATCTTAATTTTATAAGGGGAAAGCAATTCGTATTTCCTATGCATACTGTGACCATGGTAAAGGTTGGTCGAGTGTTGTTTTGAGTCCCTGTGGCTATTGCCCATTAGTTCCAGTGGAGAAAGATAATGACTCCCTGGTATAGCAATTTATCATACTACTGCTAGGTCTGAATTCTATATTCAGCCACTACACATGAAATCAATCCACAAAGGAGACAAAGAAAACCAGCAGAACTTGAAAACCAATCAAATATCTTGCATCAGTTATTATTGCTGGTCATGGCAAGAAGAAAATTGTTGCTTTAATTGTTTTGTCTGAGAACTCATCTCTTCATGTAAATCAAGGGATAGTTACTCTGCCTCATTTAGGCCACTACAGATTGTCTCTCTTTCATAAGTCGGAAATGGAATGAATCAGAAAACATGCAATAAAGGTACTTCAAAGAAAGAAAGGAAAAGACACGTGCAAATGTACTGTGTTTGTATTCTATTCTTGACTCAAGGAGTTGACGACATTTGTAAAATACTAATAGAAAAGTAGCACAGGGAGGCTTTCATTAATTTTTTTTTTTTTCTGACAAATCAATAGGATTTGTCCTGGAGAATCCACACTTTCAATACTCTGCAACTAGTTGACTGCATTTTTTAAGGTGACCAACTGAGGTCTGGTACACTCAGGGGCCATAATTAAATATACTTTCTCATAAATCAAAACAGTGTGTTTTGTTTCATCAGGACTTTGAATAAAGAGAAACTAGTATTTCAAAGGTAGAGAGTTGGATTGCTTGCATCGCTAAAGATATAGTTGGGGCAGCAGCTACTTTACCAAATCCAATCTCTTTGCAAAGCAAGAAGTTGAAGAGATTTATCATTGCCAATGCTGGTGATTAGAAAGTGTAATTTGTCAATGCCATTTAGTGGCCAGTGAATGAATGGATCAGACCTATCTGGAAGCTGGCTTTTAATGTTAAAAGGGGAATTCACTTAGACAGATAATCTATTTCTCAAAAAGGAATTGACTTTAAAAAGTCTATTTGATTGTACCCTCATTCATTTATTACTTGTATTTGGAAATGTCCTATATAGCTAGTTTCTCAAGCCCCTAATTCCTCTCTACTGGTTCTCTGACTTCTGAGAACATTTACCAGTTGGAAACATTCTCACAATTATCCAGAAAACCAGAGAAAATACCAAATAGAAAGGAGAGAAAACTTTATTTTTAGGCCACTGCCACTTTGGTAGGCTATCCTGAAGAATTTTCAAATGAAAAAATGGCTAGGTTAGAAAAAGAATATGATTGAGTTATGCAAGCCTTACCTATACACGTATTTAATCTGCCATAGAAATTGTCAAGTGACTTTAAGAGATCAGAGCTGGCCAAAGAAGAATAACATATTCAGCTTTGTTATGATTCTACTAATAAATTTTGGGTTTTTATTGAAGTTAAAATTAAAATTGTCTTCTCTGACATTCTTAGAAATAGATAAAATAATTCAACTGATTACTCTCTCAAAAGCTTGTATGGAAAATATATTTCAGATTCAGCTCTCAACTTATTTTTTTAAGCTACAAGATTACTGATTATGTGGCTTCTGAAAATTATTACAGCTCAAATCAATTTGTTTCATTGTATTATTTGTTTTAAGTGAGTATGCTCTTTAGTGTTTCCTAAGTGTGTTCTCTTTCCTGACCCTCCTATTCACACCCCTTTTCTGCCCTCTTTAATTTACCGTCCCTTTTAATGAAGGGCTTATTTCCACAGAAAGTATAATAGATTCACAAAGAAACTTACTGTCATGCAAATATCCTTTCCCTTATAGTGAAGGTATTTTCTCTCTTAAAACCTACTTCATGATTCAAGTGTTCTTTTAAAATTG
The DNA here is from genome assembly GCF_003676395.1 of Aethalodelphis obliquidens. Lineage (NCBI taxonomy): Eukaryota > Metazoa > Chordata > Mammalia > Artiodactyla > Delphinidae > Aethalodelphis > Aethalodelphis obliquidens. The sequence goes on from NW_020837996.1 coordinate 9,014,665, forward strand.
GATTTAAAAAAAAATATATGTGTAAACCAGTGCTACATAAAGAGTTGTCTTTGGGTAGATGTTAGTCTTCAGTTACTACCTTGCAGTGTGACAAGATTGTGTTAGGATGTAAATTAATTACATCACTAGGCACACTGTTGTGTTCAACTGAGCTTTCTTTTTTTTTTCAGAAAGAAATTTCTCAACAAAGGAAGTAGTGTGTGGATATACTGTCTGTTGTATATTCCATGTCTTGTCATGGGCCATTAATAAGCAGTTCAAGGAACAGCACTTTGAGTGACAAAACTACATACGTCTAATGGGTCTTATGCCCGATCTGGTTCAAACATCTGTCGACTTGATAAATCTATAGCTCTAGAGCATTAGAATAGTCCTCCTCTCCCGTTCAATGTCACAGTTCACCATGTCATTCACTCACTCTTTCACACATTCATCCTGTGTTTAATACTTGTTCTCAGGGAGTTTACATTCTTCTGAGAGACAATACCAAATAATAAACAAATATATAAACTAAGTATATTAAGAAGATCTTAAATGCTTTGAAGAAAACAAAACAGGATGATGCAATTAAACCTGGGAGGAAAGAGTGGCATATGTGCGCTGATATAGAATGAGCCTTTGAGCTGAGAAGTGAAGAATGAAGAGAAATCATCCAGAGGAAAGGTAGAGAAAGAGCTGTTTTCAGCAGAAAAACAAAAACAGTTAGTTTTTTCCCACCCTAAGGTGGGATGAGCTTGACATGTCAGATGAATAGGAAAGGGCTTGGCAGGACTGGGGTATAGGGGACAAAGAGGGTCCAGGGTCTGCACTAGGAAAGACCACCAAACCACCTTCTTCTGTAATCCACTAGTCATCAAATTGGCATTATCACTTCAGCAGGCAAATTTCTTCTCAAATTGCTTAACACTCTCAATTCTAATTGACAGAATTATTGAGACCAACAAGCTAGTAGCATGTCTAGAGTGAGAATATTAGGAGTTGGGATTAAAGGTGTCTGACTTGTCTGAGAGCGTAAGTTACCCATTTAGAATCTTTCTTTAGGACTTGGGATACCTAAGCCACTGAACACAACAATCATGTGGCCTGAAAAAGCACAGCCTTGTGGAGGTGACATATCCCCAAATAAGAATTTAGACCAGGCCCTTAGAATGTCATTGTTGTAGAGGCCATACAGATAACATAAACAAGTCAAATGGTCAGGTTATCTTGCTAGTCAAATGATGAAGAGGAACCAACACATGTGATGTGACAAGCAGTAAGGGGATGGTGGCAAAGTGGAAAAATAATGTGCCCTTTCTAAAAGTGTAAGCCACCATGGAGTTCCAGCCAATAATATTCAAGTGGGCATGTGGCCCGAGTGTGCCCAGATATTCTAATTCATTCATAAGAAGCTGGAATTTGGGATTTGGAGATGAACTCATATGATCATTTTATCAATAGATGTTGGCAAGGTACTAAAAAACACTCAGATCAAACAAAACACAACTTCAGGCCTCCATTAACCCACTGGCTGTTGGTTTCCAAACTTGATTTAATCAAAGGGCTCAGATGATATTTCAGACATAAACAAAAGGACCATCTTATTGTATAGCAACTTTGATGAATAACTGGGTAGCCTGACCTATTTTGTTTCTTGCATGATGTTAGTTTAAGGTTGGTAACAATATTCCACAAAGGTTCTGCATCTAATAATGTGCCCCATCACTGACGTTATAAAAGCTCTGGGAATTGCAAATCCTTTCTAACATGTTAGTAAGTTTTATATAAAAACCAATATCAGTTAGTCAGCTAAATGATACTTTTCTAGACAGAGACTGATGCCAGTAGGATATATTTTAATGCTTAATACTCTTTTATTTGTAATGCCTAACATTACTCTAATGAACACCAGTCTATACAACCTGTTGATATCATTAATCTAACAAAAGCACTGCAGGTGACAGCAGCAGATTGCTTCCTATACTATTTAATTCAACAAAACCAAAAACATCTCAGTTTAAAAGGGAAAAAAAGCTATGAAAAGAAAGGTGGCTGTTGAATCACTCTGATTTCCATTTTCAAACAATAATGTCTATTACACATTAACTCTCAGCAGAGAGACTTCCCACATGTCATCAGAGGGTTGCTGGGAGGCAGGGTTGCCTGCCCAGGATTGGATTCCTTTGGTTTCCCTGGGCATCAGCATGCTGTGTCTGGTTGTACTCCCTGAGCTGCTAAATTCTCCTGAATGCTCAGAAATACTACAGCCCAAAGACAGCAGTGAATACTTCATGGTGAAATATCTGTTAGAGAAGTGTCAGTAATCGTAGGTATCCCATTGTTATCACTCACTAGTCAAGAGACCCTGGACACTTTTTGTCACATGTTGTGTTGTCTGGTCACCATGAAATAATGACCATCGAGTTACATACAGTATGATATGTGTATTTGTGTGTCTCTAAGCATGAGGTTCTGTTTTCCCCTTGGTAGTGGTTATTTTAATAGAAGAATTTCATGTCTGACCTACACCTGGCTGCTAGCCAAGAATTAAATATAGCAATTTGTTACAGTAATATTCTTCCAGAGTCCTTCAGCAAGAACACAAACTATTCATTTTAAATTATGCTTAAAGGTGTATTTCATTTTTAAGTCTCATCTCTGGTGCACAACATATTCTAAGCAGCTTTCCCTCTCTTCAGCAGCACAAGCAATTTTCATCAATAGCTTCTTTTCCTACCTGGCATATCTCCCTCCCTGGTGTTCACCATTTAAATTATCACTTCTGATTTGGGTGTGCAATAGTTTTATCTAGAAAAAAAAAAAAAAAAAGACTGTACATAGGAAGAGGCCTCTCCTCCCCCGGGAATCCCATCAAGCCTTAGGACTACTTCCTTGTGTTAGGAAAAAATATATATATCACAAAACAATTTCAAAACAATTTCATTTATTCCCTAAATGCACATCGATTTTAGTAAATTGTTCTTAATTTCTAACCAGATGTTTAAAATACTCTTTCAAGCAGTGCTGCAATTTTCCATTCTTTTCCTGTTTCCTATTGCTGTCATATTTTTATGAGTCAGGTGTACTGTACACATTGACAGTATTTGTGTTGCAGCAATCTTTTTAGTATTTTCAGTTGTGTATTAGTTTCCTATGGTTTCTGTAACAAATTACTATAAACTGCGTGGCTTAAAACTACATAAATTTATTCTCTCATGGTTCTGGAGGCCAGAAGTCAGAATTCAAGGTGGTGGTAGGGCCATGCTCCAGCTGAAGGCTCTAGGGAGAATCCTTCCTCATCTCATTCAGGTTTTGGTGGCTCCAGGTCTTCTTGGGCTTGTGACGTAATCCAGTCCCTGTCTCTGTCTTTACATTTCCTTCTTTCTTTGCTGCTTCTGGATCTCAAATCCCTCTTTGGTTTTCTCTCATAAGGACGATAGTTACTGGATTTAGGGTACACCTTAAATCCAGGATGATCTTATCTTGATCTCATAATTACATCTGCAAAGACCCTTGTTCCAAATAATGTCACATTCTGAGATTCCAGGTGTACAACCTCAGGCTTCAGTTAGACACTGGCTGCTGGCTTCCAAATTTTGATTTAATCATGGTGATCAGATGATATTTTAGACTTAAACAAAATGACCTTCTTATTGTATGGCAACTTTTATGAATGACCATGGATCCTGTCCTATTTCTTTCCTTGGATGATGGCAGTTTAAGCTTGGTAACAATATTCCACAAAAGTTCCACAGAGACTGAAGGTTAGAATTATGGGGATATTAGAATACACTTGGGGTAGTACACATACAGGAGGAAAATGACAGCACATGGGTTTATGTGGAAGCATTCTTTACATACATGGTTTTTAGAAGGGATAATTCCATAATATCATTTGTTATATTTTTAAAACTGTTTATTGCCCTTCACTCCCTTTCTCCCTCCCTGCTCGAACTGGTAGTTACAAATCCCTGATATAAAATGAACAGATGTTGTAGGTTGAAACCCAGATTTATCATATAATTAAAATGTGTGTCCATAGGTAAGGGTAGGGCAAAAAGAATGTAAGAATAAGACTGAAAGAAATGTACCCAGGAGGAAGGAAGGAGAAAAACCAGAAAAGAGACATGGGCAGATTTTTAAGAAGGAGAATATAGTCATGAGGTCAAATGCTATGAAGAGGTTGTTAAAAATAAGGGCCAAAAATATATTTTGGATATATAAACAAGTCACTGCTATGTCCAAATTTTCTCACATTTTAAATAGGTGTATTAAAGTTTTTAGGGGTAATGCGTCATGATGATCTGGTATTTGCTTTAGATTACATTAGGACAAAAAACATTGATGCAAATATGGCAAAATGTTAAGAGCAACTGAATTCAGGTGATATGTTTGTAAAGTTGATTATGCTGTTCTCTCTAATTTTATACATGTTTGAAAATTTTCATAATGAAATGTAATAAAAAAACAAGAAATTAAAAAAATACATACTTTGCCAGAAATGGTTCCCTGCAGGGCATCAATAATAGTGTGACCCAGATATGAAGAAAAGTTTTCAAGTCCTAGTTACAACAGATTATTTTAAATTATCATCTCCTTCTCTCTCTCCCTCTCTCCCCGTCCCTCCCTCTCTCTCTCCCTCTCCTCTCTCCTCCTTCCACTCCCCCTCCTTTTCCCTGTCTCATTCCAGAACATATTTGGAAAAGTATTGTTACTACTGCTCTGCTCATTGTGATTTATAAGTGAAAAACAATTTTAGAGAGCAATGTCTCATACTTTCCTGATGAAGGAAAAGAAAAGGGTCTGAGTTTAACAGACTATATTTTACTTAAAGGTTTGAAAATATTAGAAACATTTGCTTGAGCAAACATTTCCACATTAATTGAAATGTGATACAACCAAAGACAGGAATCCCAAAGGTACAAGTTTATGATGAGGAAGGCATTACCTGCTCATGTGTCAGATGGAAGATTCTGTCAAGGCTGGTTGGGGTGTGTAACATTCAGGAAAAAACAGTTCCACTTCCAGAAATACTTCAAAACGTGATGTTTTGAAATATTTGTCCCTTCTATGTTGAATAGCATTGTTTTCAGTTTCAAACCTCAAAACAGCCTGCAAGTGTATCAGCCTGGCATAGGAATATGTAAATGATTTTCTGCTCTTGAGCATAAAGTATACAAAGACACACAGAGAGACAAGATTTCTCCTTTTGCAAATAGCACTGCTTTATGGCAGATTGCCAAAACTCACAGAGGCATGTTATCACACTGTCAAGAGGCATTGTACCAATAAGGAAAGATACCAGTTTTAGGTATTGTATAGAGTAATTGTGGTTTAGGTGCTCCAATTGATAAAAGAGCAGAAATTTTGGCATTACATCAATAAGCAGAATAATTAAGGTAATAGGTAGCATGCCATCTAATCAAGTTACTACAGTAATACCAATGTGTGTTAACTTACTTTAACACTGTCTGAATACTAATTACTATCACTTTCAGATTTTTACAATATGCAGTATATTTAACAGAATTGAACATACCTGGGTAATTACTACTGTGCTAATAAATAAAAATAATTATTATTCAAGAAGCATACTGTAGCTAGCATTTTATTTTGACTTCTCCGAAAGTATTCTCCAGTTCTGAATCACCATATGATTAAAGGATATAGATTGTCTCATTTTTAAAGATGCTTTAACATAAACATTTTATCTCCTACCTTTACTATGTATAAGGCTACCATTTCTTATGGTATAGAAATTTAAGTTAAAAAACAAGGTTTTACTTTTTAAAAGGCATTTAAAAATCTCCATTGAGTCATTGTGTAAGGGAATTGAAGGATGATGCATTTCTTATGAAATATTATTTCTGCAATTTCAGTTATACTTAGCTAATTCTCACTTTTTTTTTTTTTTTTTTTTTGTACGCGGGCCTCTCACTGCTGTGGCCTCTCCTGTTGCGGAGCAACAGGCTCCGTACGCGCAGGCTCAGCGGCCATGGCTCACGGGCCCAGCCGCTCTGCGGCATGTGGGATCTTCCCGGACCGGGGCACGAACCCGTGTCCCCTGCATCGGCAGGCGGACTCTCAACCACTGCGCCACCAGGGAAACCCTAATTCTCACTTTTAATATATTCTCCTGCTTAGAGAGACTTAGAAAGAGACTAAGATAATTAGTGATCATAATCCAAGTCACTCTCCCGACAATGTACCTCTTCTCATGCTTTCAGTTCTCCACCTTTCTTGTGTTTTCAACCACTTTGGTATTTGATATTTTTCTACCTTCTCTAATTGTTATTTTTTTCCTATCCCCACTTTCCAGCATTCATTTCTCTTGGTTCAACCATTCCCACTCTCTTACTCAGATGTTGGCACTTACGTGTTGAGTTCTAAGTGCTTAAATGATGCTGTCTTTTTCTGAATTTATTGACAGAATCAAATGTCAATGTGATATAAAAAACCCTACAATTTATAATATTATACAGTGTGCTTCTAGCTTTTTAAATAAGACCAAAACCATTTCTGTATAGCAACAGTCTTGACAATTTTTTTTAATGATGTTATTTAGTAGATATCCAGGTAGAAAATAATTTTACACACAAACTTCTACATATCTTCCCACTTGAAATGTCATGAATACAATAGAAATGTAATTTAAAAATATATAAACACATAACAATGGGTAGATCAGATATTGCAATAACAGGAATAAAAGTAAGGATAGAAAACAAGTGGCTTAATGTTAAATGTTTAGAAGATCTACAAAAGACCCTGATGCTAAGCCGTACCAGGAAGGCTGATAATTCACCAGATTAATGTCAAAAAATCTGGTACTTTTGAGAAGTAGGAGTGAAAAGACCAAAAATTAAAGAAATGAGAACATCAGCAAAATGGTGGCCTACAAAGTTCCAGGCCATTTTTCCCTATGGAACTATTAAGTATACAACTAGAGACTGGTGAAAATAGCTTTACAGGAGCTCTGGTATTCAGTCAAGGATCTACAGCAAACAAATGAATATCCAGAGAAGAAAAAGTCACATTCAAAATGGTAGGAAATTCTGTGGCATTTTTATTTGTAATTTTCCTACCTTCTATCCATGGCTCAGTGTGCTTTGGGAAAAGCCGTGGTCTCATCCCAGTTCTATTCTGTGAGCCAGCAGGTGCAGAGCAAATCTAATGAGCAATATTATAACTTGTCTAGGGGTTGCCTAATTGGTCTCTGTGTCAGCCAACTCAGAGATCAGATATCGAAACAGCAAAGCTCAAATCTCAGGCAAGGGGAAACTGTGGGAAGCAGTGGTCATGGTTTGTGAAAACCACAAGCACACTACAAGACCTCAGATGCCTGTGACTACTGATTATGGAATACAATAGAATAGCTAAGGCCCCAAGAGAAGTCAGGATAAGACTCTTAGGGAATCCAAGACATTTAAAAGCAGCCGTGTATACAGGGGAGCAGGGGAAAAATATAATAATCAAAAGACCAGGGGAAAAAATATGCCTCCAAATTACCCAAGAAGCCCTTAAGACTTCACAATAGGCTGATTAGTGAAGATGTTCTATGGCAGGAGTAAGTCTGAAAACTGAAATAAGAGCTGACTTTTCAAAATTTTCACAATTTCCTTTCTGCAAAATCTGTTGCAATTTTCAACAAAATACTGCAATGTGTACAAATAAATAGGAAAACATGGCCTATTCAAAGGAACAAAATAAATCACCAGAAACAGTCACTGAAGAAATACAGGCATTGGATTTATTAGAAAAAAATTTTAAACAATTGTCTTAAATATGTCTTAGAGGAAAACAAAGAACTAAAGGAAATGAGGAAATTATATATGAAGGAAATAAAAGTATCAACAAAGATAGATACTATAAAAAAGCAGAATTTCTGGAGCTTAAAAAATGCAATAATTGAACGGAAATGCTCACTACAAGTGTGCAACATGAGTTTCAAACAGGCAGAATATAGAATCAGTGAACTTGAAGACAGGTCATTTGAAATTCTTAATTATGAGGAAAAAAAGAAAAAAGAATGAAGAAAATTAAGCCTCAGGATCTTATAAGACACCATCAAGGGGACCAATATATATTAAGGGAGTCGCAGAAGAAGAAAGAAAAGGAACAATGAGATTATTTAAAGAAATAATGGCCTAAAATTTCCAAATTTGAGAAAATACATGGATGCACAAGTCCAAGAACGTCAATGAACTCTACAGAGGAGAAAGCCAAAGAAATGCACACTGATACATATTATAATCAAAATTTTGAAAGACAAAAAGAGAATCTTGAAGGTATCTAGAGAAAAGTGACCATCACATATAAGGCATCCTCAATAGATTCTAAGCAGATTACTCAGCAGAAATTTAGCAAGCCAAAAGAATATGACATATAGGTACATCTCATTTTTTTGTGCTTCACAGATACCCTGTTTTTTACAAACTGAAGTTTGGCGGCAAACACATCAAGCAAGTCTGTTGGAGCCATTTTTCCAATAGCAGTTTTTCCTTCATTTCTCTGTCACATATTGGTAATTCTCACACTATTTCAAACTTTTTCATTATTCTTATATTTGTTATAGTGTTTTGTGATCAGTGATCTTTGATGTTACTATTGTAATTGTTTTGGAGTGCCACAAACCATATAAGATGGCAAACTTAATAAATGTTGTGTGTGTTCTGACTGCTCCACCAACCAGCCATTCCCCCCATTGCTCTCACTCCTTGGCCTCCCTATTCCCTGAGACACAATAATATTGAAATTAGGCCAATTAATAACCCTATAATGACCTCTAAGTGTTCAAGTGAAAGGAAAAGCCACATGTCTCTCACTTTAAATCAAAAGCTAGACGTTAAGTTTAGTGAGAGAGGCATACCTGAAGCCAAGATAGGGCAAAAGCTGGGCCTCTTGCACAGTTAGATAAGTTGTGAATGCAAAGGAAAACTCTTGAATGAAATTAAAAGTGCTACTCCAGGGAGAACATGAATAAGAAAGTGAAACAGCCTTACTACTGATATGGAGAAAGTTTTAGCAGTCTAGCTAGAAGATCAAACCAGCCACAATATTCCCTTAAGCCAAAACCTAATCCAGAGCAAGGCCCCAACTATTCTTCAATTCAATGAAGGTTGAAGGAGTTGAGGAAACTCCAGAAGTATGAATCTGGCAGTGGTTGGGGCATGCAGTTTAAGGAATGAAGTCATCTCCATAATACGAAAGTGAAGGTGAAACAGCAAGTAATGATGTTGAAGCTGTGGTAAGTTGCCCAGAAGATTTAGCTAAGGTAATTCATGAAGGTGGCTACACTGAAGATTTTCAGTGTAGATGAAACAGTCTAAAATTGCAAGATGCCATCTAGAACTTCCATAGCTGGAGAGAAGAAGTCAATGCCTTTGACTTCAAAGCTTAAAGGAGAGGCTGATTCTCTAGTTAGGGGCTAAGGCAGCTGGTCACTTGAAGTTGAAGTCAATGCTTACCGACTATTTTGAAAATTTTAGGGTTGCTAAGAATTATGCTAAATCTACTCTGTCTGTGCTCTATAAATTAAGCAACAAAGCCTGGATGATAGCACATCTGTTTGCAAGATGTTTTGCTGAATATTTTAAGGCCAGTGTTGAGACGTACTGCTCAGAAGAAAAGATTTCTTTCAAAATATTACTGTTTCTTGACAATGCACCTGGTCGTCTAAGAGGTCTGATGGAGATGTTCAACGAGATTCTCTTCATGCTTGCTAACACAACATCCATTCCGCAACCCAGGGATCAAGGAGTAATTTTGACTTTCAACTCATTCTTTAAGAGATATATTTCGTAAAGCTATAGTTGCCATAGATAGTGATTCCTCTGACGGATCTGGGCATAGTAAATGTAATCCTTCTGGAAAGGATTTGCCATTCTAGATTGCATTAAAAACAATTTTGATTCATGGGAAAAGTCAAAATCTGAACATTAATAGGAGTTTGGAAGCATTAGATTCTATCTCTCATGGAAAACTTAGGACAGTTCAAGACTTCAGTGGAGGAAGCAACTGGAGATGTGGTGGAAACAGGAAGAGAACTAGAATTAGAAGTGGAGCCTGAAGATGTGACTGGTTTGTTATAATCTTGTGGTCAAACTTTACCAGATGAGAAGTGGCTTCTTATGGATGAGGAAAGAAAGTAGTTTCTTGAGATTGAATCTACTGCTGGTGAAAAGGCTCTGAAGATTGTTAAAATGATAACAAAGTATTCAGAATATTACATCAACTTAGTTGACAAAGCAGTAGCAGGGTTTGAGAGGACTGATTTCAATTTTGAAAGAAGTTCTGTGAGTAAAATGCTGTCAAACAACATTGCATGCTACAGAGACTTTGTTTGTGAAAGAAAGAGCCAATCCAAGCATCAAACTTCACTGTTGTCTTATTTTCAGAAATTGCCACAGTCACCCAACATTCATCAACCACAACCCTGATTAGTCAGCAGTCACTGACATCAAGGTAAGACCCTCTACCAGCAAAAAATAATTATGACTCAGTGATGACTCAGATGATGGTTAGCATTTTTTAACAATAAAGCATTTTAAAATTAAGGTATGTACATTGTTTTTTTAGACATAAAGCTTTATACACTTAATGGACTACAGTATAGTGTAAACATAACTTTTAAATGCACTAAGAAATAAAAAAAAATAATTGTGTGACTCACTTTATTGCGATATTTGCCTTTTTTTTTTTTGGCTGTACGTGGGTCTCTCACTGTTGTGGCCTCTGCTGTTGCAGAGCACAGGCTCCGGACGCGCAGGCTCAGCAGCTATGGCTCACGGGCCCAGCCGCTCTGCGGCATGTGGGATCTTCCCAGACCGGGGCACGAACCCGTGTCCCCTGCATCGGCAGGCGGACTCTCAACCACTGCGCCACCAGGGAAGCCCTTGCCTAATTTTTATATTTGTTTTACTGTAGGGGTCTGCAACAGAACCCACAATAACTCCAAAGTCTGCCTGTATTTTAAGTGCTGAAAAAAATCTCAAGAATTCTGCATCCGGAAAAACTTTCATTCAAAAATCAGGGAGGAATTAAGACATTCCAAAACAGAGAAAAATTGAGGGAGTTTATTACCTGTTAAGCTGTTCTACAAGAAATACTAAAGGAAGCCCTTAGAGTTAAAATGAAACAACACTACACAGTAACTTGAAGCCATAGGGGGAAAAAGTTCTCTGTTATAGATAAATACATGGACAAATGTAAAACCAGTACTATTACAAGTTTTGTTTGTAGCTTCACTTTTTATACTTCTACAGGATTTAAAAGACAAAATCATAAGGTATTTGTAACTTTATGTTAATGGATATACGATATATAACGGTATAATTTGTAACATCGATAACATAAAAGAGGACAGAGGTTTTAAGGACTAGAGCTTTTATATGCAATTGAAATTAGGTTGGCATAAGTTTGAAACAGATTTTTGTAACTTTAGTCTCTTATTTGTAACCCCATAGTAATTTATAGCATATACACAAAAGGAAATGAGAAAGGAATGAAAACACAAAATCAACTAAACACAAAAGGAAGATAGAAATGGAGGAAATGGGGACTGAAATTCTATAAGACATACAGAAAACAAATAACAAAATGGAAATAATAAACTCTTCCCTATTAGTAATTACTTTAAATGTAAATGGATTAAACTCCCTAATCAAAATATATAGATTGGCAGAATGAATAAACTGTATGCAACTATGTGCTGTCTACAACAGACTCAGTTTAGACCTGAAAACATGCATAGGTTGAAAGTGGAAAGATGCAAAGATACATTCCATGCAGATAGTCACCAAAAGAAAGCAGGAGTATCCAAACTAATAACGGACAAAATAGACTTTAAGTCAAAAACTTTTAGAGGAGAGTGAGGTCAGCAACATGGTAGAGTGAAATGCTTCCCTTATCTCTTTCTCCTCCTCAATCTACAAGCAGGAAAGCATTCACGAGGCAACAGAAGTATCTCTGCCCAACATACCTGGATGCCAGAGAATTCCACACTAAAGGTGGATGAATTAGAACACATAGAGGAGGCAGAACCAGGGGAACAAGAAAGATGGTGCCTGCAATCCTAGTCCTCAGGCTGTGACAGCTTAGCTCATAACCCCAGAGAAGCCAGTAGTAGCAGGGGAAGCAGTAACATATGACTCCAGACTCTTGGCAGCATTGACACCCATGGGAACAGGTAAATGAGCAACAAATGCTGAGGTGCCCATAACTCTGACCCCAAACTCCCCTTACCGACAGTGGCAGGGCCTGTAAACCTTATAACACTGGACATGGCAAAGGTGCTCATGTGACCCCAGCTCCCTGCAAACCTTGTCCCAATCTTTGAGGCAGCAGAGCATGTGACTCAGAGGACTAGAGAAACAATGAAGTGCCCCAGGTGGCAACACCAGAGACTTTGGCACCAACAAAGCATCCATGACCCCAGAGGCACAAGAAGCAACAAAGAGAGTACAGGGTGATACCCTTGGCAGAGGTGGCACAGGATGGAAAGTGTCAACTCTCCGATATGACCAAGAGGCAGCTCAGGTAAAAGTAACCTAAAACTTTTGCTATAACACCACCAACTGGGAAACAAAAGAAAGGCCTCTAATTTCTAACCCATTGAATCATTAATATCAAGTGGAAAGGTTTTCACTACTTCAAACGTGTCGGCAGAGGAACAACTCATCAAGCACCATGAAGAACTACAGCAACATCATACCACACACACACACACACACACACACACACACACACACACACACACGACAATTCCCCAGAAATCAAACTTAAATCCATAAAATATTGTAATCTAATTGATAGAGAGTTCAAAATAGCTGTCACGTAGAAACTCAAAAGAGCTACAGCGAAACTCAGAAAGGCAGTTCAGTGAACTCAAGAATAAAACTAATGAACAGAAGGAATACTTTACCAAAGGGATTGAAACTCTAATAAAGAACCAAACAGAATTCCTGGAGCTGTAGAACTCAATCAGTGAGATGAAGAATGCACTAGAAATACTGGAAATTGAGCAGACCATATGGAAGAGAGAATTAGCAAGCTGGAGGATAGAAATCTAGAAATGATACAAGTAGAACAGGAAAGAGAAACAAGACATTTAAAAAATAGAAAATTGTACAAGAGCTATTGGATTCTTTCAGAAAGGGCAACATTAGGGTAATGGATATCCCAGAAGTAGAAGAGAGGGAGAAGGGAGCAGAGAGTTTATTTAAAGAAATAATAGCTGAGAACTTCCTAAACGTGGGGAAGAAACTGTATTACAAGTCCATGATGCTAAGGGAACACCTAATTACCTCAATGCAAAAAGACCTTCTCCAAGACACATTATATTAAAAGTGGCAAAAGTCATGACACACACAGACAAAAAAAGGGATTTCAAAGGCAGCCAGGGTATAAAGGATGGTAAATTACAAAGGAACCCCCATTAGGCTATCAGCAGATTTCTCGACAACAACTCTACAGGCCAGGAGGGAGTGGAATGACATTCTCAAAATACTGAAAGATAAAAACTGTCACCCAAGAATACTCTATCCAGCAAAGTTATCATTCAAATATGAAGGAGACATAAAAACTTTCCCAGAAAAACAAAAGCAGAGGGAGTTCATCAACACTAGAGCTGCTTTATAAGAAATGGTGAAATGAGCGATTCTACCAAAAACAAAAAGGCAAACAAACACAAAACTTTTAGTAAGGTGATAAATAGACATACAAAATCAGAAAATTTCAAATATTTATCAGTGAAGGCTTTTAAACACTTTATTATAGCATAAAGGGGAAAAAAAGCAGAAAAAATAACTAGAGCTAAGTCAATTTGGTAAGAAACTCACAACATAAAAAGGGATACTTGTAGACAACACCTAAGTATAAAACACTTAGGAATAAACTTAACCAAGTGATCCAAAGACTTGTAAACTGAAAACTACAAAAATAAGCTGAAAGAAATTACAGAAGACACAAGTATAAAGACACCAAGCATTCATGGATTAGAAAACTTAATACTGTTAAGATGTCAACACTACTCAAATCAATCTATAGATTCAATGTGATATGTTCCAAAATCTCAACAATGTTTTGAATGAAAAAAATATTTCATCCTAAAATTCATACAGAATCTCAGGAGACCTCAAAGAGCCATACATCTAAAAAAAGACCAAAGGTGGATGTCTCACATTTTGATTTCAAAATTTACTACAAAGCTACAGTAATCAAAAGTGTGTCAGGGTACAGACAAAGACAGGTATATCAACAAATAGAATAGAAGAAAAAGCCCAGAAATAAACCCTCACATACAAGATCAAATGATTTTTGACAAGGGTACAAAGACTATTCACTGGGGAAAAGGATAGTCATTTTAGCAAACTGTGTTGGGAAAACTGGATATGCACATTTAAAGAACTAAAGTTGGACATTTATTTTATACCATATATAAAATTTAACTTGAATGGATCAAAGACCTATATGTAATGGCTAAAACAATCAAAGTCTCAGAAGAAAATAGGACAAAGGCTTCATGACACTGGATTTGCCAATAATTTCTTGGATATGACACCTAGCACAGAGGACAAAACAAAGAAAAATAGATAAACTGAGCTTATCAAAATTAAAGACTTTCGTGCATCAGGAATACTACTATCAGAGGAAAAAATAACCCACAGAATGGCACAATGTATTTGAAAATTATATATATACGGTAAGGGACTTAATGTCCAGTATATATAAAGAACTCCTATAACTCAATAACAACACAACGAAGCAATTTAAACATTGGCAAACATTTTGTGTAGATATTTCTTCAAAGAAGATATGCAAGTAGTCAGTAAGCATAATAAAAGGTGCTCAAAATCACTAAACATTAGTGAAATACTAATTAAAACCATCATGAGATATCACCTAACAACCATTAGGATGGCTAACACTAAAAATAAAGAAGAAGGATAGAAAAAGAAAACAAGAAGTATTGACAAGGATGCAGGAAAATCGAAAACACATGTGCATTGCTCATGGATAATGTACCAATAAAATCAAACAGGCACTACAGAAAACAGTATGGTAGTTCCTTAAAAAACTGAAAATAGATGGATTCCCTGGCAGTACAGTGGTTGGGAATCCGCCTGTCAATGCAGAGGACATGGGTTCGAGCCCTGGTCTGGGAAAGATCCCACATGCCAGGGAGCTTACCCGTGCACCACAACTACTGAGCCTGCATTCTAGAGGCCTTGAGCCACAACTACTGAGCCTGCATGCCACAACTACTGAAGCCCACACACCTAGAGCCCATGCTCCGCAACAAGAGAAGCCACCGCAATGAGAAGCCCACACACCGCAATGAAGAGTAGCCCCTGCTTGCTGCAACTAGAGGAAGCCCACACACAGCAACGAAGACCCAATGCAGCCAAAATAAATAAATTAAATTAAATTAAAAAGAAATTGAAACTAGAATTACCATATGATCTAGCAATACTGCTTCTGGATATATACCAAAAGAGTTTAAAGCAGGGACTTGAACAGATTTTTATACACCATGTTTAGTGAAGCATTATTCATAACAGCCAAAAGGTCAGAGCAATGTACATATCCATCAGTGGATGAATGGATAAACAAAACGTCGTATATACACATAATGGAATATTACTCAGCCTTAAAAAGGAAGGGAATTCTACACATGCTACAACATAACATGGATGAATCTTGTAGGCATTGTGCTAAGTGAATATGCAAGTTACAAAAGAACAAATGTTGCCTGATTCCACTTACATGAGTTAGCTAGAGTAGTGAAATTTATTGAGGAAAAAAGTAGAATGGTGGTTGCCAGGGACTTGGGATAGTGGGGAATAGGGATTACATTGTTTAACAGCTATAGAGTTCCAGTTTGGAAAGATGGGAAAAAAAAAAAGAAAAAAGAAAACCTCTGGGGGTGATTAGCAGTGACGATTGTACAACAATGTGAATATACCTACCACCATTGAACTAGTCACTTAAAAATGGCTAAACAATAAATATTATCTTATGTATACTTTGCCACAATAAAAAACATTAAAAATTGAAGGATGATTTGAAAGGTTGTTTTAAGGAATTTGAATTCCCAGCTCCTCCTTCATTTTGCTCCTCCTGGCAAAACCTGTGAGTTTAGTCTCTGATAGAGATACAATTGAGGGTATCTGGCTTTTGTAACATCAGCCACAATTAAGGGTGCTGAAAAAAGAAGGATTAATGAACATGTGCATACCAGATGGTAATATAAATGGCCTTCTTCTCCCAGAAATCTAGAATTGTAGCAACCAGGCCCTCCCCTAGCAAGCAGAAGGATTTTAGAGATTTCTCTGGGGAATCTGACTACCATGAAAAGAAAGAATTAAGAAACTGCAGTTGAAGATCCTTAACTTTTTGATAGATAACGATCATATCACAGTGAAGGTAATAGTTGGCTCCTCAGTGAGGCTCTTAGTCATAACTTTTTAAAGCACTGGGCTCAAAGAAAAGTTTTTGAGAATTTTCAGAGAAAGAGGGAGAATAAAAATATGTTAACATATAAACTAAAAACTTATTTTTTTTTTCATATTTTGTAATATCATCTGAAAACTAAAAGGCAATGGGGTAATGCCTTTAAAATTCAGAACAAAAATTACTTGAACCAACAATTTTATTCCTAGCCAAACTTTAACTTACTTCCCTGGGTAGGATAAACATTTTCAGACTTGTGTAATCTCAAAATTTTAAATTCTCATATACCTATTTTAAGGAAGTTATCAGAAGTTGTGCTCCTCTAAAATGAGGAATTAAATCAAGAAAGAAACAAATATGGTATGCTGATGCGTATACATATGGAATCTAGAAGAATAGTACTGATGAACCTAGTGTCAGGGCAGGAATAAAGACACAGATGTAGAGAACAGACTTGAGGGCACGCGGGGTTGGGGGGCGGGAAGGATAAGCTGGGACGAAGTGAGAGAGTGGCATGGACATATATACACTACCAAATGTAAAATAGATAGCTAATGGGAAGCAGCCGCATAGCTGCTCGGTGCTTTGTGACCACCTAGAGGGGTGGAATAGGGAAGGTGGGAGGGAGGCTCAAGAGGGAGGGGATATCGGGATATATGTATATATATATAGCTGATTCACTTTGTTGTACAGCAGAAGCTAACACAACACTGTAAAGCAATTATACTCCAATAAAGATGAAAAAAAAAAAGAAAAGAAAGAAACTATGGTCTATACAGGAAATAAGCTATTCATCCCAGGGAAGAGGTGAAGGCACTCCTCAAAATGGTGCTCAGGAGGGATCCTTGCCTGGCATCTGTGTAGTGAATATACAGAGCTCTGTACTCTATGTGAGACTTTTGGAGGAAGATGAAATGGACAGAATAGCTGATGTGCTTGAATGTCTGGAGAGGAGACTTACATAATTTGTGATAAGTTTGGAGTTTTCTATGGATTACATAGTTGAATTGTGTTCACCCAAAATTCGTATGTTAAAGTTCTAATGCTCAGTATCTCAGAATGTCACCCTATTTGAAGACAAGGTCTCAAAAGAGGTAATTAAGTTAAAATGAGTTCATTAGGGTGGGCACTAATATAATATGACTAACATCCTTATAAGGAAAGGAATTTTGGACACAGACATGCACAGAGAGAAGATGATGGGTAGACACAGGAAGAAGACAGCAGTCTACGAGCAAAGAAGAGGCCTCAGAACAAACCAACCCTGTTGACACTTAGATCTCAGACTTCTAAGACTCCAGAATTGTGAGAAAATATACTTCTGTTGTTTAGGCCACCCAGTCTGTGGTACTTTGTTTCGGCAGTCCTAGCAAATTAACATACTATGCCAACAAGAACAAACAGATAGTAAACAATATATTGTGAAGGAAAAGGAAGTGAACTAACATAGCTGAGAAGATAAGGGAGAATAAAGAGAAGGGTGACTGTGGGCTGGGGGGTAAAGGCAGGGTCAGGAGTAAATCAAAATACTCTTCCTACGAGGAAGATAATAAACAACGAAATTAAGAAATTGATATTCAGGATAATTTATTTAGAGAAATGGCAGTAAACAGCAAAAGAAATCAGTGAAAAGAGCTGAAAATGGTTGTTTCTATGGAGATGGAATGGAGGGTAGGGGTAGAATATATTGCGGAACTATTAAATACTTTAACCACATTAATGTATAACTTTGATATATATAAACCATAAAATATATGATACATAATAGTTCCTGGGTTATTTGCTACATGTTACAAATGAAAAATTAACACTGCAGAGGAACTAAGTTATTTCTCTTTTGTCGTGCAGGTTGATAAAGGGAGATCCAGAATTTGAAACCAAAACTTAGGAGTCCTAACTCAATATTCATTTTCAAAATGATACCATATAACCTGGACTTTTCAGATCCTTGAAAATGGAAAGCTGTTTCTAATCCTACCATCTATGAAAGGGTTGACAATATTATGCCACAAGTATTAGGCACTACTGAGATGGCTGCTGCTTCTACTACATGGATTTTAAGACAGAGCCATTAATTTTCAATTAAGAACCTTGAAGATTATCCAAGTCTTAAGTTGGGTTTAAATGAACGTTTCAGTTCATTCCAGGGTAATTAATTTATTTTAATGCAAAAGCTAAAAGTAGTGAGAATGCATACCTTTCCATTTTAAGAGTAAATAACTGAACTTTTATGAAAGCAGACTATTATCCTTGTAGACTGAAATAGGAATACTTGAGCTTGACATCACACTACTGCAGGGAGAGCTAAAGTTTTTAATTGACTGCCCCAAATATGTATTAAAGAGTAGCTTCACTTTACTCTTTGTGAATTGCAATATAAAAATGTTAAAAGTTGACGGAAGTGATATTGCATTTCTGTACATGGTTATGTGCATGTGATCAATGGGAAGAAATACAAAAATACAGCTAATAAACAGAGTTGTACTAAAGTACTCCTGAATCTACAGATCTTATCTCTATTTTCAGGCCTTCATCGCTCAGTTTAAAAAGGCAATAAATATCAGTAGTTGTCAGCAATCCTTAGATCCCAGGGGAATTTGGCTCAAGTCAGGTTTACATTTCAGATCCCATCCACATACAATTCTGTTAGCACAAATATAAAAGTAGCATAATGAGTTTGTAGCTTAACCATTCTGCAGTATTTTCACCTTACTTTTTTTGTTCTGCTAGGATTTCTCCTTTGTCTCCTATATCTATGACAGCAAAATATTCATTAATCTGTTAACATCTTGCATGTACTGAAATGGGATTGTTTCCTAGTCATCAAAATAATTAAAGTAACAATAATGGAGAACTAACTTACCATGAGCCAGGTACTACGCCAGGTTCTTAGAAAACAATGTTAATTAATATAAACTGTATGTGCAAATCAGAGTCATGATGGACCACTGTACAGGCTATGAGTATGGTGTCATAAATTACTGGGGTGGAGGATAGGTTACAAGCAGGATGAAAAACAGTGGTAAATTTAGCAGGCTGCAACATAACCTGAGAGGCTTTGGACTTCATCCAACTCTGATGTTTTCAACCATGAAACTGTTACACACTGGAGTCTCATGACACACTTTCTTTGTGATGGGTGTTACAATTAACACTCTCTCTCTCTTCTCTTTGGTAAGTTAGAGCTGACTCACTGTCTTCCTTCTTATATCATTTATATACAATTGTCTTTTGAGTAATAAAGAGCTGATATTTCAGCTGCTATATTGAAAAATGTAAATGGGAATACACAAAACATCACCACATCATCCGCTGTACGCTAAAGTGGAATTTGCTGGGGCTTTTTTTCCCCCCATTTCTGATCTCTTCTGATAGCAGTAAATGCCTTCATTTCAGAGATCTGCCTTTTCCTCACTGCCGTAGTTCTAGGAGCTTCTCATCACACTACTCCACCTTGCTAGTCACAAGGGTATGTCTACTATGTCTAGCCAATTATGCTAAGCTATTCCTCTGGGCACAGTGATTGGCACAGGAATGACTGTAACCAAAACTAGAACAAAACTAATGTGTCCTGAAGCCAGGGATGCTTTACCATAGGAAGAGAATGAAGAAATGGATCTGAGAGATGGCCCAGGGATGGTTGCAGGAGAATAAAAGGGGAAAGAGAGAGGAGGAGGGAGAGGGATAGAGAGATAGGGAGAAGGAGGGAGGGAGAGAGAGAAAGACAGAGACAGACAGAGACAGAGAGGTAAAGAAGAAATGAGGATACAAAGGCAATATTATTATTTGAAAACCCCCAAACCCATTCTATATTTGAACAACCCAGTTATGGTTGCTAATATATTTTTATTTTGACATTTCATGTAAATGTGTGTGTGTTTGGGTGTGTAAGTATGTGTGTTTGTGAACAATATTTATATATTTGCGTGTAGGGGGAAATTTGAGAATCAATGATATTGAACTAGTCAGAATACATTTAAAGTATTTAAACAAGCAAGTGATTTGGATTTTTGGAAAAGTCATTTTGGTAGTAATGAGAAATACAATCCAGCAAGTCTAAAGGAAAAAAATGTGAAAAATAAAAAAATAGTTAGGGAAATCATTTCTATAGTCCAGGTGACACTGCTTTTCTTATTATTATTATGTTATTACTATTATTATTAGTTGTGGGAGTAGTAACTATTATTTACTGAATGTTTATAATATGCATACCATATGCTAAATTTCTTTATGCATTACTTCATTTAATCCTTATAACATCTCTGTAAATGATATATTATTATTTTCAGTTACCTGTTGATGTTCAGGGAGACGAAGTAACTTGTTCAATTTTATGTGCACAGTAGTTAGTAAATTCAGGATTCACATTTAAGTACACCTGATTCCAGTACCAATGATTGGAGCCACCTTTCCTCATATTTCCCAGATTATGAAGACTTGCATAATAAAGCTGGAATTATGTAGAGGAGAGTCATGAATTACAGTTGACCCTTGAACAATGTGAGGGGTAATTCACATGTAAGTTATAGCAGGCTCTCAATATCTGCAGTTCCTCTACATCCACAGATTCAACCAACCATGGACATTGTAATACTGTAGTATTTACTACTGAAAAATACCCATGTATAAGTAGTCCTGCACAGTTCAAACCTGCCTTATTCAAGGGTCAAATGTATAGACCTGGTAATACTTATAGGACCAGCCAGTGACTAAAGGGTTGAGAAAAATTCAAAGTTTAGAATTAGTATGTAAATATGGTACCATTAAACAAGAGATACAGAGGCCTAGACCTTCTGATCCAGGTCCCTGAACCTCCCCCAACCACAGCCAAAAAAAAAAAAAAGAGAAAGAGAAAACATAGACGATTAAGTCAAGAAGAGCTTTACATACTGTGTAAAACAAAACAAACAAACAAAAACTGGGACATTTTTGGAGTGCTATGGATATATGAAAATATTTTTGCTTGTCATCTTTAATTAGGTGTTAATTATATGATGGGACAAAAATAGTAATGTGCAATGCTAGCCTTTTCTTGTAACCTAGCAAAAAGGATTCAGGCTTTATTCTTGCAGATTTTTTGTACACATTCCTACCTATCAGGTAGGGATCTGACATTGCCAAAGGATTCTTTGGGCTTTTGTTATGAAGAATATAGAGGAAAGGTGGAAATATAGAAGGGTTATAATTATTAGAAGTATAAAAACACATTTTTAGAAAGTTTTGGAAAGGAATACCAAAGTTTTGAGGTATAAATGAGGAAAGGTTTGTAATACTGCATTGTAATATGTATCTCCTTGATCATAAGCAAAGAAAGCAATTAAAGAATGTGAGCACCCACACGTGGTTGCAGACCTTTCATCAAAACCCTTTTCAAGAACTAGACCATCGGAATCATGATTTCAACAGAGTTGAAATGAAATATTCTTTTACCCTCTACAGCAAATAAAATGATTTAAAGCAAGTAATGAATAAATGTAACTGTTCTATGGTAAAGACACGTTATTGGTTTTTGTTGGGTTTTATAGTTTCAACAATAAAACTGGACAGTAGGGTTTATATTCTCAGATCCAAGGTTTGAATTAACATTGTAATACATGTGACAAACCTGGAGATGGAGTAAGGGCATCGACTTATAGACAAGTCATGTAGAGGTATATAGGTTTTGGAAATAAGTTTCCCAAACTGGTCTGCATTTACAAATGAGACCCTTATAATTCTATCCTTGGCCAAATGTTCATTCTTTCTTCTCCTTTTTCCCTCTGCCCACCTCCCTTCTACAAACCCCTCTCCAAACCTTGTACTTTACACCATAAGTGAAACTGTCATTTTGAGGGGACATAAGTATAACTTATAACAACAGAAACAACAGCCTCAAAATTGTTTCTGTGAAATATCCTCAAAAGGATTATCTTTTGCATTTTCAAAGTGAAGCATTCCCAAGCAAAAGTCTGTGCCTCTGAACTACTTCACCTATATATGAAGTTACCTCAAAGACAGCAATAGATATAAATAATTTGTTGACTCAGGTAGCATGTCTAAAGTATCTCACTGAAGTGACCCCTATGAGAACAAAGGAAGAACCTGACCCTAAGACAATTACCAAGTTCACCCTTAGAGATCCAGGAAGCAAATGTTTCAAAGTTTTAGAATGGCTATTGGATCTCTACCAACAGCCATCAAAGGTTCAAAATTACTGAGGTAAATTCTCCTAGGACACTATTAGACACTACTGAATATGAAAAGAGGGTTTCCTTGGTGGCGCAGTGGTTGAGAGTCCGCCTGCAGATGCAAGGGACACGGGTTTGTGCCCCGGTCCAGGAAGATCCCACATGCTGCGGAGCAGCTGGGCCCGTGAGCCATGGCCACTGAGCCTGCTCTCCACAATGGGTGAGGCCGCAGCAGTGAGAGGCCCGCATACAGCAAAAAAAAAAAAAAAAAAAAAAAAAAAAAGAAAATGATACTTATAAATCTATATAAAAGTATCAGATAGTCATCTAAAATATCTAGCTTTTTTTGATATTTAAAATCTTTATTGGCATTTTTTTAATAGATCTTTACTGGCGTATAATTGCTTCACAATATTTTGTTAGTTTCTGTTGTACAACAAAGTGAATCAGCCATATGCATACATATATCCCTATACCCCCTCCGTCTTGAGACTCCCTCCCACCCTCCCTATCCCACCCCTCTAGGTTGTCACAAAACACCGAGCTGATCTCCCTGTGCTATGTGGCTGCTTCCCACTAGCTAACTGTTTTACATTTGGTAGTGTATATATGTCAATGATACTCTCACTTTGCCCCAGCTTCCCCCTCCCTAACCCATGTCCTCAAGTCCATTCTCTAGGTCTACATCTTTATTCTTGCCCTGCCACTAGGTTCATCAGTATCACATTTTTTAGATTCCATATATATGCATTAGCATATGGAATTCATTTTTCTCCTTCTGACTTACTTCACTCTGTATGACAGACTCTAGGTCCATCCACCTCACTACACATAACTCAATTTCATTTACTTTTATGGCTAATATTCCACTGTATATATGTGCCACATCTTTATCCATTCATTTGTTGATGGACATTTAGGTTGCTTCCATGTCCTGGCTATTGTAAATAGGGCTGCAGTGAACATTGTGGTACATGTCTCTTTTTGAATTATGGTTTTCTCAGGGTATATGCCCTGTAGTGGGATTGCTGGGTCAAATGGTAGCTCTATTTTTAGTTTTTTAAGGAACCTCCATACTGTTCTCCATAGTGGTTGTATCAATTTACATTCCTACCAACAGTGCAGAAGGGTTCCCTTTTCACCACACCCTTTCAAGCATTTATTGTTTCTAGACTTTTTGATAATGGCCATTCTGACTGGTGGTGATACCTCATTGTAGTTTTGATTTGCATTTCTCTAATAATTAGTGTTGTTGAGGATCTATTCATGTGCCTCTTGGACATCTCTATGTCTTCTTTGGTGAAATGTCTCCAGAAAATGGGCATAGAGAGAACCCACCTTAACATAATAAAGGCCATATATGACAAACCCACAACAAACATCATACTCAATGGTGAAAAAATGAAAGCATTTCCACTAAGATCAGAAACAAGACAAGGATGTCTACTCTCGCCACTCTTATTCAACATAGTTTTGGAAGTCCTGGCCACAGCAATCAGAGAAGAAAAAGAAATAAAAGGAATACAAATTGGAAAAGAAGAAGTAAAACTGTTGCTGTTTGCATATTATATGATACTATACATAGAAAAGATGCCACCAGAAAACTACTAGAACTAATCAATGAATTTGGTAAAGTTGCAGGACACAAAATTAATGCACAGAAATCTCTTGGCATTCCTATACACTAACAATGAAAAACTAGAAAGAGAAATTAAGGAAACACTCCCATTTACCATAGCAACAAAAAGAATAAAATACCTAGGAATAAACCTACCTAAGGAGGTGAAAGACTTGTACTCAGAAAACTATAAAACACTGATGAAAGATATCAAAGATGATATAAACAGATGGAGAAATGTACCATGTTCTTGGATTAGAAGAATCAATATTGTGAAAATGACTATACTACCCAAAGCAATCTACAGATTCAGTGCAATCCCTATCAAACTACCAATGGCATTCTTCACAGAATTAGAACAAAAAAATTTACAGTTTGTATGGAAACACAAAAGACCCCAAATAGCCAAAGGCAATCTTGAGAAAGAAAAACAGAGCTGGAGGAATCAGACTCCCTGACTTCAAACTATACTACAAAGCTACAGTAATCAAGAGAGTGTGGTACTGGCACAAAACCAGAAACATAGATCAATGGTACAGGATACAAAGCCCAGAGATAAACCCCCACACATATGGTCACCTAATTTATGACAAAGGAGGCAAGAACATGCAATGGAGAAAATACAGCCTCTTCAATAAGTGAAAATACAGCCTCTTTAATAATCTACATGTAAAAGAATGAAATCAGAACACTTCCTAACACCATACACTAATAAAACCTCTAAATTGATTAAAGACCTAAATGTAAGGCCGGACGCTATAAAACTCATAGAGGAAAATATAGGAAAAGCACTCTTTGACATAAACCACAGCAAGAACTTTTTTGACCACCTCCTAGAGTAATGGAAATAAAAACAAAAATAAACAATGGGACCTAATTAAACTTAAAAGCTTTTGCACAGGAAAAGAAACCATAAACAAGATGAAAAGACAACGCTCAGAATGGGAGAAAATATTTGCAAATGAAAGAACGGACAAAGGATTAATCTCCAAAATATACAAACAGCTCGTGGAGCTCAATATGAAAAAACAAACAATCCAATTATAAAATGGGTGGAAGACCTAAACAGGATGGTAATTCTTAAGCAGTGTTCCATATAAGCTTGTGATTATAAACTTACTTAAAAAAAAAATCACCAATTCTAACCTAATCCAATTGACTAGATGATCTAAGTGTGTGGCTTGGGTACATGCATTTTGGAAAAAGTTTCCCATGTGATTCTGAATTACACCATTATTAAAAATCACTGGGCTCTGAGATCTGAGTCGGATATTCTCCCTGAGAAAGTAGGAAGTAGCATACTAACAAAGACCCCTGATGAGACAATCTCACACTCTCACTTAGGTACCATTATATTGTTTAAAAAACCTTTGAACAATATAAACATGTGAAACATTTTCAACTTGTTTAGTTATTTCTGCTGCTGGCAGTAGACAAAAAAAGCCAGGAAACTGGTAGGAACAGTATTTTCTCCCTCTGGACAACTTGCTAATGAGGTTTATCTCACTCCCTACGCTCAGAGAATTTAATGTTCAAAAGACTTTTGAACATTAGTCTTTTGAACACCAGGCTTCCCTGGTGGCACAATGGTTGAGAGTCCACCTGCTGATGCAGGGGACACGGGTTTGTGCCCTTGTCCGGGAGGATCCCACATGCCGTAGAGCGGCTGGGCCCACGAGCCATGGCTGCTGAGCCTGCACGTCCGGAGCCTGTGCTCCGCAACGGGAGAGGCCACAACAGTGAGAGGCCCGTGTACCGCAAAAAAAAAAAAAAAAAAAAGACTTGTGAATGGGATCCATGCAGCAATCCACATGCAAAATACAACTGTGCATAAAAATGGCATTTTTCATACTTTCAAATGAATCTGCTTCTGAAAGTCCTGTGAACTCAAACCAAATTTTCTGCTATTCTGTCCTTCTGTCCCACATGACTGCATGTGGAAATTTGCTTGAAGGTAGGGTATATTCTACTCTATTCTTTTCACAACTCATATTCAGACATTTACTACTACCATTTCATAGTCAGATGTATTAATGTTCACCTTCTCACTGTAATTAAAAATTCCCTGCTATATATTAGTAAACTGCTACCAATATTATGGTAATTAAGTTTCTCATTGATATTTCTAATCTACTTCAATTCCTTTTAATTTGTTCATCTTTTCACGACATTTTGTGGCCTTAGGAAATTACTCCAAATACCCTCACATTCAAAAAGCTGTTATATTTTTCAAGAGGTTAGTCATATAAATATTGTCATAGTCCATACTGTCATATTCAGAATATTCTATCAAATGAGAAAAACATAGATAAAATACAATGCAACATCTTTAAATATACCTTCTATGTTTAAAGTCAGGAATGCCCTAATATAGCCTGAACACTTGAATTATTCCTCTCAGACACATTAGTAAAATTATAATATTTATAAGAATATGATAATGATGAATATATATAAGATATATTCAAATTCATGCAATTATTGTATGTCTATCTTTGGTCTTGTTTCTTATCTTCAAAACTAGATTCTAAATCCTTAGTCATCATTGTCAAGTTTTGAACTATACCATTATACAGGAAATTTGAATGGCAAAATTTTATATGAATGCTTAACAGATTAATCATATGAATGTTTAATATTAAAACATAATAATAAATAAAAGTAGCAGTGAACTTGGAAAATGAAAAACACTTTACTCTTTCCTCAATTTGCTAATAGGAAGCTTTTTGATCAGGATTGTTTTCGATGCTCAGACATCTACAAAATACTTTTCTTATGTTCCTTTCTTATTAATCAACTAAATTTGAATACCTTCATTGCATAACACGCTTTCAAATCTTGAACCAGGTCAATACCCTCTATAGATAAGGTTAACATGAATGATAAGAATGTCTCTTTGTCCCTATCTGGTCATAGTCTATTTAGAACAATAAAGGAACATCCAGTACCTAGGAAATAAGATGGAGATTCTAAATACCATGGAAAGCTTTCTCTGTATTCCATTATGCTTATTTATGGACATGACTACCATATTATATTAGGGTGGGATAGGACTGCTGGGACAGGATTTAGATGATTATTGTAAATTTGGAAATTATCAAAATTTTATGACAGTTTCTATGTGTGATGCATCATTACTCTGGGCCATTGTATAACTTCTAAGTTAAGGTGAATGTCAAGAGGACACTAAAATAGCCCAAGATTCCAC
Source organism: Aethalodelphis obliquidens (assembly GCF_003676395.1). Lineage (NCBI taxonomy): Eukaryota > Metazoa > Chordata > Mammalia > Artiodactyla > Delphinidae > Aethalodelphis > Aethalodelphis obliquidens. The sequence goes on from NW_020837996.1 coordinate 9,042,089, forward strand.
TAATGAGATTATCTCCCTCTGCCATATTATTAATTTATATTACCTAAGCGCCTGCAGGGGAAGAGCTAAAGGGAAGGGCTGGAGGGGGAAGAGGATGGACACTTGCTAACTGATTGACAAGGAGTTAGTTCTGAGTTTTACCACAAATATGTTTTGGTTATTTTAATTCATCTTTAAATTGCCCTCTTGTCAGCTTTCTATCTTTATTTATCATTTGGGAAACTTTCATCTAAAGGGAATTTGTAGTTATTTGACATGTACACAACTTTCTATATATATTTAAGCTATCTGATCACTCAAAAGCACTCTTCCCTCTTGTTAAGTTACAAAATTTCACAAGTATTGATGTATTAAACTCACCTTTCCAATAATCTGTGAAAAAGGAAATAGTCCCAAAATTTAAAGCATTAAAATGAATTGATCATGTATCATAAATATGAATGGTTTTATCCAACAGTATATTGTAATAGAAGAGTCGTGGGGAGGTTTTGAGAGTGACTGAAACTCTGGAAAACTCCACTGATAATGGGAGCAAGGGAGTAAATTTCAGGAACTTCCCAATGTTGGCTGGGGAAGTGCTACAGAAACTTCTGTTGACAATAAAGTGAAATAGGACACCTCACAAAATGGAGAAGAAATAAGTAAAAACAAAAACAGTTGACCTTAAATAACTGAAAAGCCATACAAGTGTTATGTCTAAAATAAAATGGGACCAAGTTGAAGAAAACAAAACTTTATTTTCTAAAAACCCTTTCATATCTAAATTGTTAAAGGAATTCTTCTTTAGAACATGAAGCAAAAGCCAGAACATTGAATGACAAAAATTAAATGCTTATTTAATTGGTTATTTAAATAAACACTGATGTGGCAAAAATTTAATTAAAGGGAATAGTTGCTTGTACATACACATAATATTTATTTCTGATAATTCTATAGTGATATAATCAGTAAAATAATACTCATAATAATTCCATTTTTGCTAGATCAATTTTTAATGAAAGGAATTTAATAAAACATTTTACATTCAGTACTTAAATTTATTTTCACAGTATCAAGTATAATAAGTTTTACTTGTTTACTAACTGTAGTGGCTTGAATAGTATTCCCCAAAAGATATGTTCAAGTCTTGATCCCCACTACCTGTGAATGTGATCTTATTTGGCAAACGAGTCCTTGTAGATATAATTACAGTAAGGATCTAGAGATGAGATCATCCTGTATTTAGGGGTCCATGTATCCAATGACTAGTATCTTTACAAGAAGAAAGAGAGTGAGATTTGAGACACAAAGAGAAAAGAAGGCTACATTAAAAATCCATGTGAAGACAGAGGCAGAGATTGGAATTATATTATACAGATACAAGCCAAGGAATACCGAAGTGCGCCAAGACGCTAGGAGATAGGTATGAAATAGATTCTCCCTCAGAACCTCCCAAAGGAACCCCACCCACAACTATAAAAAAATAAATTTCAGCTGCATAAAGCCACGAAGTTTATGGCAATTTATTAAGGCAGCCCTAGGAAACAAATACTCTGACATATAACTGCTAATTGCCTGGTATTTTTCTTATTAAATCATATGCTAATCACAGCTGAAGTTGTCAGTAACTAGGTATCTCCAGCTTGTATGAAGCACGTTACAAGTGTTAGACAGAAGGCCTTTGGGCTGGTCTTGAGAGTTTCTTAGTGAAGACAGATCAGGTCAGACAGTTTTGGTTTCACCCCAACTCTACTGGTAATCAAATGAAAACTAGGAAATTAAGTTATTTGACTAAGGTCAATAAGCATCTTAATGCTAAAATTGGAAAAACCCCAGTACATGTCTCCGTGAAAAAAGTTTCCCTTCCCCCTAATGACATACACACACAAATATATATTACCAAGTACCTAAATATTAACTACTAGCTTGATAAAATATTTCATAGTATTTGCCTATGTGCAAAGTAAAAAAAAAAAAAAAAAAAAAAAAAAAAAGTTATTAGAGTGAGATTTTTTATATTTTTATTAAAAAGTCAATATATACACACACACAAACTGATTATGTTTCTCTTACCAGAAATATGCAGTAGAATAAAAAATTCTAAAAATTTAGAATAGTATCAAATATATCAATTGCCTAAGAAAGTTTCTAAGAAATAATATACAAGGAATAGAAGACCCCAAAATATTTTGAGTTAGATTAAACCAAAATAAAATAAATGGAGAAAAATATTATGTTCATGGATTAAAAAGATTCAATATTGAAAAGATGTCAATTACACTAGTTTCATTTGCAGATTCAATGCAACCCCAATCAAAACCCCAACAGTCTTCTGTGTGTGCATGTGTGTGGTATGTGTGTGTGTGAGAGTTTTCAAACTAATTCTAAAATTTATATGGAAATACAAAGTGCCAATAATAGACCAGATAGTCTTGAGGGAGACAAGAAGGAGGGAAGATTTACTCTACTGGATGTTAAGACTTATCATAATACTAATATATCTAAGAGAGTTTGGTATTTGTTTAATTTTCATATAGACCAATGGATCATTATTAGAAGTTCAGAACAAATCTATATCTTTATGGGCGCTATTTATGACAAAGGTGGTGTTGGCAATGCAGAATAGTGAGGAAAAGACAGTTATTTCGATAAATGGTGTTTGTCCAATTATAAGTCGATGCGGAAATATGACAGTCAAATAAAATCTGACTCCCACTTAACTCTACACACAATAGTCAATTCCAAGTGGACTGTAGACCTAAATTTGAAAGGTGCAACAGTATGCTTCCCAAACAGTATTAGGAGACTATTTTTATGGTCTGGAAGAGTAGGGATCTAGCTGTTAAATGGTAAGCAGTAACTATAAGCAAAAGATTGATAAATTAAACTACATTAAATGAAAAACCTATTTACCAGACAATATCACCAAAAGAATAAAAGGCAAGCTACAGAATGGGAGAATATATCCGTAACATAAAACTGACAATATATCAGTACAAAAATGACATGCAATCCAAGAGAAAAATAAAAAGATCAAGTGTCTTGGGGCTTCCGTGGTGGCACAGTGGTTAAGAATCACTCTGCCTATGCAGGGGACATGGGTTCGAGCCCTGGTCCAGGAAGATCCCACATGCCACAGAGCAACTAAGCCCGTGCACCACAACTACTGAGCCTGCGCTCTAGAGCCCGCGTGCCACAACTACTGAAGCCCGCGCACCTAGAGCCCGTGCTCCGCAACAAGAGAAGCCACCACTCACCACAACTAGAGAAAGCCTGTGCACAGCAACGAAGACCCAATGCAGTCCAAAATAAATAAATAAAATAAATAAAATTAAAAAAAAAAAAAGATCAAGCGACTTGAATGATACTTCACACACAGGAAATGATAAACATATACAAATGGGCTTAGCCTCATCAGCAATCAGGGAATTGAAATTTAAAATTATAATAGGATGTCACCCTACACCCATCAGAGTAACTAATGTGAGACTTACAAGGCTTAGTGTTGGAGAGGATGTGATATACCTGGAATTCTTATAGTGTTGGTGGTATTTATTGTACATTGATAAAGTCACTTTTGAAAACTGTTGGGCGTTATCTTCTAAGATTGACCAAATACATTTCCTATACCTAATACAGGCCTAACTGAAATACTCACATATGCCCAAAAGACACATACAAGAGTATACAAGGATGTTCAGTTTTACTTGCAATAAACAAAAGTTGGAGAAAACCCAAATGTCCATCTGCAGTAAAAGTGATAAATAATATATTCATACACTATTCCTTTGTATTTCAAAGTAGACTTCAAGGAAAATAACTGAAATACAATTATATGCAATAACATGGATAAATCACATAAACATAATACTGAGCAAAGAAATCAGACACAAAAAGTGACATGTGCATGATTCCAGTTATATAAAGTTCAAAAGCAAATAAAACTAGAGTGTTAGACTTCAAGGCAATGTCTACATTTAAAGAAGAAGGGGGCCAAGTTCAAGAAGAACTTTGAGAGTACTGTCAATATCCTACCTTTTGACCAACATGGTGGATACATGGTATTCACTGTGATAATTCATTGAGCTATATGTTTAGTGGCGTTTTTCTGCATTTGTATTATAATTAAATATAAATGTAAAAGATTGAAAACATACATAAGGTAAATACAAAGCAAAGCAAACCAGTATAATTTTCTTACCATCAGACAAAACATATTTTAGGCAAATGGAATAACTGGAGAGAAAGAAGACATACTTACTTGTCTTTGTATATGTTACATTTGAAATATTTATTATACCTTCAAATAGAAACGTTGAGGAGCCAGACAAATACAAGAGTATAAAATTTATGGCAAAAGCTAGTACAGGAACTAGCTTCCAACTAGAGTTTCTCTATCAGCATACAGAAAGCATTCACAGTCCTGGGACTAAATGAGCTCTGCCAGGTGGAGACATCATCAGTACAAAAGAAGTCCAATGACAGTCATGGAGTATTACTTGTTAAAGAAGGAAGAGACAAATGGGGTGGAATTATCCAAACTTCATGTTCATAAGCAAATAGAGTGTGAATTTGCCCCAAGTGTTGCTAACACTTCCACTTGGGCAATTTTTAATACATTTTTCAGATCTGCATTTGGAGGGCAATTTGATATGCCAGGTTCCAGTGTCTCATAAGGCTATACCATGTTGAAGTTGGGATTTTTCCAGTCACTCCTCCCTGGTCTTAAAATCAGCAGAATGCCAGGAACATACACTGCTCCTAGAATGTCCTTGTCTTTTTCCCTACCCAGATGCTTTCATTATTGAACCTCAAGCCCCTCAGAAACAACATGCCACACTCAGTACTTACCCCCCTCCCACATGCCCTGGAAAGTCTTTCTGTCCAGTGTATTGTGTTTCAAAGTAATGTATAAATACCAGGTTGGGATGAATACCAGCACTCTCAAACCACATCTATGACACATGTAACGGGATAGCTGCAAGGTGTCTGTGTTCTGTGTTGGGCTGATATTAAGTCTTTGAATCAGAAGGCAAAGGTGTGAAGTGACTTCTTATCTGTTTCTAGTCATCTTTGATTTTATGAGGGGAAGCCTAGGTAGATATTTCTTTTGCCAGATTCCCTGGCATTATATTTAATGTGAATCCTACTGGATTACTGATGAAAAAGATTTTATAAATACTTAAGATGTTGATATTTACCCTTATTCTTACCCATGCTAATTTACTGCTTCTCAACTTCTGTTTCATATTTTGTCACTTGAAATTGTCCTGGACTTCATTTCTACCAAGTGCTGTCAAATAGGGGTTAGCAAACAGAGGCCTTTGTTTATGTCACATCTGGTTCCTCACTCAGAAGGGGAGTAAGCACAAGTTAAATGTAATTTATAAATTAAATAAGAGGGAAAAACTGCTGAATTGAGAAGATGAACAGTATTGCCTCTTATGAAAGAAAATGTACACATTGTCCGTTTGATCCAGTTTTGATCTCACAGATGTGCAACAGACAGAAAATGCTTTACCAATCACTGAGACATAGGAAAGGTGATTGCATCAATAGGATATATGACTAGGCCCCTGTGGTCTGATGGAGATGCAAGACCTGGTGTCTGTCTAGGTCCTGCTATCAATCAGCTGCATGACCTTAGGCTGGCAGCACAGCCTCCCTGAGCCACAAACATTTAGAAACAACCTCTAAAGGTAACCCAAAAAGAGTTTTGTGTGTGAGTACTGAATATGATAAAAGATATAAAATGATTTCAGAAACCATAAACAGTGTTAAAATATTGTTAACAACAATTAACTTGATTACAATTACCATTTTTGGACAACATGTAGGCATCAGGTTAACTAAGTAATATATCCAAGCCTCCCAAGACCAGTCTAAATAATTATAGTGAATAACTATTGTTTTTTTTTTTCTCTCCAGCATCTATTAACAACTTTCCTTCTAATAACCCTTCAGTAGTCCTCCAGAGGCCGCTCCCCTTTCCCCAAGTTCTCCTCCTGAAGTTAACTTTACACCAGCTTAATCACTTGGCTATACAGAATGTCTCCAGAATGAGCTTGTGACTAAATCACAGCCAGGGGGACATAATTTTTTGGATGGAAAACTGAACTAAGACTTTCCTTTTTTTCCCACCATATGAGAACCTGAAAGACTGTTATCACAGAAACAATTGGGAACTCTCTCATACCCAGGTAGAAAAACAGAACTTACCCAGAAGCAGCAGCAATGAAGGATTGATCCTGGGATACAGCATGAATTCTGAATTGTCAATCGAGGTGCACGTGAATCTGACACTTAAACCAGAAGGATTCCTAATGGATAGAGAAGCATAAAGGTGATATCAATATTCCGTATCACTTACGAAGAACCTGTAGCTCAGAAATGTCAAGTAATTTTTCCAAATGCCATCTGTGTGTGTATAATATATATACATATACATGCATACATATATGTGTGTGTGTATGAAGATCCAGTTACTGAAACAGAAATGGAATTTGAATTCCAGAGCCTATTTTGGGCTCTCTACCTATATGTGGGTAATTTATTGGTCCCTAAATAAACTGTGTGTGAGTATGTGTGTGGGTGCTTGTGTATTCTATATTGAAGATAGCTTTGTTGCAATGACAGAATTTAAACACTGTTTATCACTTTGGGAATGTTCTCCAAGGAGAAGGATCCTAGAAATAAATAGGATGATATTTTTTTTCCTCTTTTTAATAAGTGGAATCTCTTCATTTAAACACACACAATGTTTATTTACATGGCATTTACCCTAAATTTAATATGAGAACTTTAAAGAACATAAGCTCTGAGATATGATGGTATGTGCTAAAAATACATTTGCAATTTCATATTTATATGTAAATATATATACCTTCAAATAGTCATTTTACGGGACACTCAGAATATATATTGTACTTATCATATTTGAATTTGAGACATAAGAAATCTGTTGCTTGTTAAACATTATGGGCCTCTTTTTTTAAGAGTTCTAGAAAGTTGTTACTTTCTAAATGCTTGAGACCAGGCCAGGCCAATGTTGCGCATTTAAATGTTCTAAAATGTTGAGTGTAATTTAAACAATATTTAAGTAAAAAGTATCAGTCTTGAGTCCATCAGCACTTGTACTGATTGTGATTTACAGATTACTAATGTGATACCTCTCTCTGCGAATCTGTTCACTGTCTCCAGGTTGAGACATAATTGCTTGGGAGTTAAAAACAATACTGTCTAACTCACCATACCTTTTTGAATGACAGTAACACTGTGAGGTAATAAAGAGCAACCAAACAATGAAATCATCAGACGTTTTTGACTGATTTCCCTGAAAGATCTAAATGTATAGGTATCACACAGGAAAGGTCCTTTGTGGACCATGAGATACACAACCTTCTGTTTCCAAACTACACATCTACATCAGGTAAACCTTCCTAAATCTCTACAGGAGCAAGCTCTGGCATTTAAAAGGATACTTTTTAAAGAGGAAAGCTCTGATTATCAGAGCTACTGAAGGCTGTTCTTCTCAGGATCATAAGTCAATAATCTGAAGAGAGGTTTATATTTTAGATGTTGGGTATCAATTGTTTCTGTCAACACTGTATTTGCCAGGAAAATCTGTCAAGTAGATATGATAATGTGACAGTTCTAAGCATTGTCTTATACTTCAAAAAAAAAAAAAGGTATGGACAAATAGCAGTATTGTATCCTTAGAAAATATAGAAGAAGAAAAATAAAGGAGAAAACTTTAATGCCTGTTGGATTAGTTTTTTTGCACAATAAAAGCACAGTCGATATTATTCAATTATTCAAAGGAGAGTGAGAAGTACAAGAAGGGCCCTAACAAAGCGCTACCCTCATGCTAGTGCATAGACACTGGTAGTTACTGAAAAGAGTCTTGAATAACAGATGTTTCCTCTAGTCTCTGACCTTGTAAAAGTGAGTTTGTCAACAAAAGACCAGGATGCCACTTGCTGTGTATATACAGACAAAAAATATGGGGAATGATGAGCATCTAAAATGTTATCATCTACTATTTTAGGTAGAGATGTTTAGGCTTCAAGTAACAGAAAACCTAACTAATATTGGCTCTAGTAATCTGTAATTATCTCACTTTGAAGAAATATGAAAAAGGCAATTGTGGGATTGGTCTGACAGTGTCCTGCTTTGTTCTTATTGGATTTTCACTGTGGGCTTATGTCAGAGTCACACTATAGATGTTACAATCTCAGAATCATATTGTCACACCAGTGATCTAAGCACAGAGGAAGGGGCAAGAATAGGAATTTACTTTTTATCAAAGGAAAACCTTTTGTTGAAATCCAAAAAATTGCCATTTACATTCTATTGGTTGTAACGTCACTGGGCACCCTGAACTAGGAAAGAGGCTGTAATGTGAATATCAACAAAGGGATGGTCATACTTCGCTTGTCTAATTATCATTCAGTCCTTTGTGCTGGGTACGTTGCTGTACTGAACAAGCCTGGGGGACTCTGAGCAAAAATGAAGGGAAACATGACAGTTGGATAGGCAGTAGCAGTCTCTGACAGCTACCAAGGAGCTACTAAACTACTACTTTCTCTTTTTCCGTTATATCTCACACATCTCAACTAGCCTGTTCATGGAATTGGCCTAAACTCTCAACTGTATAACTTGTATATAGGAAGGAAAAGATGAGAATAAGAATGCATGCATAATCTCTTTTTCTTAACTGATTCACACCACATTTTTGGGGATAAATTTGCATATAAGGAGACTACAGTGGGTTGAATGGTGGTCCCCAAAACGATATGCCCACATTCTAATTCCCAGAAATTGTGAGTTTGTCCTTGTTTTGAGAAAAAGAGTCTTTGCAGATATAAGGATCTTGAGTCAAGATCATCCTGGATTATCTAGGTAAGCTCTAAAGATAAGAACATTTATTTTATGAGAGACACAAAGGGGGGATTTGACAGAAGGAGAGAAGGCAATGTGACCCCAGGGCAGAGATTAGAGTGATGCAGCCACAAGCCAAGAGACATTGGAGACACCAGAAGCTGGAAGAGTCAAGGAAAGCAGTCTTTGCTAGAGCCTTCAGACAAAGCACAATCCTGCTGACACTTTTATTTCAGACGTCTCGCCTCCAGAACTGTGAGAGGATAAATTTCTCTTGTTTTAAGACACCAGTTATTCCTCTCCTCCTTCCTTTCTTCATTCTCTCTCCCTCTCTCTCTCTCTCTTTTTTGTACTGGTATTACAGTTTGTATTAAATAATCTATTTAACTCTGGAAGAACTGTCAGTAAATATCTGGTCCTGATGACTTTATATGTGGGATAATTTTGTTGTCTTATACATTTACTTGTTACAGGCTTTATGTTTTTACTTGTTTCAGTTTTGATAAGGTATGTATTCTAAGAATTTACTTAAGTATTCAAATTTGTTAATGTAAGGCTATTCTTTTTTATTTCTTAAATCTGCATTGTATCTGTAATTATGTCTCCTTGTCATGTACAAAAGTAATCATTTTTTTTAATTGATCTTAGCAAAGGTTTGTATAACTTTTATTAGCCTTTTCAAAAAAACAATGTTCGGCTGCTTGATCTTCTGTAATGTGTTTTTATTTTTCTTTCATTCATTTTATTCTTATCCTTATTATTTCTTGCCAACTATATTATTTAGATGTATATGTTGTTATTTTAATAACTTTTTACTTTGCTCTTTAACTTTTGTCCTTTCTTCTTTATCTAATTCGATAATCTGAAGTCTATAAATCTTCAAATTACTGCATGTTCTGTTCTGAAATTTTGGTGTGTAGTATGTTTATTATCATTTAGTTCTAAAAATTGGCAAAATTGATTATGATTTCTTGTTTGACCTAGTAATTAATTATTTGGAAGATTTGTCTTTGTTTTTGTCTGTTTGACTTAATATGTGGGAGAAATGTGTTAAAATATGCAAGTAGACTGCGAGACTTGTGGGTTTTGCCCCAAAACTGTCATTATTTGCTTACCGTATTTGAGACTATCCAATTAGAATCATATAAGTTTACAAGTGCTATATCTTCATCATGAAGCAAACTTTTATTACATGAGTCCTTATTATATACACTGAGTCCTTCTCAAGTCCTGGGAATATTTCCTAGTTTAATATTCTAGCTGTACTATTTAATATCTGTATGGAAAGCTTATTTAAACTTTTTGATAATAACAACTGGTAAAAAAAAAAAAAGATTAATAGGAAATGGGAATGGGCATTAGCATGTAAAGTGCTAAGATTAAGCCTGGGACAAAGTAAACATTATGTAAACATTTGCCATGATGATGTTGACGAGGAGGAGAAGGAAGATAATGGTTGACATGGCATATGATGAAAACAATTACTCTAACCTTTCAGTATGTGTATTATAAGTAGCATATAGCTGGTTTTTGTTTTGTTGTTCACTCTGTCAATTTTAATTTTCCAGCTAGTACATGTAATCCATGACATTTATTTGAATATTAATCTGTTCTGGCTTATTTCTACCATCTTTGTACTTTCTTTCTCATTTTTGTTTAACTTTTTTTTTTCCCCCACCATCTCTCTTCCCCACTTCCTGCTCTTTAGGATTAACTGCTTGTTTCTTAATCAATTTATTTTGCTGATTTGTAAGTTACATATTCTATTTCTAGTATTTTAGTAATTTCCTGGAACACTTACCTTAAAGTAAAAATAAAAAAAAAATTAACCAACATCTTAACTCTTAACTATTAAAAATAAAATGACCCTGAAAATATTTTCTCTCAGTACCACATTCTGATTTACATACTTTCAATACTTTAATGTCACAGATTAGCTAATATTACATATCAGTTGATAAAAATAATGTGTTTTCTTTTACATTTGCTTTTAAATATCTATTCCTCTGGTCAGTATTTCTTCTTATATCTCATACTTTAGGATTATTTTTCTTCTTTCTGAAGTGCAAACTTTAGTAATTACTTATTTGTGTTATGGTGTTAAATTTTCTCAGTTTATCTTAAATATCTTTATCTTTCTTCTTGAAAGACAGTTTTTTTTTTTTTAAACCTGTGTATGTTGACAGTCATTTTCTCTCGGCACTTTAAATATATTTTTTTGCTATCTCTTTGGCTTCCATAGTCATTGTTAAAAGATCTGTGGTATGTCTAATAATTGTTTCTATTTAGTAAACCACAGACATTTAAAAACATCTTCTTATTTTGATGTTTTATGGATTTCCTGTTAATAGTCTTACATCTCTTACAGGATCCTGAGAATTCTCACACATTATCTATTCAGATAGAGCTTTTACTTTTTTTTTTCTTCTCTATTTATAGGATTCTGGTTAGATATCTTTGAGACCTTTCATTTTTTCTTCCATATATATATATATATATATATATATTTTTTTTTTTTTTTTTTTT
>NW_020837996.1:9053573-9100476 GCF_003676395.1 Aethalodelphis obliquidens
CACTTATGTCTAATCTCTCGTGTACCCCATTACTTTTTATTTTCAAATATTTTCTTTTTCATCTAGATTTGTATTTTATTTATGTTTTCCATTTTCAAGGGAATCTCATTTTCTGACAACCTTTATTGTTTTCTCATTTTGGACACGATTGTTTTTCAAAGCATTTTATATAAAGTATTTTAGGGTTTTGTGTCTTATAAATCCAATATTATAATTCCTTAGGAATACAAATTTGTAGTTTAATTATGTCTATTCACTCCCATTCATGGACATTGCTCCTTTGGGTATTTAATGGTCTTAAGTGGTGATCTTACATTTGTTTGAGCTTATTTTCAGGAATCCCAAAGACCTAAAAAGTAATGCTTTCTTCTAGATGAGCTTTGTGTTTACTTCAGCTGGAAATCAATGAGTGCTATTTTCCTGGTACTCCATGAGTATACCTTGAGGATACCTGCCTAAAGAAATAGTCTCTGTTTCAACTGTCCCACCTTGCTGGAAGACAAAGAGTTCATTCTCTGAAATCTGCACTGCTTTAGGCATGCTTCCTCAGATTAAACCTATCATATCTTCATGAATCTGTTTTAAGATTTATGATTTTTTTTGTAGATGTATGGTAGAGAGGGCCAATAAAGTTTTCCATTACTTTGTGCAAGCCCAGCAATATACTAATCACATATGTTGTCATTTCCATTCCCAGGTAAGATCTAGATATTTTATTATAAAAGGACTTCTCTGATAATCTAGTCTGTCATATTATTCGAAGACGTCCATACTACTACTTTTCTACTATTATTTCACTTAACCGAATTAGGGAAATAATTTTTATAAGATTTTTTTTTGATGTGGACCATTTTTAAAGTCTTTATTGAATTTGTTACAATATTGCTTCTGTTTTATGTTTTGGTTTTTGGCCGCGAGGCATGTGGGATCTTAGCTCTCCAATCAGGGATCAAACCCGCACCCCTGCATTGGAAGGCGAAGTCTCAACCACTGGACTGCCAGGGAAGTCCCAATTAGGGAAATAATTTTATTTGATATTCTATGGCTCTAAACTAGCAATGTAATTCTACCAGTATATTTCCTACACCCACATTTGGATATGCTAAACAAAAAGGTCTATATTTCCGAAGTTCAATATTATGACATTATACACCATGTTATGATAGATATATTTTCTATCTCATAGGATGATATGAGAAAGGAAAGACTATGGTTTGCTCAGAATTGGAGACCCAAACTCATATTAATGCAGGGACAAAATAGTTAATGAGTACAACTCGTCTAGCATTAACCTGGCCAAGACACAGCCTTTCCATAGCAGGGGAGCCAGTACTCCATTCCAGTTAGTTTCTGCTATGGGAATGTAGTACCAATTTTGACAGTTTTCGAATCATTTTTTAAGATAGACTTGATTTACTACAATTTTGTTTTAATAAGTCCCACTGTTGTATGCATTAACACTTCATTTCAGGTATTTGAAAATATCACACTGAGCAAAGAAAATGAGGAGTTTTACTTAGACTGTAGTCAAAGATTGTTTATCTATAATATTAAATTTTATAACTTTGAGGATCCTTAGAAGCCATCTGTGTAATGGGTACATTTCACATATGACATATCTAAAGTCCAGCTATGTTGAAAAAATTGCAAGTCATACCACCATTTGCTCAAATGTCAAAATTCTTTTCAGCACTTTGGAATACTGACTAATTCAGTCTTCTTTCAAAGCTCTAGGATCCAGCTCAGCAGAGCAAGCAAAATTAGAGATAACTGCATAAAAATTCCCATCACCACCATGTTCTTAAAAACTTCTGTTTGTACCACATATTTTGCTGTTTAATTAAAATGCACAACAACCACAGTGTGTATAGATAGGTCTGCTGCAAAGATATTATTTAAAACAAATACAAAAATTTTAGTCCATAAGTCTATAAATCTAATATAATCCTAGGATTATCATGTATTACTAACTGACAAGACTGGAGTGAATGATGTTCATTACTAAAGATCCTTGGGGACACCAGACATGTCAACAATACACAGTTGGTTTCATTTCATGAACTTTACCAAGTCTTAAGATCAGCAAGGTTTCTAAGATTCCTCTAAATACCCTATTGGAATTTGAAATATATACAAAGTCATACTGTTTGTGTGACTGTATGATCAATATGAATTGTAATTCCTCATTAATTGGACTTGAAAGAACTCACACAACTAAATAACAACAACAAAAACCCCTCAAAATCCAATTTAAAAAACTGGAAGAACCTAATAGATATTTTTCCAAAGAAGACATCCAAACAGCCAACAGGTACATGAAAAGGTGCTCAACATCACTATTCATCAGGGAAATGCAAATCAAAACCACAATGAGATATTACCTAATAGCTATTAGAATGGCTGTCATCAAAAAGACAAAAAATAACAAGTGTTGGCAAGGATGTGGAGAAAAGGGAAAACTTGTGCACTCTTGGTGGAAATGTAAATTGATGCAGCCACTATGGAAAATAACGTGGAGGTTCCTGAAAAAATTTTAAAAAACAGAACTACCATATGATCCAGTAATTTCACTTCTGGGTATATGTATCCAAAGAAAATGAAAATAGGATATCAAAGAGATATCTACACTCACATGTTCACTGCAGTATTATTCACAATAGCCAAGATATGGAAATGACCTAAGTGTCCATCAGTGAATGAATGCATAAAGATTGTGTGGTGTATATACACAATGGGATATTATTCAGCCATGAGAAAAAAGAAAATCCTGATATTTGTGATAATATGTATGAAATTCGAGGGCATTATGCTAAGTGAAATGAGCCAGACAGAGAAAGACGAATGCTGCATGGTATCACTTATTTGTAGAACTTAAAAAATAATATATGTGTGTGTGTGTGTGTGTGTGTGTGTGTGTGTGTATACACACACACACACACACACACATATATATAGCCTTTATCTTTGATAAAAGGATAAAAACTTTTAGCTATAAGATGAATAAGGTCCGAGGATCTAATGTAAAACATGGTGACTATAGTTGATAATACTGTATTATATAACTGACATTTGCTAAGAGAGGAAAACTTAATGTTCTCATAAAATATACATATGGTGATAGATATGTTAATGAACTAGATGGTGGAAATCCTTTCACAATTTATATGTATATCAAATCACCATGATGCATAATTTAAATATCTTACCATTTTAATTGTCAATAATACTCAGTAAAGCTGAAAAAATTGAATATTCATTAATTTAACAAGTCAGTCAGCTACAATGGGTAGACATAATAGTAGGCACAAAAGAGGGAGACATCATGATCTGGTGAAAAAATAATGAACCATAACTTAGGAACTCAAAGTTCAGCTTTTATGTTGTTCAAAGATTATGTATCTTGACCAAGCCATATTAACAACACAAATTTCAAATGGTTATATGATGCCATGTGCCTTGAATCATATAATGAATAGAGCAGCAAACTTCACATATAGAAAGTGATTAACAAATGTTAGGTAAAATCATGAAAGACTCTTTATGAATGTTCTCTCATTCATTTTTAATAGCATGGGGAAGATGTTATTATTTTCCCATTTTATAGACAAGAAAACTAAGGCTCAGAGAGAATAATTCATTTGCCAATTGTCCCACTAAGATATAACAGAGGTGAGTTTGAACCTAATTCTTAATTCCAGAGTCCATTTTTTTTTTTTTTTTTTTTTTTTACTACTATGACCTTTGGCTACAAAGTATAATGTAATAGATGGTATTTAAATGCCAAATGACTGATGATAAACAATAAATGATGTCAAAAAAGGAAAGTACTAATCAATGAAATCTTCAGAGAAGAAGTTGAATTTTCCTTGAAGAGGAGAAAAAGATGGAAGGATTTGGTTTAATAATAGTAAAAAGAATCGCAAAGCAGGACACATGATGTGTATCAGGTTGTATTTTGCAAAAACGACATTGGCAATTTTGCCAGTTTGGGAGTTTCCATCCTCTCCCAGAACATTGACATTCCCTGTCAAGAGGTGAATTCTATTCCTCCTCTCCTTGAAACTCACTCCGCCATTGTGACTGCTTTAACAAATAAAATAAAAAGAGAAGTAAAACTGTTAGAAGCTTTTCCTTCATATATGTGTTATATGGCATGCTAGAGTTCTCCAGAGAAAGAGAACCAACAGGATGTATGGATATATAGAAAGAAAAGTTTATTTTAAGGAATTGGATCACCTGAGTCTGAGATCTGCAGGTCAGGCAAGCAGGTTAGAAACCCAGGGAAAAATGAATGCTGCAGTTTTGAGACCAAAGGCAGTTTGCAGGCAGAATCCTTTCTTCCTTTGGGGACCTCATTTTTTTCTCTTAAGGTCTTCAACTGATTAGATGAGGCCCACCCGTGTTATGGAGAGTAATCTGCTTTACCAAAGTCTACTGATTTAAATGTTAATCACACTTAAAAACTACCTTCACAGCAACATCTAGACTGGTGTTTGACCACACAAATGAGTACCATAGCCTAGCCAAATTGACAAACAAAATTAACCAAAACACATGAGCTGAGTAAATATCACATCAACACAATTATATAACAAAAATCAATTTGAGACTTATGGCAATTAAATAATTTGGCTGAATCCAAACTTTGATATTTTTACTTTGGTTATTAGGGCTTGAAGTATTTCATTCGTATCAATTTTCAGAAATGTATGTATATATGTCCACCTAATAAAATCTATGATTACATCTGTATTTAAATGATAATCAAGATAATATATTTTCAAAGGATAACTTCATTTAACAAAACAATTCCAAGAAAGTACAGTCATCAGCTCTTACCCTAAGACTCCCAGGGAAGTGTTCTAATAATATTAGGACTTTGTGTTCTTATCTAATTTAGAATATGGTTTGTCCTTGGATGTTACAAAAATCAGTCATTAACAAGAGAGCTTTGAAAGGACTGCTGAAACTTTGAAGTAGTTTCTTGGCAGATTACACAGTTGTTATGAATGTAGACTCTGCTGCCACAGACCTGATTTTGCCCTGTACTAGCTGTGTGATCGTGGACAAGTCTCTTAACCTTTCTGAGACTAACAGTTCTCATTTGTAGAGGGATGTGATTTGAATACTTACCTCACTGAGTTGTTGTACGGATTAAATGGGATCATGTAGACAAAGAGCTAGGCATAGTACTTGGAACAAAATAAGTGTTCAATAAGTATCAAATGCTAATAAAAAAGAATGATTAATGATTGTAGGTAGGCAGCTTCCAAGAACATTATGCTATTTTTTAAAGTTCTGGAATTAAATGCCTGTATGAGAACCTGAGAAATAGATATATCAAGGATATATGTATCTTTTTCATTCTTTCCTCCATTTGAAATTACTATAGAGTACTAGGTACTGTTTTCAATCCCAAGAATTTATTGGAGAAGAAAACAGGCACAGTGTTAACCTTCATGAGCTTACTGTTTGGTGAGCAGAAAATGATAATAAATAAATGGAAGCATGTGAATGCATATTGTGATAAGTGCTCTGTGGGAACCAGCAGGTCGAAGCAGAGTCCTACCTGGATAGGGAGATACAAATGAGGACACAAATATGAGCAAGGCCCTTGCTATCTGGGCCCTCACAGACCATGGTAGGGATTATTTATTTTCTAAGAAGTGCAAAAGAAAGCCATTTCATGATCTTAAGCAGATGTAATCTGATTTATATGGTTTTAATAATTTCTTTGATTCCTGTGTGGAAAAGAGCTTCTAAGGAAGACAAGGAACCAGAAAAATCAACAAGGGAATGAAGTTGCAGTAGAAAGTGAACATATGTGTAGGATAATGGTGATTAGGAGAAATTGATTGATTTGAGGGATAAGTTATAAATCATAGGAGCGCTGATAGATTAGATACAAGAGGTGGGGTGGTAGCAATGAAAACAGAACAAATTAAAGAATGATTCTAAGTTTCTCTAGAAGCTTGGGGAGATGTTGACACAAACTGACATAAATAAGACTTAGAAAAAAACCTGACTTTTCTTTTGGGGGGTTAATAATCAAGAGCGTTTTTGGGAACATATCATTGTGGAGTGCTAAGAAGACAGCTGAGTAGAAACACAAAGCAGACAGACATCTTGGGCACATACAAGGGGCTTACACTCTAAGTAGAACTTCTGATTCCTCAGCCTATGTTTGGCACATAAGGTCAGAGAAGCTAGGGAAAAAAAGAAAGAGTGACAAAAGAAGAGACACAGGTGTATTAGTTTCCTAAGGTTCTCATAACCAATTACTACAAACTGGGTAGCCTAAAACAAGAGACATTTATTCACTCACAGAATTCTCTTCTGGAGGCCAAAAATCAAAAGGCAAGGTACTGGCATGGCCGTCCTCTCTCTGAAGACTCCAAAGGACAATCACTGCTTGCCTCTCCCAGCTTCTGGTGGTTCTTGGCATTCCCTGACTTGTGGCAAAATAGCTTCAATCTGTGCCTCTGTCTTCACATGATCTTTTGCTCTCTGTGTCTCAAATCTCTCCCCTTTCTCTTACAAGAGCAACCATCATTGAACTTAGCACCCATCCTATGTTCAGGGTGATCTCAATCTGAAATTCTTAACTTAATTACATCTCCAAAGACCCTATTTCCAAGTACAATAAATTCACATTCATAGGTTAGGATTTGGACCTATCACTCTGTGGGCACTATTCAATCAACTACATGGGCTAAGCTTTAGGAATTCTAGAATTACAAGTTTGGGTAGAGGAGAGGGAAGAAACCTGCAAAGGAGATTAAGATGCTGCTTTCAGGGAATGGGGGTGTCACAGAGGCTAAAACCAGCAAGAGTGTCAAGAAGAATGTGGTCAAGCTGAGAGGAACATTGCTTTGTTATGAATAGCAATTAAGAAAATCCATGCCAAACACACAGCATAGCGCCTTTTAAGTACACAAGTACTATTGTTGTTTTCACTGTTGTTGAATAGAAAGGCCCTAATTTTCTAGAAAAGCATTTTAACCCAGCATTGAAAATTATTCTAGTGGAACTGTCCTACTATTTGGTTTAGTGATGAATGTTTAAAGGAACTTTAAAAAATGGCCATACTGAATAATGTAATTTTTATCATCTGCATGGAAAAAAATAGAGAACTTAATTGAAAGTCCATTTTAGGATACTCTCAATTAATATTTTAGCTTGCTTAAATTTACTATATGTGTTTTCAAATGGATCAAATAAGGCCTTGATGTATTGGTAGAAAAGGACTGGAACAATAAATAGAATCTGGATTGTGAAGAATAAGAAATTCATGACTTAAATTGTTTTTCTAAAATGTTTCTAGCATATATATATATATATATATATATAGAAATACATATTGAAATATGTATTTTTTTATATATATATATTTATTTATTTATATATTTAAGAGTTTTATCTCCTATTGGGGTCATTTCAAATCTCGATTCTGTGAGTAGGACTTGAAACTCATTCTGTGTCACTGAAATTCTTAAGAATGTCTTAAGACCTTATGAAGATGTGATATCAGAATATAAAACCATTTTAACTAAGTATTTAAAAATAAAATAGCCTAGAACTCCCTTGAGCTAATTCTATTTCTAATACTTTAAGTTTGATATTAAGATGCACTAATTTAAGAACTTGGCATTTGAGTGACCTGTAGAATTTAGGCAAAGCCAATAAAAGCATTTCCAAAAGACAGCCCTAGAAGGAATAGGATGGATTTTAACCAGGCATAGTCTTTCAGTAGTAAGCTATACTGATCTTAAAAGGACTCAAGAATATATGAGTAGAAACTTTGCTCTTAAAAAAAAGCATTTTTAACAGGACAGTGTGGTTGTATGGGAAAGTAGGAGTTCTTATACTTTTACTTTATCCAGCAAATACATATAGATATATTTTCCACAGGTGATAGTCTCCATACTTTTTTGGATCACGTATCCCAATAGTATTTTATGTGTATGCACATATACCAAATATTTTCTCTATTTATTTTAAAAAATATGTAAAAAATCCAAACTATAATTTTTTTTTTTTTTTTTTTTTTTTTTTTTTTGTGGTACACGGGCCTCTCATTGCTGTGGCCTCTCCCGTTGCGGAGCACAGGCTCCGGACGCACAGGCTCAGCGGCCATGGCTCACGGGCCCAGCCGCTCCGCGGCATGCGGGATCCTCCCAGACCAGGGCATGAATCCGTGTCCCCTGCACCGGCAGGCGGACTCTCAACAACTGCGCCACCAGGGAAGCCCCAAACTATAATTTTTAAAAGATGAAAAACTAATAGAAATAAAAGTTGAATTATTAGCACATCTGAGCCGCAGGGGAAAACTTAAGTTTAGGGCATTAGAGGAGTAGTTGGTCTACCACAGTGGTTAAGACGGAGGGTTCGAAAGACAGGTTGCTTGCGTTAAAATCATGGCTCTGCCAGTCAGTCTGAGAATCTTAGACTGATGTAAGATCATCAAAGATCATTGGGCAATGTGCTTCTGCAAACTCAATCCACTCCCTTGTCTCCCTACATAGAAGGGTGACGCTAGGAGTAGTCTTGACTAGAATGTATTTCTAGATTAGGATAGGGTTCCTCTATATCATGCCTTGTAGGAGGATAAACTTATCCAGTTTGTTTAGGATTTACTCAGTTTAGCACTGAAACTCCCACATCCACTTTCTAAACCTGTCCCAGGCAGACTAAGATGGTTGGTTAGCAATCATGTAACAGAGAAAGGCAATAAAGAAAATACTATTGCATTGTGCCCAGAGTACTCAGAATTCCTCTAGAGAGGTTTTCTAAATAAATTCAAGCTTTTAATTTTATAGTTATTAAATATAAAGTAATGTTTGAGAAAATGAGAAATTCAAAAGGTAAATTAAGTCTTTGCTATTCAATATGTGTTTCTTCAGACCAACAGTATCGCCATCAAGTAGGAGCTTGATAGAAAACAATGTAGGATATCTCAGGACCCACTCTCAGATCCTGGACCAGGATCTACATGTTAACAATATCCCCTGTTTTTGTTTGTTTTTTTTTTTTTTTTGCGGTACGCGGGCCTCTCACTGCTGTGGCCTCTCCCATTGCGGAGCACAGGCTCCGGACGCGCAGGCTCAGCGGCCATGGCTCACGGGCCCAGCTGCTCCGCGGCATGTGGGATCCTCCCAGACCAGGGCACGAACCCGTGTCCCCTGCATCGGCAGGCGGACTCTCAACCACTGCGCCACCAGGGAAGCCCTCCCCTGGGTATTTTTTAAGCACATCAAATTTGGGGAGCAATGATATAGAATAGCAAATAACTATATCCCTCCCCCCATTGATTTCTACACATCCCAATTCTGGAGATGCATCCAAATCACCTGGTATAAACTTTTATACCTGCTCTTACCTAAGGATATTCAGGGTCATCTTGTGTTTTAGGAATACCATGGGTGTTTCTGATTTATAATAAAAGCTGAGACCTCTAGTTTAGAACAGATAGGAGATTATTTCCTTTTAACCTAGTCACCTTCTTAAACCTCACTACCATACACAAGTATTATTTCAGTTTATTGCACTGCGTTAAGCCAGTGGTTCTCATACTGCTGTGTCTATTACAATTACCTGGAAGGTTTGCTGAAGTACAGAGTATGGGACTCCACCTCCAGAATTGCTGACTCATGGACCTTAATTTGCATTTCTAATAAGTTCCCAGATGATACATATACTTCTGGTCCAGGAGCCACACTTTGAGAACCACTGATTTGGCGACCTGGCTCTGAAAATTAAGGCTCTGGGTTTAAACTGCAGCACTTAACATCAGTTAGTGCTGTGGCCTTGGGCAAGCTGCTACTTTTTGTTCTTGTACTTCTGTTCCTGCATTTGTAACATGAGGAGAATTTGGGTATGTACCTTATATGTATAAATGAAATAATTCATGTAAAGCATAATGTCCATTCTTTGCGACTGCTTGTAGAGATATTTATCACTTTTATTGTCCAAACTCAAAGAATACTGACTAGTTAATGTTATGCGTTTTGGCCACTGACTAAGCAAGCTTATTCCTCATGACACTAGACCTATGACCAGTATTTTAAAAAAGATTCAAAAACAAATTAGACACAACAAAAATACATATAGCTTCTCTGACGTTCTGCAGTCTCAAGGCTCATTCATTTATTAAAGGCCCTGAGAAGTCCTGCAGTATAGAAACCTGTTTAACATAATGTTTTCTAGAATTAAATCCTTGAGAATGAATGTTATTTGGAATGTGCTTTGAAAAACACTGGCTTAGACAGCTAACTTTCTTTTGAAATGAGATGCTGTATTTTTTATACATTGATTTATCAACTTTAGAAAATACTCTCACAAACTAATTAGTATTTCACTGTAAAGGCAGTGTACTATCTGATAAGCAATCTTATGAGAATGGATGAAAGAATGTCACACAATTGAAAGGGGGGTTAAGAACAATGGACAGAAGACAATGTTCTATTTGTGTACACAAGACTAAGTGAAAAATGTCCTAACCAGATCTCCTGTAAAGTCCAGATAACAGTGCTATAACTCACTGTCTGAAGTTTGATAAACCATAGGGATGATTCTCAAGACCTTAAGCCTAGAATGTATTATAAATAGATCTCAAACTGATGATAAAGACTAATTTGTATTAGATTTTAAAGAATCAAAGGGCATAAAAGGACCTTAAGGTAACCTATTATTTTTGAATTTTTTATTAAATAACTTCATTCAGTCTACCATCTTGCTTACTGCTTACGTGAACTCACTCAGATTCACAGCTTTAAATTCACCTATCGGTTGATGGCTCACCAATTTACAAAACGAGCCTTGCCTCGATCTTTGAACTCAATTCATATATCTGGCACTGATTTGATATCTCTACTGGGATGTCTAATAGGATCTCAAATTTAAGTTGTCTGAACTTGAAATCTTGGTTCACCTAAACCTATCTCCATACTGATTTCTTTTGTTATCATCTCTAACTTGGTAAATGGCAAGTCCATCTTACCACTTCCTTGTGCCAAAAGCCTTGGTATCATCCTTGATTCTTTCTTCTCACACCTCACATTCAATCCATCACCAAGCCGGTCAGATCGCCTTTTAAAAATACCCAGAATCAAGCTTCATCTACCCACTCTCACTGCTACCACCTAGTCAAAACCACCTACAATTTTCGCTGACATTAGTGTATTTCTGTACTGGTCTCCCTGCTTTCTGTCCTAGGAACCCAGCAATCTAGTCTCACAGAATAGATAGAATGATCCTCTTGAAAGACAAATCTGATCACGAATCTCCTTGCTTAAAACTTTAAAATGGTGTAAAACTCTCCCACCTTACTCTTAGTAAAACCCAAAATACTTGTTATAACCTCGAAAGTATTGCAGGTTCTGGGTCCCCTCCCACCTCTGACATCATGTCCTGCCATTTTCCTTATGACTCACTGTGCCTACCGCTCTCTGTATTCTTCCTGAAATACATCAAGTATATCCCCACTTCAGTGCCTTTGCATGTGCTATTCCACTGCCTTCAACACTTTCCCAGATATATCTACATGGTTCACTCTCTGGCTTTGTTTAGGTCTCTGCTAGATATTGCATACACGACAGCACTTCTGTAATTATGTTTTCTGAGCTACAACTACTACCATCAGCCCTTAACCCTCATAGAAGTTAACACTGTCTGACGTATACATTTTTGGGGTTATTATCTATTTTTCGCCCACTAGAATGCAATCTCTATAACCATTTGCTCACTACTTCATCCCCAGGATGTAGAGCAGATCTTAGCACATAGAAGGCATCGATAAATATTTGCTGAATGAATGAACAGAGAACCTACTTTATCTATGCCTCTAGCTCAAACTCTGACCTCTGCTTAAATTTTCACCAAATCATTATCTACCCAATATAAGAGATATTACTATGATTTAATTATTTCCTCAATGCATTGAAACTATCCCAATTCTTATTCTCTACTATTCAACATGCTTGTCTTTGGAGCTAGAAATTGGTAGTACTTCCTTTCCTTACATTTTCTCTGATTGTGTGATAGGATGGAGGAGGCATGGATATTTCTTGAGCTGAAGTTTCTGGTTAGGACACTGACATCTTACAGTTTTCTTTCTATTAGATTTTTATTTGTTTTAATTCCTTGTGGAATCCTTGGCATTATGCTCACTTTTATGACCAAGGATCTAATCACACACACTGGTTAGGACAGCCAAAAACAAAACCCAAAAGAACAACAAAATTGCATGTTTCTATAATAAACAAACAAAAACAAACAACAAATTATGTTACAATATATTACAATATTTCCATTAAAGGGTCTTCCATAGTTATCGACTACAGCTCTCCTTAACTTGGGGCCTCTCAAAAGGTGGCTGGTTTAAAATCTTGATGTATGATTAAAGAGGAGGGAAACTGTATGAGCTGAATCTAAAAATAGGCAAGTCTTGTTTTATTCTGACATTTCAGCCAGCAGCTCCAGCCCTCTTCTGGGAAAACAAGTATCAGACAGGAGGACAGTGGCTCTGTTCCTTGTTTATAATCTACAGGGACCCGCTGATGGTTGGCAACACTTGAACAATTTAAAGAGCCCGACCTCTACGCTCTAGAAGCATTTCAGTGAATATGTAAAAGTCTCCATGAGGACTCCAGTGTTTGGAAACATAATGGTAAAATTTTGATTGAGGCTCAGTATTGATTAACTTCTTTAAAGTTCTGGCAGTGACATTTCTGCCATTAAGTAGTTTGCTCATGCACTTAATATTGGGAAAATGTAACACCAGAGATCAAGGGCTAAATAAGAAAAGGGCCCTTTTGTATTTTTCACATTCTACCTTCAGCAGAATACAGTCTCTCCAATATTCATACTAGTGACTACCAAAAGTGTGTATGTATGTGGTCCAGGAGCAACAGTAAATCCTTGAAAAGAATCCTGAAAGGAGAGACAAGAGACCAATTTTTTTTTTTTTTTTCTAACTTTTACCTGCTGCTTCATAAATCACTTGCGCGCTCAGGGATTTCACTTCTTATCTGTATAACCTGAAAGATTAGGTGTGTACCCTACTGAGAATGAAAAAAGTTAGTGTAGCCTCATGGCTTGACGTAGGTTAAAACAGACTTTTTGTCTATGTCTTTGGCATAAAGAAGGATTCTTTCCTACATCTTCTATTCCCCAGCTTGAAACAGGTATCATGAGAAGTCTCCATCTACCACCTTCACTTACGTAGCGATCTAAAGAGCCCAATCCTCCGACTATGTAGCAGAGTTGGTGATAAGAGAGTATAAAGTGGGGAAAAATGGTTTGCAGACCATCTTCCTAGAATCACAGGTCTTAGTACAAAGTGACTTTAGAAAGTTGTTATTAGTATTACCATTTATATTTGAAGCAACTGAAATCCAAAAGAGTTAAATATTCCACCTAAAGTTATAATGCAATTAAGTGGTAGAAATAAAATGCTACCTTTGATGTAGAGCTAATTCTACTTCACCTTTCTTTCAGCAAGTTTCTGCATAACTTATTCCTTGTGGTCTGAGGCCTTGCATTTAATCCCTCCTGCCTTTTGGTACCTTCATCTACAGACAAATATGAGATGAAACCATTAAAAATAAATGTATAAATCATAATAAACTTTGGCTAGAGGTAATCCAAATCTCAAGGTTATAAATCTCGTCTTCAAATGTGCATATCGCATATCTTTATTTTGCTAGTTATAATAGAATAATTCATCAAGAGCTAAGTTACATTAGTGAATCCCCCCCAAGCCAACAGTAATGGAACACAGTTGCAGGATACTTCTGGGGATGATCTTCCTGCATAAGACGAAGATACAGCATCAAAGACATTTTACCTGTAGACAGCACCTGAAACAGCATTTTCTCTCCCACGTTGGCAGAGGTAGGAAAGTTTCACATTGCCCTAAGGGGATAAATTCACTGGCTGCTAATCAGGACAGGTTTTGTGTGATATGGACATCTGTCTAACAAGAGCCAGATGAAGACTGCCATGTCTTTGACAACTAGGAGACAACTGAACAGCCTTTAGATAGTAATGATTTCTGTCACAGTCAACATACCACAAACAGATGGCGAGAAGTGACTTAGAGTTGAAAGACTCCATTGCCTGCCCTTAATCCCTAAGCTATCTGGCCCTCTCCCCTTTTTCTTTTGACAAATGTGATGTTTCATTCTTTATTGATGCAAGACAGTCCCTGTGGTCCCTTTATTTAAATCTGCAGTGATCTAGGTAAGGAAGTGTTGAGAAGTTCCTTTAGATACATTCAAGCTAAAGGATTAGCTTGAAAACTTTGCAAAAAACACTGCAAACTTTTTTTTTTTTTTCTCAACCCCTATCAAATAGGCAGCTCATGGAAAGAAATAGGAGTATCATGAACAAAAAAACAAGTTACTGCTAAAACCAGAGAATGTTTACAAGCAATTCCCCAATCTAGAGATCATTTAGATCTCTAGGATCTAAATACATGAATACATGTTTTCTTGAATACATGAATATTTTATAAATTGGTAATAGCAGGGCTTTCTGCCCTTAAATATCTGTCCAAAATGTTTTATGTCATCTGTTGGCAAATGATTTTAACATTCACTTTTCACCTGATATATCTTCCTGCTCGTACAATTCATTTCAGAGGCATAACTTGTTTTCTTTGCTAAGATTTCATTTCCTCCCATCTCAGAATTTGATGAAATCTATTTCTTAGTTCCTCGTCGCCCAGTGAAAGCTGACACCAAGTATCAGACCGAATGTAGCTGTCCTATATGAAGTAATTCATTTCTGTCAAAGATTAGACATTATTTTTTTCTTGACGTAAGATGACATATTGTGCTGTAAGATCCCAAAGGTACAACTTAACCACTTAAGGGCTAAGACTCGTTTTAAGTAATGCATTCCATTCAGAGGATTAAGTTTTGATTTGGGGAGTTAGAAGGCAGACACAGTCAGGAAGAGGGAGAGCAACAGAAGTTAAAGAAGATAATAATTTAAAATTAATACCATCTTAGGCCAAAAGCAGTTATAGGGCAATTCTGTTCTTAAAAGAGGTTTAGGGCTTCCCAGGTGGCGCAGTGGTTGAGAGTCCGCCTGCCGATGCAGGGGACACGGGTTCGTGCCCCGATCCGGGAAGATCCCACATGCCGCAGAGCGGCTGGGCCTGCGCGCCATGGTCGCTGAGCCTGCGCGTCCGGAGCCTGTGCTCCGCTACGGGAGAGGCCACAACGGTGAGATGCCCGCGTACCGCAAAAAAAAAAAAAAAAAAAAAGAGGTTTAAATTATGAGACATGGCTGTACTCATAGTGTGCATTTGGCATCTCCAGTAACAAGACAGTAGCTCTCACTCTAGCCTACCCAGGTAATATAAAAAACTAGCAATCTTTAACAATATACTGAAGTCAGTGGATAGTATGACTTATCACAGAGGCAGATTTCAAAGAGAGGAAACCCCAATAAGGCAAGGAGCCCTAGAAGTTGGACCATGTGTTCTTTTTGTTCCATCTATTTTACAGCATTTTAGTAAGCTTTATTATTTAAAAGGAAATTGGATTATTTAAAGGTGCAAGCTGCTTCCTCTCACCTAGTGGACCCATTTTAGGAGACGAGAAGGGAAAGTCCAGTGGATTGGACTCTCTATCCATGTTCCTACCTTGACCACAACAACTCAGTTTGACTCTGTTTCAAAGGTTGGACTTCTTTGTAATATTTCATTAAAAAAAAATTCATAGTACCAAAATAAAACAAATAAGCAGATATCTGGAAAAATAGAAAAAAATAAAATCTGGTTGAAAAATCACTCCAGTACATGGTGATTCTTTTTGCAAAGTGATGGAGCCAGTCCTCAGATGACACTGACTTTTTCTCCATTGTTACTTTTTTTGATCCAACATTCACTGTTCTGGGGGTCAGTTTCTTCATGTTCTGAATGAGAACAAGAAATATAGCTTATTACTTGATTCCTGTAAGGACGGATTTGCAGATCAAATTAGACCAGAGCTAGAGGTGACTGTTTTGGAAAATTAAGAGGTGGCAAACAGCAGTAGGTGTAACCCCAATAGTAACCCCAGGCAGCTTCTTGCTGTCTGCTTAGTCAAAGAAACTAGTGTTTCCCATAGATGATGGAGAAGGAATGGGATTATTTTAGAATTAGAATGGTTGCTTTGATTTTTTTGCTACTGGGTATAGATAGCATGGTACGGGGGCATGAATTAACTTCCTGATTACTGGTTGAAACTGTGAATAGGTCATGTAAGGGGACTAGGGAGAAATAATCAAATTGAGGGCCCACTATATGGTCAGATATTATACTAGGCATTGTATATGTTATTTCATTTAATCCTCAAAAGAGCTCTATGTACAGACAAGAAAACTGAGATTAGATAACTGAGGTTATCTAAATGCTGGTACCTAAATTGCAACCAAAGTCTAATTTCTAATTCCCTAGATGGACACAGTGACTGCAACACGCTTTCTCGCATGCTTTGTATAACTGCACACGGTGCTACCAATGGAAATTTGTCACCAGGAAAATCTACATCCTGTGGCTCCCCAGCTTGCTCCTTGGTGACCTCTAGTTTACTGCTTCCCAGTTAGCTCAGCAGTTCCCTCAGCAGGCACTTCCCAGAGCATTTCTCCAGCACCCCAGCCAACCTCTACGCAGGGACTGTGGACCAGCTCCGATGTGGGACAACCCAGTCAAATTCTTCACCAACAATGGGCTGCAACCACGTTGTCTCCAATGAGTCTGAATCCTAACTTATGGGATTCACTCTCCCAAAGGTTGTCCTTCCCTTGATTACTCTCCCTCAGCCCTAGCATTTTGTTCAGTGTTTTCTTATACTCCATCTTTGCTAATTTCTTATAAATCATTAATATTTTTATATTAAACCTGTCCTGTTAAAATTTAAAAAGAGAAAGAAAATCTAGACCATTGATCAACACTTGGGCAATATGAAAGCAGGACTCTATTCATGTATTCAATCATTCACTCATTCATTCAACAAATAGTTACTGTACAGCTGCTTGGCACAGGTACTGTTCTAGAAGTCTGAGAAAGAGCAGTGAATAAGATAAAAACAAGATTCTGACATTTTGTAGCATATGTCATATTAGAGAAGACACAAAATAAGGAAGACAATCACCAAAAGAAAATATTCAAATTTTGGTACTATGTTAATTAGCATAGTATATATGAAGGGTGATTTCAAATGAATTATCAATATTACAGGCACATTCAAAGAGGCCAGCTTTTATTTGGCCAAAAGTTATGCATGCAACATTCCAAAACAGCTTGTATGAAACTGAAATTAAGCACATCTCAACTGTTATCACCAGGATATATAGCTTCATGTTTTTAGAAATCTCTCTTTTAATAAAATGTATTTACAGTATATTTTTTTATCCTAGCTCAGTTTCAAAAACAACTTAAATACTTATGAAATCAATTATTTGCATATTTCTGAGAAATAATTATTTTGTTATATGTAAAACTCAATTAGCTAATGTGCCTACACAAAACTTTTTAACTCCACTATATATTTCTAAAAAAAATGAAGCAGTAAAGCTTCACTATACATCCCAGATTTGGTCTAATTCCCATGAAACAAGAGAGTACAATATCCTTGGGATAATATATTGGTCTTGGTAAAAGTCAGCCTCTTATTAGCTTTCTTGGTTCCTGTATAATGCACTGAGAATTCAAACGTCGGATCTAGTTATTTATCCTTATCTCTTCACCCCCGTTAACTAATTCACTGCCATTTAAATTGAACTTAGCTCTGTGCTTTCCCTGCACACACATGACTTGACATTTACACTCATTAAATTTCATATTCCACCCCTGAACCCTGTAGCAAAGAACTTTCTACAAAACAACTAGATTTTTTTTTTGTTGTAGTCACTCCATTTACTTTCTTTCTAACTGTATACTTGACAACATCTATTTAAATAAAATATTAATTGTAACTATTACAAATATTAGTCACTTGAACTTCAGTCCTCAACTGTGGGAGGCTTTTTTGTTTTATGCACAGAGAAAAATTCAATTAGAGTCTTCAAATGACAATGAATTGCCTATATTTTAGAAGTACAGAATATTGCATAGAATTCAAATTTATAAAAAACAGGGAGGCAAAAATGGGAATGTCCTTGCTATCTAAATTCAGGAAATTTTAATAGTAATGACTGACATGATTTATTTCCCATGAATCTATGATGTGCTCTATGTAATGAACTATATTGTCCAATAATTTTGAAAATACATCATTGAGGCCTCTGTGTATCATCCAATAAATGCTGTGGTTACATTTTTCTTTATGTGACATTTAACAATGCTTAATTTTCAAAATTTTTAATAAAAAATAATTGAAATGTTGTTTACACTTATATTTTCTCTTTCAGAGTAGCTATTTACCAGCCAAACGACTCACAGTCCAAGAAAATGTAGGTTTATTCTTTTTGGTGATTTATGAGGTGAGCCATTATGTTATCTGGGTATTTTAAAACTCTTTTCCCAATACATTTAAAATTAATCTTAATCCAGTTCAGCTAATTGAGATCTGGTCCTCATTATCCCTAAAAGCATGCACATATATTTATATGTTATCAACTGGCAAAATGAAGGAACGCTTCATTTTTCCCTCTAATAAAGATGACCACCATACAACTTTTTTTTTTTTGGCGGTACGCGGGCCTCTCACTGTTGTGGCCTCTCCTGTTGAGGAGCACAGGCTCCGGACGCACAGGCTCAGTGGCCATGGCTCACGGGCCCAGCTGCTCCGCAGCATGTGGGATCCTCCCGGACCGGGGCACGAATCCGTGTCCCCTGCATCGGCAGGCGGACTCTCAACCACTGCACCACCAGGGAAGCCCACAACTTTTATTTTTAGTTGAACATCTTTTGTTCCAAGTTTTTAGTCCTCTAATGAATATTTAAAATATTTTCATGCCAAACCAAATATTACATGCTATTGGTGCTACACTTCCCATCAAGTCCCTTTGAATCCATTACATACACTAGCCAAATTTTATTTTACAATGCTCTTAATACTGGAGCAGTTTATTGCCCCTTAGAGGTTTTCTGTGGAGCCATGGGTTACTAACAATTAGCTTTAAAAATCTGTCACACATAAAAATATTTATGCTTAGTTTACATATACTCCCCTGGAGACAGAGAGATAAAACTGTATGTACTCCCTCTGAGATAACTCTGCATGTCATTACATTTTTACCATCTTTATGTTGATAGCAGTTCTTCTCTGGCCTAACCAGTAGAAAAAAAAAAAAAAATGTGTCCTTTTGTTAAAACAGCATTTGCACATGCTGACTTACCTATAGCTTTGCTTCTATTCATTCAGATGAAGGCTCACAAGCACACCTACACATTACTAAAGACTGTCAAAAGGACAAAATTTGCAACAGGAAGGACCACTATAGATAATTTTTTTTAAAATTCTCTAGTTCTATTTGGCAAGGTAGTTATAAGTTGGCCCAAGCAAATAACATTTCTTTCCAATAGAATTATCCAAAAATACCTATGGAGAGTGAAAGCAATAACAAATTGAAAAAAAAAAAAAAAAATAGACAACCTTCCAGCACACCTTCATGCACTGAAAACATCTGTGATAGTGTCACTATTTCACAAGAGATAAATTATTTTACAGGGATTAATCACCAGAGATTTTAAAATATATAGTATAAATATATTCATTATCTGAGCTGCTTTTTTTCCATGTATGTACATAATCAGAATTTTGCCTCTTAAAATTTTTTTTGTTCTTATTAAAAATGTATTATATGCTAAATTAATAGTTAAATTCAGTATGCTCTAAGTTAAATTGATAGTTAATTTCAGCCTTATAATTTCAAACATCCCTCTTTACTTTAGCATATTTCACAACTGGGACATCTTATTATCTTTAAAGAAATGAATGGAATACTTATGATCTTGGGTGTTTGTACTCTGATTTATTAAAAAAACAACAAAAAACTGTTGGAGGAAAATCAAACATTTATCCAAATCCTAGCATGTTTAATAGAAGGTGCAGCTTATAGCAACATAAGAGAGTGCTATGTGGTGGAAAGGATTTGAGACATGAAGAGATCATTTGCTTTGTGGTTCTGTGTCTTTCACTCACTTGTGTGATGTGAGGCCAGTCTCTCAATGTTTCATTTTATAAACAGTCAAAAGCAGTGATACTAGGAAATAACTGTATGATAAATGTTCCAGTGTTACATTAAAGAGAGACTATTTTGTGTAAAAAAAGATATGGAGGAAATTTGGGAAAATACTGAGGACATTTGAAAGCAGCATGCATTGTTTTGAAGATTTGACAAGTTGGTATGTAAAATAACAGCTATGCCCGGGTTACTGACTTCCCTACATGTTTGAAGTAAACTCACTTGCCAAGATTTGAGGAATCGTCTAGTAAACTGTCATCTGAAGAATATCAGGATTTTTATACTATACATTTCCAATGGTCCAATTTGAGCACAGGAATATATGAAGCAATTTTATGAGCCAGCATCATTTCCTGAGCTCATCTAGGTCCCCAGGACAGTTTCTGAGGCAGGGAGTAGAGACATTGACAGTGACATGAAGCTGGAAAGGAAGACCGGGATGGATTTTCAAAGAACTTGAATTCTTCCCTAGCGCTTTACGATGATCTGATTCTGAAGATAATAGAAACCCCTCCCTCCCCCAATTTAGAAATACTCAAACAGACTTAACTTTTAAAATATAAATATTTTGCAGTGAAGAAGGTGGCTCAAAGAAAATTAGAGTGCAGTCCTAATGAGTGGTGAGTTTACAATGACACTGAGGACCTGAATTAAGGCAGTCTGTAAATATCAAAAGGAAATTTTAGATAAGAGTCAATCTCTAAGATGGCTCCCAGTGACCACTGCCTTTGGATATCCATGCCCTTGTGTAATCCTGTCCCCTTAAGTGTAGGCTGAATTTATTGGCTTCTTTCTATACATAAAACATGGCAGATGTGACTGGATAACACTTTCAAGATCAGATTATGGAAGGAGGATAAATTCTGTCTTGTGTGTCCTCTCTGGCTCTCTCTCGGACTCTTGCCCTGAGAGAAGGCAACTGCCATGCTGTGAGCCAGTCCTGGGGAGAGGCCCATGTGAGAAAGGAACATGATCTGCCAATAGTCACAAGAGTGAGATTAGACTCAGGTTCTCCTACCCCTAGTTGAACCTTCAGATGAGACCAAAGTCCAAGCTGACATGGCAGAGTAACTGCAACCTGATGAGAAACCTTGAGCCAGAGGCATCAAGCTACGACATGCCAGGATTCTTTACCCACAGAAACTGTAATCTAATACATGATTGGTGTTTCAAGCCAAACTAGGGTAATTTGTTGTGCAGCAGTAGATAACTAACTAATACAGAGAGGTATTTAAAAATAAAAGCAAAAACATGATAACAATAATAGGAGTTAATATGTCTTAATTTCTATTGTTACATTCACCATACTAAGGAAAATAGAAATAATACATTAAAATTATTGAGATAATGTGAATAAAAATGCTACAACTAATTTAGAAACCAATAATGATATAAGAGTAAAGGGAAAAGAGGATGAGAAGGTCTGATTCTGACCAGTTCCTATGTGAAGGTATTTCCCCCACTCCAAGTGACTCTGTGATACTATCTGGGTACCCTACAATTGACTCGATTCTGACACTATTTAACTGGAGATGGCATCAGACCCTACCGGTTAAGGGCTCAGTCCCACAAGACCCCTTCCACCCCCAACTACAGACATCAATCACAAGTCCAGGTGGTCACCTGTGCTGCTGACCCACTGGCTACAGATTACAGGTTCCAATGACCCGCTCCTTGGGTTCAATTAATTTGCTAGAACAACTCACAAAACTCAGAGAAACATTTTGCATACTAGATACTGATTTATTATAAAAGGATATAACTCAGGAAAAGCCAGACGGAAGAAGTGCATAGGACAAGGTATGGGGAAGGGCCCTAGATCTCCCATTCTCTCCACTTGCCTCTCTCCCTGAACCTCTACCAAACCCTGTCCTTCTGGGTTTTTATGGAAGCTTCATGACACAGGCATGATTATTTAAATCATTGGCCATTAGCAACTGATTCGACCTCCAGCCCCTCTCCCCTCCCCAGAGGTCACAGAGGTGGGATTGAAAGTTCTAACGCTCAATCATGTTTGGTTCCATGACACCAGCCTTCATCCTTAGGGTCTTTCCAAAAGTGATCTAATTAACAAAAACTCAGGTGTGGTTAAAAGGGGTTTATTATGAATATGAAGACACCTTTATCACTTAGGAAATTCCAAGGGTCTTAGGAGTTCTATGCAACCAATGTGACAAAGACCAAATATTTATTTCTTATTATAAAATCACAATATCACAGAATTATTAAATGTACTATAGAAAAGAAGAAAATGGAATAGGTAAGAAAAAACAAGAGGTAAGGAAAAAATGATTTGAATACAATGGGTTTATAAGAAATTAATTTAAATGCTAATTGAAGCAATGTGATTTTATTTTATTACTGGACAGTCTTTAAAATGTATAGTGTGTAAAATATGTAACTCTAAAAATACTTTTTTAGGGACTTCCCTGGTGGCACAGTGGTTAAGACTCCGTGCTCCCAATGCAGGGGGCCTGGGTTTGATCCCTGGTCAGGGAACTGGACCCCACGTGCATGCCACAACTAAGAGTTTGCATGCCGCAACTAAGGAGGCCACGTGCTGCAACTAAGACCTCATGCAACCAAATAAATAAATAAAAATAAATATTTAAAAAAATACTTTTTATAAATAAAAAAATGTGAAAATTAAATGGAAGTTATTTGAAGACGTTAAAAAGTTAAATGCTCTATAATAAACAGTCAGAATATTATAAGCTTTTTGCTTTATGTCTTTACAACATCTCTATTTCCTCCAGTTTGACGTTTATTCCCTCGACTTGAAATGAATTAATCTGTTAGCAGCAGACCATTTATTATTTTATGAGCCAAGAGAGCAAAGAAGAGAGCCAATACTTAATGACGACTTACTATATACTAGGCACAGCCTTAGGTAGTTTACATGGTTCAAACATCATCTCATTTATTTCTCACTTCAATGAGCCATATGTTTGGTGTATTATCCCCATCGTAAAGATAAGAAAACCAAGAGTCAGACATTTTAAACAGTAGGACTGAAGTGTCATCGTTAGTAAGTGTCAAGTCTAATGAAAATCTATGCCGATGAGTTCAAGTTCTCCTTCCAATCCACCATGTCACCTCATTAAACAACTGAGATGGGTTATTCATTATCCGTAAGTCCTGCTGAAGCAGCAGAGTGCCATACAAAGTGAGGTACTACTGTTGTCACCTATCTTTCTAACCCTTATTTTCTTTTTTTTTTTTTTTTTTTTTTTGTTGTATGCGGGCCTCTCACAGTTGTGACCTCTCCCGTTGCGGAGCACAGGCTCCGGACGCGCAGGCTCAGCGGCCATGGCTCACGGGCCCAGCCGCTCCGCGGCACGTGGGATCTTCCCGGACCGGGGCACGAACCCGCGTCCCCTGCATCGGCAGGCAGACTCTCAACCACTGCGCCACCAGGGAAGCCCCCCTTATTTTCTTGTACAGTTTTAACCTTTTATAAAAAAACTTCCATCTTATGGAGTCACTTTCTCACTCAAGACATGTTCCCATTCCCTGGCCTTGCTTCCTGAGTTATTTCACTTTATATAGAGTAATCATATTCCTCTAAACCTGTTCTATACGATTTCCTGAGAAGGAAGCCATCATGTTACAGATCATAACCTGTTTCTTCACTGTATGTCACTCAATCCACTCAGCGTGTGTGGTTTGCCACAGAAGAGAGTCCCCAGTACCTGAACTGGTCTCCTGCTCTCCCATGTCGCAAGCAATCTCTCTTTAGATTTAAAAGTGATCATTTAATATGCAAGGCTCACTAACACTTTCTACTTTCTAAACTGTACATTCTGTACTCTGAACTTCCATTGTGCTGATCAAACCACAAGTGATCTTCACCTTTCTACCTTCATTAAGCTCAGGCCCATTCTGGGCAATTTCTGCCTAATTGCTCTCCCCTGCCTGACTACTGTCAGTTGGTGGTGCTTCTTTGCTGAAATGCAATATCAAACAGCACAACATATCTCATTTTCTTTCATAAGCACTCTCTGCCCACCAGAATCAAGAACGTAACGTGTTAAATGACTGTGATTGTTTGAATATCATTTGGGAAATATAGGCTAAAATGCTGGGTTTGAGGACTACTACTGCCCAAATTGCATTTTTTTTTTTTGCTTTCCTCTTTTTGTTTTAGCACATAACTATGCAACTGAGTGGAGGGAACAGCAATTCTAGCTCACTGCTAGTTGTAGGAAGTCATGCAAATGCCAAGAATCTGGGGCAGATGACAATCTCTCGTTCGCTTTTTTTCCACTGAAATATGTAAGTACGGAATGAGAATGTTTGATGTAAAGTGGACTGGCATTCCATGGGGTCAGCTTGGAAGAGGTGCTCTAGATGAAGTGATACATGTTCAATTTCCAAAAACAGTCTTTCCCTTTTTTTCTATTATTTGTTGCCTCACTCCCTTTGTTTCAATCTAGATACTGTAATTTTGACATTTGTTAAACCACTGAATGGGCTGGAGCACAGTTAGGTGAGGGGCCACAGTTTGGTGATTTGTTCAGAAATGTTACCATCGATCCTTGTGGGACAGTGGGGGATTTGGCTTTCATTCTCAGTGAAATGGCCAGCTCTTGGAGATTTTGGAGAAGAGTCTTATTATTTGACATTCTACAAATGGTAATAGACTATGTGAGGACCTGTCCACTGGGGCAATATATGGGAAAAGAAGGCCTACGGATTCAAATCCAAAACAGACTGATAGAAACCTAGCCAAAAAGTAAAATGTGGTTCCAAGCAGAGTGAAAAAGGATACTAAGCTAGCATCCCAGGAGACATAGTAAGACCCAAAGGAAGCCAGTAGAAAGGTTAATAGCCATGAAAGTTACACTCTGGGTTAACATTTCAAAGATGTACAGAGGCTGGGTAAAAATTAATGTTTGCCTGTCCTACCTACAGGGGATGCTGTTATATGGCTCCGGGCAATTTCTGTCACCAAGAAATGAAAGCCCAGTGTTGCCAGAGCTTCAGGTTTCTTACAAGACACTGGGAATATGGATTTTTTTTTTCATGACAATTTCAAAACTTTTAAATGCTCACTGGAAAAGAAAAATAGAAATCACTGTGTGGTTAAAACAAAACACATCTATTAGCAACATATGAACTGAGTCGTTCATAGTGTCAGGTTTGTAACTCATGTTGTAGAAACAAAAGTAAGGTGTGGGGAAGGTATGACACAGCCATTCTGTAGACTACTCCACCGAGGGCTCTTATTTTTGAGTAGATGTGACCAGAAGGAATTCCCATTGCCTTTATGCCCCTTCACTGTCCCTACAGCATTCTTCTAAAGAATAGACTGCCTTAAAAAAAAAAAAAAAAAGCATAGGATGCTCTGTTGGTTTTGGTGAACATAAATTTCAGATAGGTTGTCAGCCATTTGGAAATGCTTTTGTCCTGATCAAACATTGTGTGTGTGTGTTTGTGTGTGTGTTGCTTGGTATATTTCTTGCCTTTTCTTTCACTCTCATTTCTTTTTACACTTCTTCTCTGACTCCATCATAACCATCATTGATTTCTTTCATTTATTTAATAAGCCACTTATAATTTTCCTCTCTCTTCCCCTCCTTCTTTCCCTTCCTCTCTATTTCTCCACCGTTGGACATTTGTTGTATGTTACTTTCTCTACCAGAACATTCCTAGCCTCCCCTCTCTTTATCTGGTGAATTCCTATTCATCTTTCAGTCCTGACCATCCAAGCTAGAGTTACTGGCTTCCTTCTCAGCATTTTGTGGCCACTGATTTACTCCTTCACATTATTTATCACACTGTATTACAATTACCTATTTTCTTCTGTGTATCACCCACCACTGCATAAGCTCTGAAAGAGCTAACATTATGTCTTTTTTTTCCCCACTTGTTCATCAGTTTAGTCTGATCTCATGACACACTGTCTGAACAAACTGTATGCTGAATTGGTATTTATTTATTAAATACAGAGAGATCATGATTGTCTAGCCACAACATGAAATGACTATGTATTAGAATAGTGCACTCAGTTGAAAAGGTAGTATTCATTTGGAGCTTAAAAACCCACTAAATCCAGTAATTTATCTGTTGCATTCATTTCTGTAACTATATACCAACTCATCTTATTATTCCAGTGTGTTATTGTGTGGAGGCTTTGTTCTTACTATATAATTACAAATCCCTTAAGTTATTCAATATCCCCACAGTGTAAAAGATATAGTCAGGCTCAGTAAACAATTCAGAATTAATAAAATAATATGATTTAAAATATTGGAGCTTTTAAAAATTGAGATTGAACTTGTTGTTTATAACTAGGTGCTTTAAATTCAAGAGTGGGTTTTATATCACAATCTTTCCTTTGAAAGCTTTCTTTATGGTGTATCTTTAGCTTGGGCAATCCTATTTAGTAAATCTCAAAGAAAATTAAAAGATCACAGACTGGGTAGATATTTACACTTGGATCATAACATATACATCAAAAGAAAGACTGAGTAGCTACCATGAAGGCCAACTGGAATATAAGCAAACTGTTGGTGTGTTCCAGGTTGCATTATTACTAGATTTTTCTTAAAGGATAGAAGACATAGTTTCAGAAATCATTCATTCTACTGCTAGCGTGTCATGCTAGCAGTGGCGGATATTACAATGCATTATATGTGAGAGACATAAACACTAAAAGCAAAAGAACAGTTATTTTACTCCTCCAGAGTCAACATTTGCTTACAAGAATTATAACCATAATTCTTCTGGATGCAAAATTTGCCCCTTAATTAAGTTCCTCTTCTTTCAGTGAGAGATGTGAAGTAAGTTGGCTCTATTTTACCAAAGCAGAAAAAGAAATAAACTGAGAACTGAAAATCTATCTATATATGAAAGCTCAAGCTTACACTGACTCTTTTAAAAATCATTAAAGGAACTACAATAAATTGCATCCTTTGAAATGGAAATCACATAACTTACAAATTCACTTTTCAGGAACTTTTTTTTTTCTTATGGATGATATGTTCTCAATATGACTTTTTCCAGATCACACTTTTCCTTTTCTTTTACCTCCAGGTTTAATCCCAATCAAAGCTAGCAAGTTCCATCCCTGTGGGGCACTAAAGAGAATTGTTTCACACTGTTACTGGAAAGATTTGTGACTTTAATTATTTTTGCAATTATTTGCTACAATTCAACTGTGATTTTATTCTATAATCACAGTTTTACTTCCTGATCAATTATTTGATGCCTCTTCAAAACAATTCGGCTAATCTAAATTTGGGCCTTACACGTTATGTTGTTTCCTAAGTGCTCATAGTTTGGTTTCTTGTTGCAATACTTCAGAAAAGCAGTAAACCTTCCCAAGGGGCATACACAGCTATGCAACTTTTCTGTAACAATTTAATTAGCAAAATTATCAAAACGATACTTCATATCATTGTGATGTTTCAGCTCACTTTATATTTCCAACCAACAGACCCCCTAGTTGGCTACTCAGATATGAAAAGCTAGATCATCATTAAGTTACCGAGCAAAATAGTTCACTTCTTTAAAGAGATACCTAAAACTCACAGTCATTTTAATGTATGCCTGGTGCAGAAGATAATTTTATTCTGAGTATTTTCTTTGCATACATTTGTTGAAAATATTCACAAATAAAATTTTCCCTACCTACTTTTTTTATTTTCTACTAGTCAAGTTTATTTGCCTTTCTTATCCTAATAAAAATGCAATGTATATGTTCAGGGAAGAGAATGAGTTTTTTTAAAAATTGAGAGGAAAACAAACTAATACATGTGAATTTGAATTTTACACAAATACCAAATTATTTTTAAAAGATGGGAGGTAAAATGAATCTCAAAACATAATTTCTCTTTTACCTTATCAATGTGACCTCTCAGGTTTGCTATTAGCCAATATTTATCTTGACATCTCACATGAACTGATTTTTTTTCAAAGGGTTCCATAAAATACCTGCTGCAAGTTATGGCAGAAATGTAATATAATTTGGTCAGGAGCAACAAGCCAAATAGAACAACAAATCTGATCACATAACCCAACTATATATTTTTAGACTTCCAAACTACCAGTCTCATGTTGATCAACTATACTCTTCTGTATGAGTTGGGAAAATGTGGAGTTCATAGCCTAGAAGCATTTTGGTTTACTTAGTGTCATGGTTACCTATTGCTGCTGCAACAAATTAC
Organism: Aethalodelphis obliquidens; assembly: GCF_003676395.1. Classification (NCBI taxonomy): domain Eukaryota; kingdom Metazoa; phylum Chordata; class Mammalia; order Artiodactyla; family Delphinidae; genus Aethalodelphis; species Aethalodelphis obliquidens. Next base: position 9,081,926 of record NW_020837996.1, read on the forward strand.
TGCAAACTCAATAGCCTGAAAAAAACACAAAAGTATTATCCTACAGTCTTGGAGGTCAAAAGTTCAAAATGGGTCTTCTGGGCTAAAGTTAAAGTGTCTGCATGGCTGCATTCCTTCCTGGAGGTTTTAAGGAAGAGTCTGTTTTCTTGTCCTTTCCAGCTTCTAGAGGTTATACATTTTCCTTGGCTCATAACTTCTCTTCTCCGTATTCAAAGCCAACAATGACCAGTTGAGTCTTTCTCTCATCATATCACTGGCACTGACATTCCTTCCTCCCCCTTCACACTTAAGGACCCTTTTGATTACATCAGGTCCATTTGGATAAGCTAGGGTAAAATCTCCATTTTAAATTAAGCTGAGCTGATCAGAAATCTTAATATTGTCTGCAACCTTAATTTTACTTTGTCATGTCAGGTAACATACACAGGATTCTGGCAATTAGGACATGAAAGGCCATTATTCTGCCTACCACACTGAATAATACTCAAAAACCTTAGTACAAACTGCATAAACTTTGAAGCATATCTATCAAAAGTCTGGATGGATGTTTAACTTTGGAGCATTTTAGGAACCTTCCTCAAGTTGCTTCTGGTTCACATTCCTATTTATTTCCTCATTACAAGCCAGATAAAAGCAGGATAAACACTTCAAACTTTTTATCAACTTTTACAATTTCAACACCAGTTTTATGGACAATTTCATGATGATACTTTGTCAATTCTATGCCTAAATCCAACCAAATATTGCATTTGGAAGCTGTTTTCTATTAACTTTATCATATTGTATGTGGAAATCTGTCTCAATCAGAGTAAGAAACAAATGTAAATATAATAGGAAAAAAAAGAAAAAAAATAAGAGCAATAGTGAAACTAAAGTTGGAATAGAATCCATGGAGTTTAACTTTTCTTTTTTGTATTTCTCTATACCTGAAGTCTCACATTCATCCTTTAGAACTAGACAACAAGAAAGAAAAAACTAAGAAAAGAATACGCTATGGCATAAAAGAATACTTCTGACAACTTGCCTACCTTCACTACCTGTCATTTCTGATCCATTCACTTAAACTTTTCATTCTTTGCTCCTGCAATAAGAGAAACAACGATCTATCTATCTATGTAGTCTTTCAGCCAGTCACTCATTCATCAAAGATTTATTAAACACCCACTATCTCTTAGGTTCGGTATTGGAATATCAAAGTAAGAAAGAGCCTCAGAAACAATTTTTAATATGTGAATGGTAGCATGGAACACCCAGTGACTTCTCTCCCAGTATCCTACTCTGGTAGAGGGAATTATCTGATCATCAAACTTATGTTCTCATCCTACTGGGCATATGTCTGGACAATATGCCAGTCTCCTTTGCATGAGAGTAAAACTACATGACTATTTTAGTCAATAAAATATGAGACTTGTATACACGCTTCCTATGCCTTATCCTTTAAGACCTTTTCATCTGTTTACTTTTCAGCTGGCTGGAATGGGGACTTACCCACAGAGTGACACTGGGAGTCACATTTAAGAGAATGGAGTCATAATATGGAAAAAGCCTGTGTTCCCAAGTCCCTGATTGGAGGAGGGTGGCCCAGTAGGGCCTCCCAAACAGAAATGCCAGCATTGGATTATTTGAGAAAAAAATAAACTTTTATTAAGGCACTGATATTTTGGCAGTATAGTTAGTTATGTAATTAGACAGATACAAAACCAAAAATGTGAATTAAAAATAAATAAGAACTACAAAATCAGTTAAAATCTGCATAGACATCATGTAGGATGAAATATAGCAGCAACTATAGTGAGGGAAGTGAAAACGAGGCAACTCAGTATCAGTAGATTTCCGAAAATGCAAGCCAAAATGTACTTTCTAGATGTCATAGGCTCATCCTGAAATTATATAATCCTATATCTCTTGCATCAAACAAAAACTGTGAGATGTGGATTGACTGATTGCGTAATCCATGGAATAGAAGTCATATGGGCAACACCAAAAAAGGTGCTTAGAGAACAGATCTAAAAATACTTTCAGGGGTGGAAGATTCTGTAAGGAGCTGGGCCAGGAAAATTCAACTAATTCCATGAAGCAATAGAAAGGAAGCTAGCACAGCATAAACACAAAAATATTATACAAATAAAAAGGTGGGAAAATCAAGAAAACTTGTTAAAGTTTTGGTATGAAAAAGACTCCCACATAGCAGATGAAAATTCTGACCAAACATTTCTCTGAGAATTAGAAGAATATGTATGAGGAAATTTCCTCTATCAAAGAAAACCACACAACAGATATACACGGGGAAAAAGAAAAAAAGTAGAAGAAAATAAAAATTGAACTGGCAGAAGCTAGGAATAAATTAAGGGGGGGAAAAGAAAAGAAAAACACAACCTTTACCAACAACAACAGCAAAAAAAAAAAAAAGTGGAAGAAACATCAATGAGCAGACAATGAATAAAAAGAAAGAGGTAAAAACATTTAGAGACAAAAATCATATAGTTGCACATATAAGGCAAAAGAGATATAGAATATTCTTAATGGATTCCACCACAGAAATAAACCCAATACCGGAATAGAAAAAAATGAAGATACAATTCAATGACATATTCCTGAATAAATTAACATATGAATCTACACAGTTAAAGGATATACCATATGACAGAAAAAGTTGACCCAAAGTCAACCTGGGCTATAGTCTACTGAAGCAGTAGATTTTAATGATAAAGATCAAATCCTTTGAACAGAGCCATAAAAAGACCAAATCCTTCACTAAATATTCAGATTGACATTAAATTATACATAGTAAAATTCAAAAGCAGAGGACCACAGAAAAGATGAAATGAAATGGAAGGCAGAGTAATGCCTATTAGAACTTAAAGAAAAAAAAAATGATCTAAGGAATTTTTTATTTAACCATGCTGTCCCCTATGTTAAAAAGTCAACAAGCAAATATTTATATAGCATTTTAATATATTATACATGTTTTTTTTTTTAATACAGAAGACCTCAGAAAATATATTTTCCTCTGAGACCTTATATAGAAAAATAAAGAAAACTAGTGTATGGACTTTAGCCAAATAAGAGATTTTTGGGGAAATCACAGCAAAGAGGATTCGTAAGTACTGAATACTTTTAAGTGCAGAATTAAAATGAAAATAGATGTACAAATTCACATGATGGAACAGAATTTAAATGATATGCCCTGACAAGGAAGAAACTATATGACTAACAAAAAATTGAGAGTAAATGAGAAAAAGAAAATGGAAATTTTAAATAGGGAGAAAGATTGTTGCAAGGGGAACCTGTGTTTTTATTGCTGTTAAGTAATAATAGTCTGTCCTGACTCAGAAATATTGTGCTTAATTACAGGAGACTATGAATATATATAGAAATAAAAAAACTTCAGAGTCTAAATCATCAATTGTAAGGAAAAATAAAAGATTTTCATATTGGATCACTAAGCAAAACCCAACTCTATACTGTGTACAATAGACAAACCTAAACAAAGCTATTCAGGGAATTTTAAAATAAATAGGCAAAATCATATCAGGAAAACAAAATGAGAAAATATGGAATATAGTCGTAATATCAGTAAAATGAAAACAAATGAATGGAATAATATTATGTAAAACAAACAGTGATGCTTCATATGATAAAGCGTATGACTTATACCAGCCCTAACATTTGTAAGTCATAAATATAGACAATATAAGGAGAAATACTAGTAATGGGAGAAAATAACGATAATACAGAACCCACTAATGAATTTCTACAGTAGTGTTCATAGAATATTCACCTAAAAAAGTCTGTATGTTACAAAACAAATTTTAAATTACTTCCGAAACACAGAAAGAGTGCAGAAAATTTTGTCTGATCTCAATGTAATAAACTAATAGTTTAAAGACAAAAATAGAAACAAAAGATCACTCTCCTTTGTAAATGACAAAGACTCCCTTTTAAAACATTCCTGTATCAAAAAGGAAACTCAGTAATACTTCACAATTTCTAGAAAATAATGATAAGGTAAACACTATTTATCTAATGAAGTGCTATGAGGAAAATGCTCTGGTTTTATAGCAATAGAAACATAAAAAAGATGAAAATAAATCAACTATACATCAGACTGAAACTTTAAAAAATAATAATATAAAGCAAAAAGCGAGTTAAAAACAACAAAAAGGGGAAAAATATACAAATTCAAAAGCTTGTTCAATAGGGGAATATACAAAATAGCAAAGTTTATATTATAAGAAATAATATAATGTTATTAATAATAATATAAAGGATCAAAGAATATCATAAAAGATAAAAAAGGAGAAAACAAGAAAATTTAAAAGGCGAAAGAACATAAAATACATTAAATATATTAATAAATGATTAAGGAGAAGTAGCCACAGAAAGAGAGCATGCTATAAGAATCACAAGAAATCACTGTGTTTAACTTTAAGAAGAATCTGTATATTCTCTATGAAATATAAGTTACCAGACTAGAGCTCAGAGGAAGAAAAAAAAAAAATGTAAACAGAACAATTTCCACTGATGAAGAGACCTTTGTTAAAATATACCTCCCTAAGAAAAGCATCAGACCCAGCAGTTTTCTGAAGGAATTCTACCCAATGATTAAACAGTAAGTAATTACAAAATTATAACATTTTTAGAGAATTAAGAAATTGACATCTTTCAAACTCTTTCTACTGAGTATAATGTTCCAAGGGATTAAATACATTAATATGTCTTCATATTAATATATCTTAGGAGGAAAAAAGCATTTGATTATGTCCATATATACTGAAAGGCAATTGACAGTATTCAAAAACAATTTTAAAAATATTTAATAAAGATTTATCTGTACTTCCACAATACAAAAAAAGTCATCTAATTCAAATCAAAGCCAGAGCCATGTTTAATGAGGAACTCAAAGCTATTAAGATGAGACTTCAAAACATAATATTGTCCTACAGATGCTAGATGATTATACAAGATAAAAAATAGAAGCATAGAAAGAGAAAGGATGAGGTAAAACACTCAATATTTATAGATAATACAATTGTATACCTAAAAACCCCTCAAAGTAACTGAAAAAGCTACAAACAAGGAAATACCATATCCATTTTATATGTAGAAAAAGACATATTTTTATAAGTAAACCTCAAGACAGACGATATAAAATAATAAATACAACCATAAAATAGAATGTAGAAATGAAGAAACAAATCATTTACAATAATATCCAAAGACAAGTGCATAAGAATAAATGGAAATAAATATGCAAGGCTTATTTGAAGTATATTATAAACCACTAGTAAAAGTTACAGGGAAAACTTGAACAAATAAAAAGAGATGCTGAGTCAGATAGCAAAGTACAACTCATCAACTTGCTAATTCTCCATTTCTTACTTCATTAGTTTAGCTTGATCTCAATAAAGACATCAAAATATTTCATAAAACTAAACAAGATGATCTTAATCTAAGTATGTATGAACAAATGAATTAGTAACTACAGCCAGAAAAATTTTAAATCATAAAGAGTAAAAAAAATTCCAATGAGAGGAAATAGACACTGAATTTTAAAGTATCAATAATTAAGTTACTGTATTATTAGATTAATAGATAAATTATGAGAGGATCCAAAAATATGAAAAAATACATTCTAGAAATTAGTGCAGGATAAAGGGGTAACTCAATCAGTGAGGAAAAGATAGAGTATCAATTAATGGTGTGGGCATAATAAAAAGGAATAATATCTCTAATATATATAAGTATATAACTAGAAAAATGAAAAGCTAAGCATCAATAACCAAACAAAAAACTGAGTGAGAAATGTGCACACTCAATTCACAGAAAGAATGTAAAAACAGTTTTAAACATAAGCAAAGATGCTCAACCTTAATAATATTAATAAAACAAAAATTACCACTACACTGAATTATTTTTTACCTATTATATTAGTGAAAAGTACAAGCTGAATAACATATTCTGTTGGAAATGCTATAGGGGAAACAGGGATTTTCATATACACCTGGTCAGAAAGTAGAATGTTAATTCAATTATCTGTATAAGGCAACTGAGCAATAGTTATTAATACTATAAACATATGTAACTTTTGACCTAGCAATTCCACTGTTATGAACGTATCCTGCAGATACACTTGCAGGTGTGTCAAATGATCTGTGTAAAAAAGACAAGGTGAAGTAAAACGTGTATGATCTCCTATCTTTGGAATAGAAAAGAGGCTAAATGAAGAATCTATATTCATATTTTCTTGTGTGGCATAAAATTGCTCAGGAAGGATATAAATAAAAAATAGTGCCTCTCAATGGACTGAGAAAAATGGATGTAGGGGAGCTGAGAATGGGAAGAAAACATTTTAGTTTTCTCATTATATATCATTTTATAATTATTCCATTTTTTTCCAATAATATGAATGTAATTTTATCCAAGCACTGAATGAAAACAAAGAAAAAAGCTCAAATGCTATTTTTTCCCCACCTCTCATCTAGTACTCAGTTTCCCTATAGAGCCCACTTTCTCTAATCAAAGAATTAGATGATGCTTTTAACATCTTGAATGTAGGAAAAACAATACAAATCCTAGAACCAAATACTAATTTGAAGAGTTAACAGCCAACTGAGATTTGGCTACCTCAGGTGTAGATAAATATGAACTGGCCAGAACATAGCATTATTAAAAGTACTTCATATTTTTTCCTCTTTGGGGAGATTAATGTGTTTTTGCTTTTTTCAGTCAGAAAGAAAACATCTCTCTCTTTGAAAAGACAAAGGAATTGAGATCCCGTTCCAAATTTTATTTTGAAGTTATGTTAGTTTGTTCAGCTTGACAATAAGAGAACTGTTTTCTTCCTTTTTGTCATCATCAATCTTGTTTGTGATATATTGTGTTTTAAGAACATGAAGGCAAGCTACACGGGAGCAGAACTGTAATGTTAAGTCAAACTGCCATTCAATGCACTAATCCTCTAAACATCTCAACTGTCAAGTGACAGATACCTGGGTGCTTGTGTGCAGCAGGTAAAGAAGATCACTGGACAGCAACTAAAAAAAAAATGTTCAAAGGAAAACTAGATGCACATGTCCTGATACAGTTTTCCATCCCGAATGTGGAAATGAATGATACAGTGGTATTTTGACGTTATACAGGATGAGTGTATAATACAAATATTATATCCCAGTTACTCTACCAAGAACTTTATATCATCTAAACTTCACAGTAACCATGTGAGGTGGGCATTATTAGCCCCATTTGGCAACTGAGAAAACATGGTCTCAAGATGCTAAGGAACTTATCTGAGGTCAATGGGACTGGAGCTGAGATTCAAATCAAGCCTTTTTGATTTCAAAATTGGAATAGCCAGATCTAATTTGGCTGAGGACTATTTAAATTACTGTTTGGTCCTAAGTTTATTATTGTTTTCCCTTCATTCAAGGTATTAAAAGCACCCCTAATTACTTTGCTCTCCTATGCACGGCACCACGTAAACATTTATACTTATCCTGTAACTCACAAGGCAGCCAAGCAGATTGATGAATTGAAAGGGGTTCAAAGGAAATAATAACGCTTTATACAAGTGGATATAAAATTTCAATTAAAATCAGTTAGCTGTCATCTATTTACAATAGCCAGGACATGGAAGCAACCTAAGTGTCCATCAACAGATGAATGGATAAAGAAGATGTGGCACATATATACAATGGAATATTACTCAGCCATAAAAAGAAACAAAATTGAGTTATTTGTAGTGAGGTGGATGGACCTAGAGTCTGACATACAGAGTGAAGTAAGTCAGAAAGAGAAAAACAAATACTGTATGCTAACACATATATATGGAATCTAAGAAAAAAAAAAAAAAAAGGTCATGAAAAACCTAGGGGCAAGACGGGAATAAAGACACAGACCGACTAGAGAATGGACTTGAGGATATGGGGAGGGGGAAGGGTAAGCTGTGACAAAGTGAGAGAGTGGCATGGACATATATACACTACCAAAAGTAAAATAGATAGCTAGTGGGAAGCAGCCACATAGCACAGGGAGATCAGCTCGGTGCTTTGTGACCACCTGGAAGGGTGGCATAGGGAGGGTGGGAGGGAGGGAGATGTAAGAGGGAAGAGATATGGGAACATATGTATATGTATAACTGATTCACTTTGTTATAAAGCAGAAACTAACACACCATTGTAAAGCAATTTTACTCCAATAAAGATGTAAAAAAAAATCAGTTAGCTGTCATATTTTACACTTATAGTATCTGAATTAATTTAAAATTTGGAAATACCAAAAGTAAGATAACATTATGTTACTGCTACTAATCTTTTCTTTTTACGCACAGATCACATTTTACCCATGGTTCAGGAGAAACCAAATTATTCTAAAAAGTATAGGTAAGAAATAACTCAAATTGTTCCATGGAAAATTCCATTATTGGTGTTCATATAATATAGATTATCATTTTGCAGAACTGTTCATCCTAATTATCTCCATTTTTAGAAGTTTGTATTGTCTATGGATGCTCATTCTCTAAATGAAAATAAAAAATAAATTTTGAAAATAAAATTATTGCAAGAAAACAAGGAGAAAACTCTCAGTCTTCACTTTGTTAGAATGCATAAGGATAATTTACTGTACCTTACTTGCAATATTATTTTAAATTTGAAAGGAAGCAAATGTAGTTAACTGGATCTTAGACATGGATCTCTACTAACTAATAATACTTTCAGTGGATTTTTATGGGGAATAGTGCCTCTACATCTTTCCCCCCCCTAAAACAAATGATCTCTTGGTTGGGAGTGATATGACTGAATTGTGGATAATTAACTTTGAATTCTATGGTCTATATAAACAAATAAAATTAAGGCCAACGGCTTTTAAACTTACGTGCAATGTTCAGATGCATTTTTGTGGCCTTCAGGGCCCTACATTACCTCACTCCCTGCTGCTATGCCTTTATCTTGGAACCCTTTCCACATCTTCATTCTAGCTGTACTGAACTATATGGAGCCATAAGGACCTCAGTACGGCAGGTTCATTCTCATCTCAAAGCGTTAGCATATATTTGCTACATTTTCTTCTTGAAACATTGGTCTCCAAAGTCTTCCGATGGTTGGTTCCTGATCTCTTCAGGCAGATTTCCACAAAAAAGGTTATTTCTTCAGAGATAGCACCCTGAACACCCTATCAACTTAAAAACCACCAAATGATCCCACTCATTGATCTAGTTTCTTCATCACTCATCCACAAACTTATATTGTTTATATCCCTACTTGTTTAATATTCTTATTTTCCACTAAAGATGTAAATGTTTTATCTTGTACTTCACTGTACCCCTAGGACTTGGAATAGATGTAAAAAGAGATGTATAATGGGTTTTTGTTGCACTGATGTATTTTTAAGGTTTTAATGACGAAAGCATGGACTACTAAAAAGAAAACTGGGACAGAAGGAAAAAAGTGTTCTGATATATCACAATTAAGTTATAATTACACACACAAATATATAGGATAAAAGAAAAGAAATTTTTAATATGTCCATTTCTATCACTTCCCTCTTGTCCCCCCATTACTGCTATCTACTGAATCACATAGTAGACAGCAAGCCATAGGAGCACTATTCTGTGGAGCTTCCATGTCCTTAATAGTTCTGTGTTTAGCTATGTTCTATGTTTAGCCATAACATACTCACCAGTCGCAGTGTATTTATAAATGAGCCTGAAAGTCCTCTATAGTTCTACATGCCATTTTATAAAAATGGTATATTTTTTAAAAAAGCGAAAATCATCTCATAGTATTTAAGCACCTTGGTGAATACACGCACACACACACACACACACACACACACACACACACACACACACACACATACTTTTTTAAAAAAAGAGAAAATAGGTTGGCATATTTGGGATAAAAAGCTAAGACTGTAGCATATATTTAAGTTGAAATTGTGTTAAAAAAATCTTGCAACATCAAAGCACATATAGTCTATTTTTTGCACATGTACTCAAAGCCCTTAGAGCAATAGACACGTATTTAATGACTCAAAAAGTAGAAACTGCCAATTTATTTCTTCTCAAATAATTAAATCTTTAATTAATTTCACATATAGTTAGTAATAAGCATCATCCTAGTTCTGAACTTTCAAGTAGTCCTCAGTTTGCTTTTAGTATGCTTCTGCACTTACTGGAGCTACTTAAGTCTCAGGCTAAGTTTGAAAATAGCTCTCAAACTTTCATTTCTTAAAAAAAAATAAAACACATTCCAAATGATGTGGGGAACTGTTGAGTCAAGAGATATAAATTATATGAAACCATAAAGTGGCATAATTGAGCAAAGCAATTTTGGTGAAAAACTAAAAAGGAGGGGGAAATCATGTAAATGTGATTATTTCTAATTAGAAACAATGAGTAACCAAATCAAATTATACAATGAGGATTTGATTTAGATCCCTGGAGGAAAGCAACACATGCATTTGCATTCATCTCCAGCTATTCCTTTTCTCTTAATACTTCTCATTGCTTTCTCAGACCCTTAATTGTTAGTAAGATCAGTGTTAATACAGATCTTTAGAATAGTTCTGTGTATGTAGGCTGATATTCCAGTGAAGATTTATGTTCTTTCAACATATTCATCAAATACTTCCAGGATGCATGGAAAGGTGCTTTACTAGGTGCTATGAGGTGACATAAAGAAGCCACAAACTTTCTCCAAATTCATTGCCAAATTCTACTGAATTCTACTGAGGTCCCACATAAACTACAAAAACTGAGATTTACTATAAGACCTAAGTATGGGTCCTAGATTTGTGATAAACAGCTATGTAATCTTGAGTGAATTATTTAATCACTAATTTCCTAAAGTCCTTCTCTATAAAACTAAGGTGCGTGCGTGTGGAGGGGAATATAAATTAAGCGAACATTTAAGCAAACTATATTGAGAAGTTACTTTGGTCAGGTGTTTGGAGGACAGAGAGGTTATGCACTTAGAGTTCTGGCGAAGTATGGGCACAATACAGATTAGAATCAATAGATCTCAATGAATTTGTCTAGAATTTTATAAGTAAAAACAAGTAAGAGAGAAGTCTTTCACAATGTATATGTGCAGTCATACCTCGTTTTATTGTGCCTTGCTTTATCGTGCTTCACAGATATTGTATTTTTTACAAATAGAAGGTTGTGGCAACTCCACCTTGAGCGAGTCTGGTGGCACCATTTTTCTAGCAGTAGCTGCTCAGTTTCTTTATCTTTGTCATTTTGGTAATTCTCACAATATATCAAAATTTTCAGTACTATTATATTTGTTATGGTGATCTCTGACCAGTGATCTTTGATGTTATGATCGTAATTGTTTTGGAGCTCCGTGAACCACACCCATATAAGACAACGAGCTTAATCAATAAATATTGTTCATCTTCTGAATGCTCCACTGACCATCCATTCCTCCATCTCTCTCCCTCTCCTCAGGCCTCCCTATTCCCTGAGATACAAAAATGTTGAAATTAGGCCAATTAATAACCCTACAATGACCTCTTAGTGTTCAAGTGAAAGGAAGAGCCTCATGTCTCTCACTTTAAATCAAAAGCTAGAAATGATTAAGCTTAGTGAGAAAGCATGTTGAAAGCTGAGACAGGCCGAAAGCTAGGCCTCTTGCACAAGTTAGTCAACCCGTGAATGCAAAGAAAAGTTCTTGAAGAAAATTAAAAGTGCTACTCTGATAAGCACATGAATGATAAGAAAGTGAAACAGCCTTATTGCTGATAGAGAGAAAGATTTAGTGGTGTGGGTAGAAGATCAAACCAGCCACAACTTTTCTTTAAGCCAAAGCCTAATTCAGAGCAAGACCCTAACTCTCTTTAAGTCAATAAAGGCTAAGAGAGGTGAGGAAGCTGCAGAATAAAGGTCAGAAGCTAGCAGAGGTTGGTTCATAAGGCTTAAGGAAAGAAGCCATCTCCATAACATAAAAATGCAAGGTGAAATACTTGAAAACTTATATAATATTGTAAATCAACTATACCTCAATCAAAAAGAAAATTAAAAATGCAAGGTGAAGCATCAAGTGCTGATGTAGAAGCTGCAACAAGTTGTCCAGAAGATCTAACAAAGTAATTCATGAAGGTGGCTACATTAAACAACTAATTTTTAATGTAGACAAAACAGACTTACGTTGGAAAAAGATGTATAGGACTTTCATAGCTAGAGAAGAGAAGTCAATGCCTGACTTCAAAGGACAGGCTGACTCTCTTTTTAGGGGCTAATGTAGCTGGTGATTGCAAGTCAAAGCCAGTGTTCATTGACAATTCCAAAAATCCTAGGGCCCTTAAGAATTGTACTAAATCTACTCTGCCTGTGCTCTATAAATGGAATAAAAAAGCCTGAATGACAGCACCTCTGTTTATAGCATAACTTACTGAATATTTTTAAGCCCACTGCTTTACTGCTCAGAAAAAAAAAGATTCCTTTCGAAGTATTACTGCTCATGGACAATACTCCTAGTTGTCTAAGAGCTCTGATGGAGATGGACAACAAAGATTAATGTTGTATTCATGCCTGCTAACACAGCATTCATTCTGCAGACCATGGATCAAGGTGTAATTTTGACTTTCAAGTCATTCTTTAAGAAATAAATTTCATAAGGCTGTAGTTGCCATAGTTAGTGATTCCTCTGATGGATCTGGGCAAAGTAAATTGAAACCTCCTGGAAATCATTCACCATTCTAGATTCCATTAAAATATTTTTGATTCATGAGAAGAGTTAAAATCTCAACATTAGAGTACTCTGGAAGCATTAGACACCAACTCTCATGGAAAACTTTTAGGGGTTCAAGACTTCAGTGGAGGAAGTAATGGTAGATGTGGTGGAAATACCAAGAGAACTAGAATTAGAAGTGGAGCCTGAAGATGTGACTGGTTTGCTATAATCTTGTGATAAAACTTTAACAAATGCGGAGTGGCTTCATGTGCGTGAGGAAACTAAAGCGGTTTCTTTAGATTGAATCTACTCCTGGTGAAAAGGCTCTGAAGACTGCTGAAATGACAACAAAGGATTTGGAATATTACATCAACTTAGTTGATAAAGCCCTGGCAGGTTTGAGAAGATTGACTCCAATTTTGAAAGAAGTTCTGTGGGCAAAATGCTATCAAACAGCACTGCATGCTACTGGGAAATCATTTGTGAAAGGAAGAGTCAATCCAAGTGGCTAACTTCATTGTTGTCTTATTTAGGAAACTGCCACAGCTGCTCCAACCTTTAGCAACCACAACCCTGATCAGCCAGCAGCCATCAACATGCAGGCAAGACCTTCCACTAGAAAAAAGATCATGACTCACTAAACAGTCAGATGATGATGGTTAGCATTTTTGAGCAATAAGGTATTTTTTAATTAAGGTATGTACACTGTTTTTTTAGATATAACACTACAGACACTCAATAGACTACAGTATAGTGTAAACATAACTGTTTACACTATACTGTTTACATTTTTATATGCATTGGAAAACCAAAAAAAAATTGTGTGACTCACTTTATTGCCATATTTGCTTTCTTGCAGTGACCTGGAACATAACCTGCAATAGCTCTGAGGTAGGCCTGTAGATCAAATCATCATGTTGCACACTTTAAATCTCTTAAAATTGTATTAGTCAAGTATCTGCCATCAAAGCTTTAAAAAAAATTGGTTGAGACAGAAAGCAGATGGGTGGCCTCCAGGGGTTGGTGGGTAGGGGGAATTGCAACTTCTTAATGGATATGGGGCTTCCTTTTGTGTAAGAGAATATCTTGGAACTAGATAGAGGTGGCAGTTGTACAGCATTGTAAATGTCCGAAATGACCATGAATTATTCATTTATAATGGTTAAATTTATGTTATATGAATTTTACCTCAACATTTTAAAAAGAAAGGAAAAAAAAATAATTGCTTCCGTTTCACCTGATTGTTCAGCTCCACAACTGACACTGAGTTAGAGGAAAGTACCTTCAACCAACTTCTGTATTGTATGACAAGAATATTAAAAATTAAAAAAAACAAAACACTAAAGAGATTATTTTAACTTTATCATGCTTCTAATTATGTGTAATTCTTTGTTTTCAAATCTTATTTAACAAATGATTCCTATCAATTTTTTTTCTGATTTTTTTCATGGCACTCTTCTTCATCTTAATCCCTTTTCTTGGACTTAATTATTTGCTGCTCTTTGAGCCCAATAAGCATTCTCTCATGTCAGAGCCTCTATACTCATTGTTTCCTTCAATAGAATATTCTTAACTCTTAGAGAGGCCTTCCTAAAATACCTTAATCATTTTTTTATTCTGCCTTATTTTTCTTTATAGAGTTATCATTCTCTGCCATTATACTGTATATTTATTTACTGATTTGCTTATTGTCTGACATGACTACTGTAATATAAGTTCCATGATAGTAGATGCTTTGTCTGTTTTATTCATTGCTATAGCCCCACTACCTAGAACAGTGCTTTGCTCTTAAGATGAGCACAGTAAATGTATGTTGTCTGAAAGCATATGGAGCATGGATATGCTCAGTTCTTGGGAGCCTCTTAATTAATTCAACATTGCATACAAAGAAAGCAGAGATATAGCCCTTACCTTCATAATACAAGTGGTTGCAATCATATATATATATATATATATATATATATATATATATAAAATCTCAGGAGATTCTGATGGATGGTAAAATACCCACTATAGCATAGCTTCAGATCCAATGACCATGTGTAGAACTCGTAGCCCAACTTGGATTGGAGTCAACCGTGAAGACTTAGCTTTTTCAATTGGCTCATAAGTTGTGTGTATCAAGTAGAAACAAAGGCTGGGAGAAGGGCATAGTGATTAAATGATCTTCAAGTGACCTTCAAGTACCAACACTGTAATTCAAAAAATTTCATTACATTAACTTGTTCATTGGCTAAATGATTGTCAGCATGATACTGAAGTTGTAAATTACTGGGTATATGTTTGAATAGCATCAGACTAGCATTTCTTAGTGACAAATAATATTCTAAAGGTCTTAACTGAAGAAATGTTTCTTGATTAAATAAGCTTAAAAATGCTTTATACTAAGCAATCCTTTGCAAAGTCCAAATATTCTGTAGCTTATAAAGCTACCAAAACGTCTTACAGCAAGGAAGCATTGTTAACGCTTCAACAATCCACTTCATTTCCTCATCTTCCAAAACAATATCCTCTTGACTTCAGTTTAGAAAGCACTGCTCTAGAGAGTATTCTTCTTGAAGGCAGGGGACTATTTTTTATTTCTTGCCTTATAATTCACACCCAGCCCAGTGTAGGGAATGAATATAAAAAGGTTGAATGGATAACCGTTGAAAGAGTTGATAAATTATGTTCTCTTTTCCTAGAGTCAAGGACAAATATAAAACAGGTGGTGGGGCTAAGAAAAGGTGATATATGAATATATATAAATACTATGAATAGTAATAATAATTTTAATAATACTAAAAAATCATATATTTTATTATGAATATTGCTTAGCTATTGATTTGCATCAGGAGACCTTGTCAGGCCATTTTTTCCAAGCCTTTGGGCTAGCTTTCCTTGGATGACAGGAAAACACTCCCATCCCTAGTAAAAGAAAAAGTCTTCAATTGAAGAAAAAACAGAAGATAGATTTTTAACACAGGCAATTAGTTTCATAAAATTACTTAATGATAGCATAGTTTGTCTGGATTTGGTTATAAGATGCATGCTCTAAAGTATCTACTGATTTATATAATTACTGCTGAGAGAGGGATGCAGTGTTTATGACTCATGTATAATATCCAGGCCTTCATGATAAACAAGATTGTTCCCAGTTGGGTTAGATTTCACCCATAAGGCCAGGAAAATTGTCTTGTGATTGCTTATTTCTCCTAGTTTCCTCTTCATTTAAAAAACAAGTAAGCTGATGAATTCATCACCAGCCCCGTATTAATTATATAAACTCATCAGACTGTGCTATTCTAATATTCTTTAAAAGGGCTTGACAGATAAGCAATAGGTACAGTCTTTAATCTTAGCCAAGTGACAAGGTTTATAATAGTTAGAATAGCAACAATGAGAGCAGCTTCCATTTATTAAGCAGCTACTGTGTGCTAGAAACCAATTTATTTGTGTATGTTATTAATTACTTAATTTAAAGCAAAACATACTTTGTGGAGATCAGAAAATTAACCGTAACAATGAGTGGCACAGATCTGATATATATGCAGATTTTTTCTGACTCCAAAGTCTACATTCCCTGTTGTCAAATTGGGAAGTTTTCAAGTAAGTTATTGAGAAAACGACTGATGTGTCTTTGGCAGGTAAGGTGGTTTTAAGGAGAAAGTCTTAGTATAGGTGTTTCACAGACTCCTTCTGTGCTTTCATTACTTAATATAACTCATCATGGCGCAAGTTAAGTATCTAGCGTCTGGAGAGCAAAAATCGTTCCTTTTTCTTTTCCTCATCATGTTTTCCTCCTTTGGAGTTGAACTGTAGATACCAAATTTATTTTTTCATTTACTCAAGTCAAAAACTTGCATTACGCTTGCTTCTCTCTCTCACACCCGCACGAGATTCATTAACAAATTCTGTTGCTGCTACCTTCAGAATACATGTGCAATTTGAACACATGGCAACTTCCACTGTTTTCATCCTGGTCCAACCAACTGTCATTGGTCCTCTGGTAATTATAATAGCTCTCTAAATGCTTACCCTTTTCTTTTCACCCTGTTTCCACTTGAATCTATTCTCAGTCTAACGCAGATCTTGCAGGGCCTTCCATAGAATCCACTGCAAACACTTTGGTTTTCATCCTGTGTGAGATCGGACGTCCTTGGCTGGTTTTGAGGAGAGGTGGCCATTACACAGGCTCTTTTCTGTGCTTGGAACATCTCAGGTAATCTCCCGCTTCAGGGCCTTGTCAGCTAGCTCCGTTCTCTTGGCACATTCTTTCTCTGCATAAGGGCAGGGCTGGCTCCCTCAGCTACCTGGGTATTTACTCAAATGTACTCTTCCTCAGTGTGGCCTCCCTGGCCACCTTGTTTAAAAACTAAATCCTCCCTTCATCCCTTCAGGCAGTTGCCACTCTTCCTCCTTTACTCTATGGCATGTATTGCTATCTATCACACTACATATTTTTACCTATTTACTTTCTTTACTTTTTATCTCTCCCCCTCCAGAAGGTAAATGTTATGAAAGAAGGAATATTTTTCTGTTTTGTTCACTACAGTATCCACATCCACATCACTTAGGACAGGGCCTAATACATAGTAAAGCATTTTGATAAATATTTGCTTAAATAAAGATAGATGCACTGACTGACTTCAAACAAAACACCAGTCGCTAAACTTATTTAGATTAGAATTTATCCAGAGCCTGTTTTTTTTTTTTCTTTTTTAAAAAAATTAATAAAATATTCAGCCTTAGGAGTGCTTCATTTATCTTTTATAGGTAGGGGATTATCATATACTTGCCAGATGTCAAATTCCAGGTGCCACACTATTAATCATATGGCAACTTAAAAACCCCATGACTCCTAGTCTATGCCCTCATCTACCAGAGAACTGTGGAGAGAAAATATTAATAAACCTCACAAAGTTGAACTGTATGGCATTAATTTAATAGCTTTAATTTAGAGTAATAAATTATTAGAAATAACTGCCAGAATTAGCAAGCTACAAAGTTTTAGGAACGACAGGATTTTGAACTAGAAAATGTTTAAGTCTCTCTTAGAACAGAGAGAAACAGGGTTTAAATGGGCACTGCAGAAATCAATTTGTAAAAGACAAAGCACACACAAAAAACCTTCTCACACATAAGCACACAACTTGGTCCTACCATGTACATGGTCATAGGTTTAAATTTTATATATATATATGTATAATATACATACATATTTATATATATGTACATATATACATTAAAATACATAATGTATAAGCCAGATAATCAATAAAATAATTTGAAAGAATTTCATTTGGTTAGTTTTTTAATAAAAACCCATAACACAAATAAACCACCTGTAAACAGTCCTAATTTGCAGTATCTACTAAAACAAGGACCCAATTGTATGGGCAAATTCAAAGACCTGAACTATAGAAAAGAATTCTGTTTCAGACAGAATTCTTTTTAACTGCAATGCAAAAGGACAGAGGCAATAAGTTGAGACCACAGCTAGAAAAAATTTAGGTTGGATCCCAAACATAACTTTCTGAATAAGGGTCAGGGTCCATGAAAGGGAATGCTGAGAGATTATGGAAGCTTTTCTTTCAAGCTTTGTATTTTCACTGTGGGTGTCTTTGTGGACAATTTAAGAATAGTCCAGATCATGGAGAAGATGAAACAATTTATTTATAAACTCAGAACAATGTGGCCTAATGGTTAAAAATAGTGAGACCACCATAAGACCAGATTTCTAGTCTTAGGACAGTTGCCGAGTTGCTGTCCAACCTTTTCAAAATCATCGAATAACAATCAAAATGAAGAAGTTTTGGAACTTTCCTTTGAAATGGCTATCCAATGTAAAATCATTCCCAACCCTCCCATAATCTCCAAATACATACAAATAAT
>NW_020837996.1:9100876-9214492 GCF_003676395.1 Aethalodelphis obliquidens
TTTTTTGCGGTATGCGGGCCTCTCACTGCTGTGGCCTCTCCCATTGCGGAGAACAGGCTCCGGACGTGCAGGCTCAGCGGCCAGGGCTCACGGGCCCAGCCGCTCCGCGGCATGCGGGCTCCTCCCGGACCGGGGCACGAACCCGCAATCCCCTGCATCGGCAGGCGGACTCCCAACCACTGCACCACCAGGGAAGCCCGAGAAAATATTTTTTAATAAAAGATTTTAAATAAAATATGTTGTCAAGTCTGAAAGCAATCAGTAGAATTATCTAGACTCTCAGTACAAATTGGAAAGTCACAGATACAGCAGGCATACGTATTTAAAACTGTAAAGCTCTAGTCCCAAAGAAAATTCTCCTAAAGTTACTCATATTGGATTTTAGAGTTATATATTAATTATCTTAATACTGAGTTTAAAACTGCTTTGTACTAGAATTTATCATTTGTCCTTCTGTCTTTTATAGTCACACTAAAATATTTAACTTTTTCATACAAAGAAATCCTTTAAAAATATAAATACAATTATCTTGCTCAACCCAACTGTTACACTTTTAAAAAAAAATTCTCCAACTTAAACATCTTCTGTTCTTTTAACTATTCCTTGGGAGAGATGGTCACTCAATCTGGTGTCTATTGCTTTTTGCCATTTGTCAATGTTTTTCAAGTCTGTGGTTCCAGCTGGAAGCCAGGTTTCCAGGTGTGGTATGAACCCTTCAGAGTAAGGACAGCTAGACTAGCCCCTTCCTTACTCTGGAAACCATATTTTAATTAATACAAGGGAAAACTGCATTTGATTTTTAGCTATGTCAATTTGTTAACTCTTGCTAATTGAGTTTTTAAACAAAAACCTGTTTTTTCACATATTATTTACAATGTATCTGATAGAAAGCAATGTTTCAAAGGTAAACACACACATATTTGTATACTGACAGAAAGATCTATTCTTGAATCCCTTCTCTGTTTACTAGCTCTGTGACCCTGATGAGTTACTTAACTTTTTAAAGCCTCATCTGTTTTAAGAGAAGTGGATAATGATCGGTTACAGAGCTCAAATTACTTAATTTAGGCAAAGTACCTACCACAGTGCCATCATACTCAAGAAGAGCATTTCTTATTTTATTTTGAACAGCTAACTATTATTATAATTCTTTCTTGACCCAAATTTAAAACTTCTCTTAAATAAAATACAATCAGCTAGAGAGTGGTTACTGTTTTAACACTGTGTCATTGGTCATCCTTGGTGTTTTGTTATCTCCTCATAATCATCTACACATACTTTTTTTTTTTGTAAACAGCTAGGTAAACACTTAATTACATCACTTAAAAAAAACTGTCCACTGACTCAGAGACTAGCAGCATAACATAAAGGACTGTCCTGTGCTTATGATCATTGAACTATTCTTAATCTACTTAATCCCTGTGACAAACTGCTTTCAAGACCCAGTATCTTTTTGGAATATGGAAATATCTCTTTAATTTTCTTGTTACGAAAGGAATAGTGCAAGTTAGGTGAAATTAATATTTAAAATTGGGTTGAAGAAAATGACTAGATTTATATTTCTGATCTGCTATGCATTTTCCCCTACAACATCAAGCAAATGCTTAAGATTTAATTTTGTATCCTGTAAAAAGGGAATAATATCATCTCCACCTCACAGTTTTCATAAGGATTAAAACAGAGAATACCTGAAAAGTGTTTAGCACAGTGCCTGACACATATTAAACATCCAAGATTAACTGCTATAAGCTGTAAATTCTTTTTTAACTTCATCAACTTCTTTGGTATCATCTGCCTTAATTCACCATATAACATTTTTTATGTTATCAAAATAAAACTATTCTAATTCTCATAAATAGAGCATGAAAAACAATAACTGGGGGGGGCAATTGGCAAACAAATAACTTTGATGTGACAGTATTCTACATGGAAAGACATAGTTTATGTTTTATTTCCCTTCTTGATTACCTATGTGATTTTCATGCTGCCACAGAATAAGTAGAACCATAGCTTATATTTTTAAAATATGGACTTGTGTTCATTCCATTTCCTATCTCTAAATAATATTTAGAAGGTAAATATCATTTCTTGAGAATTTGTCCAATAGTTCTCCTCTGATACATAAAGATATTTCTAAACTCAGAGCACTTTACTGTTTTGAAAATCACCATTCCTCCAAAGGAGGTTTACTCCTTCAATTTTAGGGCATGTCAGAGTCATGAGTGCTTAGAAGAATCTATCACGAAGAGAGAAGATGCAAACTGTTTCTCATTCCTGGCAGATTGTCTTAGAGTCAATAGTCATAAAAGAAGCTGGTTCTTACTTGGCTCCTTTCAGAAAGTGTTTGGAAGAAGATGATATGTGGTGTAAAATTCAGGGTTTACTTAGAATGGGAAAAGAACCCGCAGAACTGCATTTAGAATCTTAGTAATTTCCAAAAATGTGAACTGTGGAATTTAGAGCATTCTTTCTTAGTTCATGTTGAATACAACTGATAAAACGAGCCCCAAAGAAGAAAAGATATCACCCACTTAAAAAGAGAAATGAAAACTGTTTTCAGCTGTCATAAAACT
This sequence comes from Aethalodelphis obliquidens, assembly GCF_003676395.1. Taxonomy (NCBI): domain Eukaryota; kingdom Metazoa; phylum Chordata; class Mammalia; order Artiodactyla; family Delphinidae; genus Aethalodelphis; species Aethalodelphis obliquidens. The sequence goes on from NW_020837996.1 coordinate 9,103,450, forward strand.
CTTGTCAGACACGTAGACTGTAATTAACCTGATATAGAAGGATTGTTATAAAAGGTGTGATTATGCTGTGGATGAGTTATGTTGTTGAGCTAGTCGTGAAAACATCAAAATTAAATTTATAACAGCACATATATTATTTGATGCTCCATAGTTTATTATCTAGTATTTATAAAATTTATACCTAAGAATCAACCAAAAAATGCTGTTTCTGTTTCATAAAAATCCATCTCTTTAACATATAAAGACTGTTTGGCACCTGAAGAGAGAAAGGAAATGAAATGAGAGGATAAACATGGGGTTTTTTTCAGGATGGAGTGGTTCCACAAGCTACATTTTATAGCAAGGAAAACAAGAGGCTTCTGATATGGTTCTCCACCATTAATGTCTGTCTCCTTGCTGGCATATGGTCTATATGAACAGGGGTGGGTTAGGGGGATTTCTGGCATGTATGAGGTTGACTTTCTCAAGGAAATAATTTTTTGGTATCTGTGTATGTCTTAATCTCTGTAATAGAATATTTCTAAATTAATTCTTATAACTGTTTTATGACCTTCGGCGGCAAAAAAACTAATTTAATTTCTTTAATAGACTGAGATGCTCAACAAAAGGAATTCACAATAAAAGAAAAAAAAATCATCTGGGTTTGCATGACATAGACAAATTCTCCAATCCATTTTCTGCTCAGAAGGTAGTGTGGCTCTTTTATAACATAAATGAGTTGATGTTCAGCCTGTGTTTAAAAGCTTTCACTGACTGCCCAGAGAATAATATCCAAACTTACACAGAATTACAAGGCCCCGCTTGATCTTTTTTTCTGAATTCTCCCCCAATAGCATCTTAGTCCACTCTCCCTACAGTTCATTGGTCTCTTTGGTTCTTAGAACACACCAAGACCTCACTTTCATTTGTTTGTTTTTTCATCTCCTCAAATCCTGTTTCCTCTGTTCAACTATAGTATGGCTCACTCTTTACCTGTCTGACTCATTCCCTATATTCAGGTTTCAGATTAAATGTAACTTTCTCAAGAAGACTTCCCAGTTGTTGCTCAGCAATGCCTGGACTTCAGTTCCTTCCTCCCCAGCCTTTGTGCAGTTAGGCAGGGTCATGTGACTAGCTCTGGCCAATGACATGTGAACAGAAATAGCAAGTGTCACTTCCAGGATGGGGCAGTGAAAACCTTCAGCATGATTCTTCAGACTCTCTTCCCTTTTAACAGTGAAATGTTGAGATGGTGGAGCCCGAGGACCTAGGTAGATCACCAAGACATCACAAGAACAGTTGTCTTAGGGGGTTGGCTGTATCACAGCTAGTTTTGTGTGGACAAGAAATAAACTTTTATTGTGTCGTTAGGCCACTGAGATTTGAGGTTACTAGCTATGTCGTTACTGTGGTCTGAGCAGAGCATCCCAGTTAGATGAGCCATATTATTTTTTCTTATAGCACCTGCCAACAATTTTGTTAAAATTAAATATGTATGCATTTTCTTATTAAATGTCTGCTTTCTCCTCTAGACCAGAGGTTAGCAAATAGTTTTGGCAGAGTGACAGATAATAAATATTTTAGATTTTGCGGGCCTAAGGTCTCTGTTGTAACTATTGAACTCTCTCGATCTAGTGTGAAAGCTGTCACAATATGTAAATGAATTAGTGTGTCTGTGTCCAAAACAACTTTATCTACAAAAACAAGTAATGGGTTAGACAGATTTGGCCTGTGGGCTATAGTCTGCCCACGACTGCTCTAGATTATCAGATCCACAGAGGTAAGGAGCATTTTTTTATTTATGACGATATACCTTTCACTAATCAGAGTGTCAGGCGCACGGTAATCAAAGCTTGCTGAAAAGAATGAATGGATAAATGAAGTATGCTAAGAACAATCACTGCAAGATCAGGGTGTTTGAAGTATGGAAGCTGTTTAGAATATCTCCTCATCCCAGATTCCAGGCCCCCAGGCTATGGGTGGGTTTTGTGTCTAGATGCATCTTTATATTCACCTATAATTCTTTTAGCATGAAATATAGGTGGATAACTGTGTGAACTGTATAGAATAGGATAGAAAAAATAGGATAAAATACTCTTAATCCTAGTGTATACTCAGTCCCAGACTAAATCTTTTAATATAGATTACTGAAGCACATGCAGGAAGAATGTGCGAGACTAAAATGCTCTTACATGGTTTATTTTCCCCCAACCAACTAATTCTTTCTTCTTGAAATTTTCCTCAACCATGCCACTGAGATCACATTAATATGACTAATTTTCCATTCATTAATTGAACATATACATATATTAAATATGTGTTATGTGTGAGGCACTCTGATAAACTCACATGCAGTCTCTCATTTAACCCTTACAGAAACCCCACAGAAAGGACATTTTTACTGCATACATTTCAAAATAAGGAAATGGAGATTTATAGATAGGAAGGGATTATTCCAATGTCCAGTAAACAGCGAAGCCAAGATTTGAATCTAAGTTATTCCAAAATGATTATTATTTCATAGGGTTTCATTTAAATTTTTGATTAAATAAATACTGAATATGATATTTTTGAACCAGAGAAGTATTTTTTGTAAGCAAGAAAATGTCCTACTTTTCTTGATGCTGAAGTGGGGACTTAAAAGACTCTTTCTAGGTGGACTGATCAATTACCAAATGTTTTCTTATCTGGTACACTAATCACAACTCCAGCAGATCAATCAACTGATTTGGCACCAATAAAGTGTAAGCATAAGTAACTGGGCAATTTCTAAAAATTTAACTACTGCTCTCAATTATGCAAGTAATGAGTGGATCAAGTAAATAGCAATATGGAAGGACAAATTTCATTATTAGAATCTTTCAGTGAAAATGGATATTATAATCATTCCAACTTAATACCTATTAATGTAGGGTACCTGCACAAAGCCTTGAGAGGAAAAAGATTTACTTGAACATTAATTTTTTTCTCACCATTTAGTTCTTATTTTTATAAATATTTGTGAGAGTAGATTTTCAGACTTCATTAACTGCTAATGGAGAATTTGCTAGCCATTCTAGCTCCTCCACAATTTTGAGGAATAAAAGGTCATGACCATTTTCCAAATATTATTCATTCTGAATACATCTGCTTATAATTAGTAATAATAGACAATAGTGTCTTTCAAAATTATATGTCACTCAATACTTTCCTATTTTAAAAGGTTTGAAAGTTCATAGTATTGGGATTGTGCATAACAAAGACATTAAGAATATTCAAATACCTCTTAAGTTTTAGTTTATAGAAATTTTGCTCACTACGGTGTCCTAGTTCCTTAAAATAAAACTTTCTTCAAAGTTGGGAGGATTTGAAACCTTGTAAAGTAAATCTTTCAATTGAGTGGATTCTGGAGTGTTTTATTTCTGCTTTTAGTGCAAGTAAAATACTATAGTCTATGTATTTTTTAAATTTTTGTTTTGCCTACCAAAAAAAATCTCAACTGAATACCCAGCACTGACTGTGTTATAAACATGCACTATATCTATCTCTCTCTATGTAGATACATATATTCTATTAAAGAGGAGAGAACTAACCTGCAACAAACATTCAAAGAAAAATATTACACTGTGCAGTATAAACAAGAATTTGTAAAACCATTGCAGTTCTTAAGTTGGAAGGACTTCATGATCATCTGTTGAGATCCCCTTATTTGATAGGTGAAACTCAGAGAGATTAAGAAGAGAGAATTGGTAGGGTCAATGTTAGAAATCCAGCAAAGCAATCAAACAGAACTGAGTTGAATTTTGGGCTTTATTACTACCTGGCAAGTTGCTTAAAGTTCTCCATGCCCTTATCTGTAAAAGGTGTTAGTGTCTCTTACATGTAAGTTATTTTTAGGGTTGAATATTAGGCTTATATATTCATGGTGACATGTTGAAATAAATTTTAGAAACAATCACCCAGCACAGGGCCTAGGATCTAGCAGGTGATCAGAAATGACTATAATTGTTTTTATTCTTTTACTGCCATCATCCTCATCCTCATCAATGTCTTGTTCTAGATCACACAGATAATTACTGAAATAGAAATCAATAGAGAGCTGGTTACCCAACTCCTAAATTAGTGCTTTTTCTGATCTAGCTTATACGAGTTGGAGATTCTATGGAGAGATACAGCAGAAGCAAAGCTTGAGAGGAGAGGAGGTCTGTTGGTCCATAAAGGATAGGTGGGACTTAAAAAGAAGAGGACTGAAGGCATTCCAGCAGGTGACAAGGGGTACGATTGGGAGAGGTAACAATTAAATGCTCAGAGATGAAAGAAGCGTAGTGTATAGAGATGCTGTTTTCCTACCTAACTAAAAAGTTGTTGACCACAGACAAGAAAGTAGAAAAGTTTGTTAGGTTGGAACTTCCAATTCAGGCATGTTTGGATGTGATGCAGAACAAAGGAAGAAGCATCATCACAGGCTTTTCATTAAAAGAGTCACATGATAAGATCACTCTATAATTAGTCTGCCCATGTGCAATAAAATTGATAGAATATGGTATTAGGAGACAATAAAACTACTATCAGACCCTTGTAATAAAGGGGTTGTAAAGATGTGCAAAAATAAAAAAAAAGTAATAGTGCTTTACTTTTTAGTATTTCTAATATATTGGTGATTAAAGAGAAAAATAAGAAAAGTCCTTTTTTTTTTTTTTCTTCTTGAGACATCTTATTAAGTGTTTTTTAGAAGGGAAACTAGCCCCTGGCCAAAAACCAAATGCCTATATATCATACTTTTTCTCAGTTGCATGAATGAAGCCTCAAGTTTTAAGAAGGCTGCAAAAACAGCTCCAAATCAAGTTCAAAGATAAACTAGGCTTCATGCCCTTTTGAGTGCAATCTGCCCATAGAGGATTATTGAACATCTTGGTCAAGACTGAATTTGAACCAGGTTCCAAGGATGAAAGCCCACAGACTAATCTGCTGAGCTACCAAGCCCACTGTCGTGCTGGTTTATAGAAATCCTATTAACTGAGAGATTGAAGGGAAGGAAGATAAGATAGCAAGGTGTTGGGAATCAAGCTTCAGTAGTTTTAACAGAAAAAGTACTTTTGAACCATGCTATTGTATACAGATAGGAATTAAATGCCACACACATACCCGATATACATGTGTGTAACTATATACATGAAACTGTACATTTTCACAGATTCCATTTTGCATGTATTACACGGTACATAAAAATGTTCAATATATTTAACATGGAAATATTTATTATAGGACTGGTGTTCATGATGAAATCCATCTTCTTATTCTACCTCTTCTAAGGGACAATGGTAAATATTTATAAGGAAACTACTATTTTGTGCAGTCATAGTCAGTCATATCAGTCATAGTCAACAGTTTCATGATCTATTACAATAATGAATCTTAATTTTATCATTCCCTAACATTTGTATCTCTTCTGGTTCTGAGAATACCTACCACAAACAGTATTTACTAGTGATCATCCCAGTACAATTGGAATGTAGCAAGAGAGCTCCTTGAATTGTCAATCATAAAATTTCAGTTCAGATTTACAAATAAATTAGGCGACTATGTCATCACAAAGAGAATTTGCCATGCCTCTTAGGATATGGCTAGGCTGTACTGGGAAAATTATAGAACCACAATGGGTTTTATTCTCTCATCCAGAAACTGAAGAGGTTGGATTGAATTTGGTGGCCAGTATCATTCTTTACTCTTCTAAATAATGTAAGACTCTATGAAATTAAAATGACTGGTAAACAAGAAAAAAGAAATAAAATTCCAAAATTAAGGAGGTAAATCCTCCTAAGAGAGTAAAAAGAGCTCAGAAACCAAGTGTCAAAAATCTGGAACTAGAGTGTTCATTTTGCCCCTGAGGAGTTAAGATGGTGGGGATGGGGGCAGGTGACACTTAGCAAATGACTAGACGTCTCTGAGCTTTTACTGTCACATTAACATCTGATCAGAGCACATGATATTTGGACTCACTTCTAGTATTAAATATACACATTTAATTATTTCTCTAAATGATTAGATTCTATATAAAGTTTCTTCATGATATCAGGTGAGAATTCTGATTATTAAATGACATTGAACAGGACATCTTTTCTGATTTTTTATTTCTTTTCCTGTAAAAGGAATATACTGGTGCCTACTACTCACATGGGTGTGTTGTGGAGAGCATGTGGATTAAGGAATGTGAATGTACTTTTTCATTTATAAGGTTCTATAAATGATAGTAAACCAATCATTACCAATTAAGTTGATTATTAACAAATGGCCATAGCAATATTACGCTGATAACAGATTTTTAAAACCTCATTTTATTTAAAAGAGAACTATGTAGGAGAAATGCAGTTAGTTTGATTCTCCTAATTTTGAGTTACTTTTATTTTCAGTATGACATAAATTAAAAATTTGTGGCAAGAAGTTTTCCTTTGCCATAAAGATAGATTCTTAGAAATAGTATGATTTGGGAGTTCTACCGTTGGAAGCAAGCTGATTCTATGAATCTTGTAGGCAAAATACTAATACTACAAAATAAATTTTTAAAAGAGTATTGTAATTTTAGTAAATTACACTTCAGCTAAAGTGTAACTTTAGCAAAAGTTTTGTAATTTTATTTCTAAACTATGGCTGTAGTGAAGTGTGCAAACATTGAAAATTTACTATGATCTGTTATTGTTACCTTAAATGCACAACAGAATCAATGCTTTGTGTACTGCTGTTGAGAATATTTTCTTCCTGCATTTTAGTACTCACATAATAAGAATTATAGGCAACAATGGGCCACACATTCTTCCTGGACTATTGCTGTGATCGAGATATAAGAAATTGGACATTTTATATCTCAAAATACTAAATATGTACTAAATATATATTCTCCCTTCTTCTGGGTATCTATCATCTTTGAACATAAGGAGGCAAATGCTCAATTAAGAATAGAAAAATAAAACTGAACCAGGCACAGTAGGGATACTCTTTCTTAAAATCTTAATTTACAGCGATTTCTAAAGGGCCTGCAGAAGGAAGAGCCTTTACAGATATTCACTTCATTGTTTTTCATGTGGAGAGCTCGTCATGTGCTTTAGTCAATACATCCAGCCAGTCAGACTCAAACACAGTTCACCCTTGAATCCAATCCCAGAGTTGTGGCTGTGAACCCACCCAATCAGAGGAAAAATTTGCCGCAAATCCATCCTCACAGCATAGAATGCTCATTGTTTCAACCTCAGTGCTGCTAAGCTCTCAGTCTTGTTCCAGAGTTAGCATCTGAGCCTTTCTTGTTATACAAGAGGGGTTCTCCTTCACAGAGCCCTGTCTCCTTTCAACATCTTACTTCCAGAAGCAGCATTTCAGATTTGAAGAAGCATGTTATTCACACACCCCCAAATATTTTCATTGGGCCAGGGGTTCCCTGTCTTTTACCACTAAGCATCCTCAGTTACTGCCTTTGAAGATTTCTGGGAATTCAGGTCCCAAGATGGAAACCTCTGAGTTAACAGACGATTTGACTAAATTTATGGCAATAATCATACATTTTAGAATGGCATGGATACAGCTTAACCTGCTCAGTTTAGGAATCTGCATGGTAGAAGTCAACTCTCCAATAGACCATTTTTAATGATTCTACCTTGTAACGACATTTCCCAAACGATGTACTACAGAATATTATCCATACTACAAGATGAACTAAAATGTTTTTAAAAAGGTTTTTAAACCAAATCTAATGTAAAATAAAATAATTCCCTCCTCCCAATATTCCTTGTGCGCATATGAAAGACATTCTTAAGTTATTCATGAAAGAAACCTCCTATCTTTAACCCTGTACTTCCCAAATCATTTAAACATGTAAGCATTCTCCCCCATAAAGTTGCTAGCACCTCCCATAACACAAGTGTAATTAGAGTTTTAAAGAAGACCTTGGAAAATACTACTCAGAAAGAAACAGTAGAGTTGTCATTTGGGCTTCATGGTTCTGAGAGTACTTTCTTATTCAGTAAAAGATGTTGTGCTGTGTCAGTTATCCTCACGTTATTCCTTTCCAAATCCTTTCTCCATCCCTAAGTTAGATCATTCCTGGTCTCCTGTTGCTCATGATACAATATTTAAACTCCTAACATGTTATAAAAATCTTATATCTGAAGCAAATTTACTTTTCTAGCTTATTCCCCATGTCTTTCTTACCAGCAAACATACTGTCTAGCAAAATGATCTATTCACTATCTACTAGACAGAATGGTCATTGTGCATGCTTTTATTTATTTATTTTTTCTGCATGGAAGTTCCTCTTTCTCCAATTTTTCATTGACTTACACCCCTTCTTCTAAATATAATTGAAAAGTCACCACCTCTATAAAGGTTTACTGTCTTATACTTCTTAGGTTCCTTTCTGCTCCATTACGATCTAACATCTCTTTAGACACATCTTTGTATAGTATTTTCAAAGAGTATAAAAATGATCAGTTTCAGTGTCTCTTTGAAAGTAAATCTAATCCAGGGTGCTAGAAGTCAGAGTAATTGTTCTCTCTTGACAGGGAATTACTGACTGGGAAGGGGCATGAAGCGGTTTTCTGAAATAACATATATATATATACACATACATACATACATATACACACATACACACACATATATATATGTGTATGTGTGTATATATAAAAAATATATATATGTAGTGATTACCCAGATACATACATAGGCAAACATTCAAGTAGTAAATATAAGATCTGTTCACCAAATGCATTGTTATTTTTTATATGCCATAAGAGCAAAATTAAAAAATAAGTCCCCCTACTTACTTGAGAGGAGAGATTTTTTTAATTCATCTTTTTATTCCCAAAATATAAAATGATGGCCAGCACAATGTGCCCTTGAATAAGTGAAGAGCCCTTGAATAAGTGAATGAATGAATTAACATGCAGCAGCCCCCTCTTCTGGAGTGTGGCCTTAGTTTGTCAAGAAAAGAACACATTTCAGGTAGAGGAAGGCTATTTAATTGACTATAATTAGAGCAATAAGAAGACATAAATGATAGTATGTAGCAGTAACTTTGCAGATGAGACAAGAATACGCCGACTGATTAAGAATTCTGAATAGAACTTTAGAGTCTGGCAACATATCAGCAACGAAGTTCACTGAACAGCTCAGCAAATACCTGCAACCCATATGCCTTGTATTTTCCCTCACACTTAAGATATTTCTCCCTAAAGGCTAATAAACAATGGGTACATCCCTGAAGAACGATATATATATATATATCCATAATTGACTCAGATATTATTACTTAACATTAAGCGCCAGCTATACATAACCTACAACTAGCATTAATTCCTTGCCCTTGAGAATCTTATGAATAAAGAAAAAAAGTTACAATGTTAGACAAGACAAAAAAGCAAATGGGAAATTTGGCTGTCATATTACTTAACATTCCCTGTTTATTCACTGAAACATATATGAAATGCCTATTACAAGTCAGGAACTATGCTAGGATGTGGGCAAAAAATGGTAAGAAAAATAAGATCCATGATTTCATGGGGCTCACAGTTCAGCAAAAGAATAAAAAGTAGGAAGAGCTTTCATTTATGTGGCTTTCTCTGTGCTAACCATTGTTCACGTATTTATTTAATTCTCATATCAGTCAGATGAGACAGATAACCATTACCATCCCCACATCATAAATGGAAAAGAGGCTCAAAGAGGCTCAAAAGTTCACTTATATGATTTTCTCATCTAGATGTGTCAACTTCTGGAGAGGAGGAGACCTGTCTTATACTTCTGGGTTTCTTCCTCAGCATCTGGTAGAGTGCTGGGAACATAGTAGTGTGTCAACTATTGATTGATTTACTGTGATGGGATGTGACCTACAACTCTTTTCCTGTTCTTTCACAGCAGGAAACGGAGAAATATTTCTTTCCTGTGTAAGAGATATATAACCATATTAAACACTGTGTTGAATCTATCATCGTATGATTTGCCACTGTACATTAAAGTGGTTGGCACATGGCACGGCGTAGGCCAAATCCACCGAAATTATTAACCATCTACATAGTGTGACTGTCCATGCTTCACTCACATACCTGCAGAACCAACTTACTATTTTGTACTGTCTGTGTGCTTTGCTTCCAACAACTTGTAGCAGCAGCAGCTTAGAGGAAGTTTTCAGGGCCCCAATAATCCTTGCCCAATGACTAGCTGCTGCAAATTAGACGAGACTAGAACTTCACCTGAAACTGAACTCTTGCTAGGACTCCTCCCTTTACTGTCCTGCCCCTTTCTACTCCTTTACTGGTTTCTTACTGTAATTATCTCCTTGCTAAAACATTTATATACGAAGCTTTATCTCAGTTTTTGCTTCTAAGGAAATCAACTGCAGGTAATTTAGTTAACCCATTTTGTAGTAGCTTAGTCGTATATCAGATGGAGCTCTTCAGAGAAGAACCAATAGGATGTGCATATAAATATAGAGAGAGTAGAATTTATTTTAATGAATTGGCTCCCACAATTGTGAGGCCTGGCAAGTCTGCAATTTTCAGAGCAGTCTGGCAGGCTAGAAATTCAAGTAAGAGTTCGTGCTGCAGTCTTGAGTCTGAAATCCATAGGGCAGGCCAACAGGCTAGAAACTCAGGCAGGATTTCTACATTACAGTCATGAGGGAGAATGTCTTCTTTTCCAGAAACCCTAGTTTGTGCTCTTAAGACCTTCACCTGATTGGATAAGGCCCACTCACATTATGGGATGTAACCTGCTTTGCTTAAAATCAAATGATTGTCAATATTCAATCACATCTAAAAGATACCACTGCAGCAACACACAGATTAGTGCTTGACCAAACAACTAATCACCACATCCTAGCCAAGTTGACACACAAAATGAACCATTAGAAGGAGGGAAGATGGGAATGGTGCAACAAGTCCTGCCCTGAGCTGGAGGACACCATCCACAAGAGCTCTGAAATAATCTATAGCTCTGTTCTGTGCCTCAGTTTTCTTCTCTATGTAGGATGGTCTTAAGAGCTCCTGAAGATAAAGCAAAAAGTAGTTCTGTTCTTGTGCCTCAGCCCCTCTGAGATACTAGGCTGACCCACTAATAGGTTCAAAAGTCCAGACAGAAATTGAAGGTCCCAAATAATAGCATTCCTTCCTTAATAACATGTACCTCCTCTTCATAGAACAATCATTAATTATATATCAACATGTGTCATTACTAAACAACTTTCTCTTAACCCAATTTGAATGTAAGTTTCATGAGGTGAAGAGCTGATTCTGTTATCATTGTATCCCCAAAGCTAGCGGAGTATTTGGCACAACGGTTGTCTATTGAATAAATGCCAGTGACATTGTTATTAACATAAATATGATCTCATGTATGTAAGTATATGCAAATATTACATATAATACATATAATAAATACAATTATATAAACATATATGCATATCTATCTACATAAACATACACATACTTATATACTTTATTAGTTTCTGGAAGGGAAAAAAAAAAAACAAAACCTTGAGGGGTGTCCTGAGGAAGTACTTATATTTTATGTTTTTTCTGTTTTATGTACATAGTGCTTCATTCATAGGGAAAATATCTTTCAGTTTGTCACACAATGAGATTTTTCTTGTGTTCTTTTTAGAAGAAATGAGGTAACACTAAACCCTTGAAATCATTTTTCCTGGAAAATATCTCAACATCAGTTCACTCCAAACAGGGGGAAAAAAAAAAAAAAAAAAAAAAGGTAGACAATCAGACAAGGGGACCTGAGCAGCAGAAAATAATTGGACGCTCTAAACTGTACCATTCTTAAGAGGAACTACTGACTTGCACTGCTTCTTCCCCGGACCATGCTGTGCATCCCTTGGAATCTCTACAGAAGCATTTTATTGCTCATTAAACATTTTTCAATGTGAATCCACTCTTGGCATTTCTGTTTACAGTTTTTCTCACAAACCTTCCCATGTTGCATGCCTCCTTCCCCACTACTTGTAATTTAAAAGAAATTATGTAAGCTTCTTTCTCTGATTAAGAAAGCCTAATGCACAAACACACAAAGGATATGACCAGTGTAGCTCCAGCTCAATGAATCTAGCAGTTTTCAGCTCATTCCCAATAAAAATGGGCCCCACAAATCACTATGAAAAATGTGTTTTGTACCTCAAGGGCCATAACTGTCATACATTTACAATTCATAAGCAGTGACTGCAGGGTGCTTAGTGTGGTTAATATCGATGCTGTGGAGAAGGGGCACAACGAAATCATCCGTCACTTGAAACCCTCGCTTGGGAAGCCTCCCACTCTAATAAGATCCTGAAATGTAGCCGTGCAAAGCCTGAATGGGTTCTTCCCCCTAAACTGTAAGTGGTGACAGAGGTGAAAGTCTGAGATGGCCAGGCAGTGCTGGCCTAGCCTGCCTCTGGTTTACTGACTTTAAAATAGTAAAGATAAAACATGAAGTTAAACTGTCGAAAACCTTATGTTCCAGGCCTTTCCTCTACCTATCTAGAACTGAAAACATAAGACCTAGAGACACTTAAATTCTGACAAGCTTCCATGTCGTCATGGATTTTGCTAAAGCACAACTGGGATATGATAAACAGCCAGGTGATTGAGACCAGGAATGACTCTTAATGAACATATTTAATATACTTACAATTCCTATAGGAAGCCAAAATAGTTTATGTGCCTTTTGCATTAAAATGATTTCCAAATTTTATAAGTAATATTCCAACTCAGCCAAAACATGTAGCTCACCCCTGACGTCTGCAGCAAATGGCTGTAACCCACGCAACTGAATCTTTGTAATGCTAGGTTTCCATTGCAGTAAGTCATGGGGTTTGAAAACAGGTTATAGTCTGATTTCAAACGTGAGCATTTTTCTTTTTATTAAGAACATTAATGAAATCAGAGAAAGCCTATTGTTCATCCAATCCAATCCTTCTGCAATGAAAGGAATTTACTCAGAATGGTATGAAGACTAGTGAAATGTATTGGTGAATCTTGAAGATATGTTTTTCTGTCCCTGAGAGCAGAGTTTCTAAACCACTCAGTCATTTAAACATAAGGCACCTGAATGTGGAAAGAAAGAAAGAAAAAAAAACCTAAATAAAATCAGCTGCCCTTGCTTTGGCCCATCCTTGACGTACCACCTTAACATCTTTCTTCTGTTCTCTTCAGCAACATCCACTGCTCACAGCAGACACTCCTTATATTTCCTGGTATAAAATCACCTCAGTTTGTTGATTCAAAATAATGATCCCTCACTTCCTAGGTGTGCATATTTAACAATACAAGCTTTGTAAGTTCAAGAAGCAGAATCAAAATGCATTTATATTCAATATTACAATAAATGTGAATATCAAAAGATTCTCCTAGACTTGTGTGACTGCTGGCATTTGTAAAAAGCCAGAGAATCCTGGAATTGGAAGAAGCAGAAAATTATTTAGTGTTTCAACTGACTCTTGATGGAGAGTGACATAGGGAAAAAAAACAAATGACAAGTTATTTTGCAAATTTTTATATTTCATTTAAAAAAATATTTATTTCCCTAAGACCTAGATTAACTGCAATGCTTGCTTCAAGACACAAATGGTTCTCTTCTGTTTACTTATTTGCCATGTGTTTATTTTTAATAACATAGTAAACATGCATTTATTATGAAAAGTAGAACTTCATGACAACTTAAGTGAACTCACTGCTCTTCTATCCTGTTTCTCCAACCCGAGATAACAATTATCCTGAATGATGATTCTCTTGGAGGGGTGGTGTGTGCGTGTGCGTGTGCGTGTGCGTGTGCGTGTGTGTGTGTGTGTGTGTGTGTGTGTGTGCGCGCGCGCACACGCAAAGTTCCTTAATATAAAGAGTATGCTTTAAAAAGTGTATTATTTACTTTTAGTCATTTTTAGTGTTACAAAAAGGCACACACTCTATATAATCCTTTTAAAGCTCAATCACTCGATATAATAATGCTAGGACATATAGATATGAGTTTATTTTTACTGCTATATAGCATCCTACTGTTGAATATACTATGTTTATACTTTCATAAACAAAAATTAAATTCATGAATTGTCAACTGTTTATAGTAGACCAAGAGAATAACAACAAAAAGTAGCATAATACTTTTTTTTTTTTTTTTTTTAACTTTTGGTCCTTTCTAGATGAACTCTATAAAATTAATGAAGTTGTAAGTGTGTGGTTTCAACCTTCTTTGTGCTCTGAGGCAGCCCAGTTTTCTGAGTGGTGCACTTTCTAGGGCTTATATCTAATGAAGATATTGACAATCCTTCAAGGCCAGTACTCTTAGGAATAGTTCTATTGCATCCCTTTACCTAAGCCTTGCCCTGTACAGAGACAGGTGGTGTATTCCTCATGTATAAACACACGGATGTAAGTAAATGTAGGTAGGGGGAGAGAGGTTTTCTAAACATGGAAAAACAATTCTCTTAAGGTAGCATATGGCTTCCATCTTCATGGTGTTTACCTGGTTGGGTAGCTATTCTTTCGTCAGTGGGTTCATGAGGAAAATAAAAACAAATTAGTAAAGTCTCCCCTCCTCTAAATCCTTGAAGTGAAATCAGCTCTTTTGCTCCCTTCCTGTTTGCCCATTTCTGTTCTCCTCTAACCTTGAAAGAACGTAATTACAGGAATTAGATCATGAGGCAATTTAAACTAACTCCTCACTTATGTTCTCCTGAATGCACACCATGCCTTGTCTAAGTGGGGACATGTGTATGCATATGGCTGATTCGCTTTGTTGTGCAACAGAAACTAACACAGTATTGTGAAGCAATTAATATAAAGATCTATTAAAAAAAAAAAAAAAGTAAGAATGAAGAATTAAGTAGCTGAAGAATTAAGTAGCTAAAGAATGACTGGCTCTCTATCCCCAACAGCCCCCTTAGCAATACTGCAGGCAGATCATGCAGGCAAGATAACATCTGAAGAGAGAGTCAGCCAGCCTGTATGCAATGGAGAATGATGCAGAACCCAACCTCCTGCCTCGAGAATTCACTGAGATTCTCCCCACCCCCCCGACAAACACCTTTTTCCCTTTAAAAACTATCATGTAGATAGCTAGTGGGAAGCAGCCGCATAGCACAGGGAGATCAGCTCAGCACTCTGTGACCGCCTGGAGGGGTGGGATAGGGAGGGTGGGAGGGAGGGAGACGCAAGAGGGAGGAGATGTGGGAACATATGTATATATATAACTGATTCATTTTGTTCTAAAGCAGAAACTAACACACCATTGTAAAGCAATTATACTCCAATAAAGATGTTAAAAAAAAAAAAGATGTGGCACATATATACAATGGAATATTACTCAGCCATAAAAAGAAATGAAATTGAGCTATTTGTAATGAGGTGGATAGACCTAGAGTCTGTCATACAGAGTGAAGTAAGTCAGAAAGAGAAAGTCTAGTACCGTATGCTAAAACATAAATATGGAATTTAAGAAAAAAAAATGTCATGAAGAACTTAGGGGTAAGACAGGAATAAAGACACAGACCTACTAGAGAATGGACTTGAGGATATGGGGAGGGGGAAGGGTGAGCTGTGACAAAGCGAGAGAGTGGCATAGACATATATACACTACCAAACGTAAGGTAGATAGCTAGTGGGAAGAAGCCACATAGCACAGGGAGATCAACTTGGTGCTTTGTGACCACCTAGAGGGGTGGGTTAGGGAGGGTGAGAGGGAGGGAGATGCAAGAGGGAAGAGATATGGGAACATATGTATAACTGATTCACTCTGTTATAAAGCAGAAACTAACACACCATTGTAAAGCAATTATACTCCAATAAAGATGTAAAAAAATATATAAAATATTTTTTTTTTAAAATTAAAGAAAATAAAAAAATAAACAGCATTGCTCTAGTAACATCTTAAAAAAAAAAACAAACTATCATGGCTAAACAGAATCTTCAGAGTTGGTCTCGGAATAGGAATTTACCTTCTCCCCAGATTGCCAGGTTTTCTAATTAAAGAATCTTGTTTTTCTACTGACACTTGCCTCTCAATTATTGGCTTTGTGAGCAGCCAAACCTGACTATGGAACAGAAGTACAATCATTAAAGTGAGAAGGCAAAACTTCTTATATGTGGTAGGCAAAACAAAAGGTATCCAGATGTGAGAATATCTTTGCAGGAACATATTATTCTACCCTCCATCTGATGTCTTACCTCCGCTGAACTTGAAGAGATATATTAGGATATTATTCTTACTCCAGATACCATGGCAATATACAAATGGAAACATTAATACCAAAAATATGTTGTTTTAAGTATAATTGATATAATCAGGGGGACGTAAGAAGCTTTAAATCTTTAAAAAGAGAAAAATAGTACTTCAGTGGCAAGCATACATCTTCAAAATAGGCTTGCCAAACAGGTAAAGGAGATGCAAACTTTCAAGCTCTTTGGCCTGTCCTCTTCTACACGTGAGAGGTGGCAGTACAGGGAGGAGACAAAACAATTATAGGGACTCAAAGTCCACTGCTGGCTGAAAATAGGCAGTGCTTCTCCAGCCATTGCAAGATCTGTACCTTGCATCTTCTGAAATACACAGAGACATAAAGCAAATAACAGTGTCTTCGTTTAATACCTCTCTCCACTTGCGGACCAGACCCCAACCCCTTCTGGCTTACTCAGAGGCACCACCCCAGCAATTCTATCTTTCAAAACTTTCCCATCCCTTGCTACCAGAAAACTACTAGAGCTAATCAATGAATTTGGTAAAGTGGCAGGATACAAAATTAATGCACAGAAATCTCTGGCATTCCTATATACTAATGATGAAAAATCTGACAGTGAAATCAAGAAAACACTCCCATTTACCATTGCAACAAAAAGAATAAAATATCTAGGAATAAACCTACCTAAGGAGACAAAAGACCTGTATGCAGAAAATTATAAGACACTGATGAAAGAAATTAAAGATGATACAAATAGATGGAGAGATATACCATGTTCTTGGATTGGAAGAATCAACATTGTGAAAATGACTCTACTACCCAAAGCAATCTATAGATTCAATGCAATCCCTATCAAACTACCACTGGCATTTTTCACAGAACTAGAACAAAAAATTTCACAATCTGTATGGAAACACAAAAGACCCCGAATAGCCAAAGCAATCTTGAGAACGAAAGAAGGAACTGGAGGAATCAGGCTCCCTGACTTCAGACTATACTACAAAGCTACAGTTATCAAGATGGTATGGTACTGGCACAAAAACAGAAAGATAGATCAATGGAACAGGATAGAAAGCCCAGAGATAAACCCATGCACATATGGACACCTTATCTTTGATAAAGGTGGCAGTAATGTACAGTGGAGAAAGGACAGCCTCTTCAATAAGTGGTGCTGGGAAAACTGGACAGGTACATGTAAAAGTATGAGATTAGATCACTCCCTAACACCATACACAAAAATAAGCTCAAAATGGATTAAAGACCTAAATGTAAGGCCAGAAACTATCAAACTCTTAGAGGAAAACATAGGCAGAACACTCTATGACATAAATCACAGCAAGATCCTTTCTGACCCACCTCCTAGAGTAATGGAAATAAAAACAAAAATAAACAAATGGGACCTAATGAAACTTCAAAGCTTTTGCACAGCAAAGGAAACCATAAACAAGACCAAAAGACAACCCTCAGAATGGGAGAAAATATTTGCAAATGAAGCAACCGACAAAGGATTAATCTCCAAAATTTACAAGCAGCTCATGCAGCTCAATAACAAAAAAACAAACAACCCAATCCAAAAATGGGCAGAAGACCTAAATAGACATTTCTTCAAAGAAGATATACAGACTGCCAACAAACACATGAAAGAATGCTCAACATCATTAATCATTAGAGAAATGCAAATCAAAACTACAATGAGATATCATCTCACACCAGTCAGAATGGCCATCATCAAAAAATCTAGAAACAATAAATGCTGGAGAGGGTGTGGAGAAAAGGGAACACTCTTGCACTGCTGGTGGGAATGTGAATTGGTTCAGCCACTATGGAGAACAGTATGGAGGTTCCTTAAAAAACTACAAATAGAACTACCATATGACCCAGCAATCCCACTACTGGGCATATACCCTGAGAAAACCAAAATTCAAAAAGAGTCATGTACCAAAATGTTCATTGCAGCTCTATTTACAATAGCCCGGAGATGGAAACAACCTAAGTGCCCATCATCGGATGAATGGATAAAGAAGATGTGGCACATATATACAATGGAATATTACTCAGCTATAAATGGAAACGAAATTGAGCTATTTGTAATGAGGTGGATAGACCTAGAGTCTGTCATACAGAGTGAAGTAAGTCAGAAAAAAAAAGACAAATACCGTATGCTAACACATATATATGGAATTTAAGAAAAAAAATGTGATGAAGAACCTAGGGGTAAAGCAGGAATAAAGACGCAGACCTCCTAGAGAACGGACTTGAGGTTATGGGGAGGGGGAAGGGTGAGCTGTGACAGGGCGAGAGAGAGTCATGGACATATACACACTAACAAACGTAGTAAGGTAGATAGCTAGTGGGAAGCAGCCGCATGGCACAGGGATATTGGCTCGGTGCTTTGTGACAGCCTGGAGGGGTGGGATAGGGAGGGTGGGAAGGAGGGAGACGCAACAGGGAAGACATATGGGAACATATGTTTATGTATGACGGATTCACTTTGTTATAAAGCAGAAACTAACACACCATTGTAAAGCAATTATACCCCAATAAAGATGTTAAAAAAAAAAAAAAAAACTTTCCCATCCTTGATACTGCCTCATTTCAAGTTAACAGCAGCTCCCTGAGAAGTGGGCTCTCATGAACCCACACCATCAGGCTTTCATCATGAACAACATTAGCCCTTGTCAATGTGCCAATGACCCCCGTATTACTAAATCCAATGCGAGCTTTCCAGTTTTCATATCCCTTGCCCTAATATATTTGATAGAGCTGATTGCTTCCTGCCTTTTGAAACTCTCGGCTTCTGTAAAATCACAATATCTTGATCCCTCTCTCTTTTTTTTTTTTTTTTTTGCGGTACGTGGGCCTCTCACTGTTGTGGCCTCTCCCATTGCGGAGCACAGGCTCCGGACGCGCAGGCTCAGCGGCCATGGCTCACGGGCCCGGCCGCTCCGCGGCATGCGGGTTCCTCCCGGACCGGGGCACGAACCCGTGTCCCCTGCATCGGCAGGTGGACTCTCAACCACTGCGCCACCAGGGAAGCCCCCACAGCTTTTTAATACTCTTCAAAAATCTCAAAAAAAAAAAAAAAAAAAAAAAGAGCCACGTATGTCCCATGATCTAAGGACTCTTTTATCCAACTGCTATTTAACCTCTCCTCTAATACGTGCCATTGTCAACTCAAATTTACAATGTTTAACAGTAAACTGATTTTTTTCCATGCAAGCCTGCTCCATCCGCAGGTTTTCCTGTCTCAGTAAGTGGGAAACTCCATCCTTCCATTGCTCAGGCCAAAAAAACATTGACATCATTCTTGAGTCCTCTCTTCCTTTCATACCACACACTCAGTTTGTTTTCAAATTCTGACTCTACCTTCAAAACACACCCGGAATTCAACCACTTTTCCCAACTTTAAATGTTACTTCCTGCTCCTAGTCACCTTTAAATCTCCCCTAATTGGCCTCACAGTTGTCCTTGCTCAGTTCTTCCCTACATCTAAGCTTATTCTCAACCCAGCAATACAGAGGGAATCTGTCAGAACACAGTGCTTCTACGTTCAAAGCCCACCATAGGTTTTCCTTCTCACTATCAGAGTAAAAGCTGATGTTTCTTCAATCTATGGTCTGCCCACCATCCTTATATGACAAATACTCTCCCTTACTCAAAGTTCTCCAGCCACTCTGACCTCCTTGCTATTCCTAGATTACACCATGAATGTTCTTGCCTTAGAGCCTTTGCACTTGCCCTTCCTCCTGTGGAACACAGCCCCTCACTTCTTTTAGGTCCTGCCTCAAACGTCACCTCACTGGGGAAGCCCCGCCTGATCTTACAAAATAACAGCCTGCTGACTGTGCTTCCTGGTACTCTCCATCTACTTTGCCCTACTTTATTATCTCCACTCAATTTATCATGTGTTGATACATAATGGGCTTGCTTGCTTGTTTATTGTCTGTTTTCTGACTAGACTCCACGAGAACAGGAATTTTATCTGCTGTGTTCATTGCAATATCTTTATTGCCTTGAACAGTGCTTGGCACCTTGTAGGTGTCTAATAAATATTTCATTCTTGGAAAGAGGACTGGGTTACTGTTATCAACCAGATTTTTCTAAAATAGGTCTGTGTGTTTAAAATCATTAAGTTACTTTGTTTTAAGCATATATGGAACAATCACACAAGCAGATGATGTATTAAACCACAAAGAAACATTTCAAAAATCCCAAAGAGCAGAGATCAGAAAGGTTACATTATCTGAAGACAATGCAGTAAAATTAGAAATTAAGAATGACCTTGAACAGTGAAAAACAAATGTATCTACTTGACAACTTGAAAACATCCACTTAACTCCTGATTACAACAGAAAAGAAAAATCACTGAAATTTTGGAAAATTTACAAATAAAAGTACACTATGAGATGCAGCTAAAGCAGCATACAGAAAATAAACCTGGGGCCTCAAAATGTATATGCTAGGAAACAAACAAGCAAACCAAAAAAATAAAACTGATAAAATTTGAAAACTAAGGCTCATGACTTAAGTGGTTGAAAAAGAAAACCAAAAAAGAAAAATTAGGAGGAAAAATGAGTCAATAGAGATGAAAGCATGATTTATTGAAATATAAAGAAAATAAGACTTGATCAACAAAACTAAAATTTTCCTGAAAGACTAATAACATTATCACAGTGTCTGAGCAAGAAAGAGAGAGAATTAGAAAGAATAAATACTATGAGAAATATGAAATGGAATAAAAATATAAATAGAAACAATACTCCAATATAATTGAATGTGATTATTTTAATGGCTATATTTATTATGGACAAAAATAGAGAGAAAGCAACGTCTGAGAAAGCAAGTAGGAAGTTATTTCCAAGTCTAGGAGAGAAATGATTTTTGACACCTATACAAGAGTAGTATCTCCTAGAAGAGGTTTAGGGGTGAACTAGAAGAATTAAGTAAAAGTGGGTGATTGATTGGGTGAAGAGGTTACAGCCCTCTACTTGCCACCCTTCACTCCACAACCTTGTATTAACTGTGACTGAGAGGGGTGAAGGCAAGGACTCGTAATTTATTTTCAATTTTTAAAATTGGCTCAACACCCACCATTAACATGAACATTTCAATTACCCTAATTCATTAGGCGAGATCTGATGAGATCTGGCTTTTTTAAAACTTTTACAGTTTCATGTTTCTTCCACATGTGTGATTTTGATTTTGCCTCAATTTCTGTGTCTGGAATAACTTTCTAGTAAAAGTTTAAGAAGTCAGTGATAACTCTGTTAGGTACATGGGAAGTTCATTGATTTAATTAATGAAATTACTACTGAAGTCTAAACTGAAAGAAACGTTACTAAATACTTCACAGGTCATTTGCATTACTACATTTGCTAGTCCTAATTTGAATAGGAATTCTTTACAAAAGCATGAGGAGAATGATTTGGGAGTTTGGGCTTAAATTTTTAAGACTATGTGAAGTAAGGAAAAAAAACAGTATTAGCAATTCCAACAACAATACTACCTTCCCGGACATTACCTTCTCCTGGATTTATTCCATAACTGGCTCCTTTCCAGTACATTTTCTCATTCTTTCCTATTCCCCAGCCCCTAAAATTTCCTAACCCTCAGTGTTCAGACCTTGAACTTCATCTCTTCTCTATCTACACACTCCCTTGTCATACAGTCTCATGGATTGAAGTATTCTGTGCAATAGTGTCTTCCACACTGATCATTTTTAACCTGAATCTCTCCTCTGAATTTCAGAATCACATTCCTAACTGCCCACTTGACATACATTCTATGAAATGTAATCGGCGTTTCAATTATATCATCCAAAACTCGACTTCTGGGTCTTCCCCCTAAACTTGTTTCTTCCACAGTGTTCCCCATCTCATTAAATGACAACTCCAACTTTCTTGTTATTCAGGTCAACAGCCTTGGAGTCATTCTTGATTCCTATCTTTCTCATACCTCACATTTAACCCTTAGCAAAACTCACTGTTTTTCACCTTCAAAATATGTGCTTTCTTAGCCTGTCCACTGTTACTACTCTGTTCCAAGCTACCATCCTCTCTTGTTGGGATAATTCAATGGTCTTTTCACTGGTCTTTGTGCTTCCACCTTTGCCCTACTATGTCTGTTCCTCCATAGTCTAGTTTCAGGACAGCAGTCACATCTATCCTTGTAAGATGAAGACATTTCATTCAATTCTTTTATTTAAAACCCTCTAGTATTTTCTCAGTTAACTTTGTGGAAAACTGAAATCTTTATAATCACCCACAAAGTCCTATATGATCTGCTTCTACTTTATGTCTCTGACTTTATTTTCTACCAATTCCTCCTGGTCTCCTTACTGCTCCTCAGTTCAAGGCATTTCCAGAGTTTCCTTTGCTAAAACTCTTCCCTGGATTTCCTGCATGGTTCATTCATTCTACTCCTTTGGTTCGTTGCTCAAATGTGATTTCTAAGTGTCACGCTCCTTTTCTGTACTTTGAGAAATTGTACCTCCTACAGCCTGGCATTCTTCTCCTTTCCCTGCTTTATTATTCTCCACAACACATACTATCCAACATTTTTTGTTGTATGTATGAATACATATAGGGAATTGGCTTTATTCATTCTTATATTCAGAGATAAAAGCTACAAAGCTTCATGAGGCCCCTTTCAGCTTGGTGTGACTCAGTCTACTCATAAGTAACTGGACTCATAAATGTAAAATAATCAGTATACTGTTTGAGTATCGCCATATCAACCATATCAAAATTGCCTTCTTCCCCCTGTCACGTTAATGAAAAATGTGTACAATATTTTTAATCTATAATATATCACTTTCCTGATGGCAGTAATGATATTTCACTACAAGAACTACCAAATTCCCAATGTGGAAAAGTTAGCCTGTGAATCATTTCTAAATGAGTGGTCCAATTGTTAGTTCTTGAGGATAGCAATCCTTTTGATGACTTTAATATGCATGCTAGTTTAATCAATATTTACAGAATTAAATATAATGTATGAAGCAAAAGTACTGACATGAGCCTCTGGGTATAATGAGTACCTTCCTTCTCTGGGTCTACTTTATACATTTTAGGATCTTGAGCAAAAGAGCCCATTAAAGAGGGAGAGACAGGGCTTCCCTGATGGCGCAGTGGTTGAGAGTCCGCCTGTCGATGCAGGGGACACAGGTTCGTGCCCTGGTCTGGGAAGATCCCACATGCCGCGGAGCGGCTGGGCCCGTGAGCCATGGCCGCTGAGCCTGCGCGTCCGGAGCCTGTGCTCCGCAAGGGGAGAGGCCACAGCAGTGAGAGGACCAAGTACTGCAAAAAAAAAAAAAAAAAAAAAAAACACACACACACAAAAAAGAGGGAGAGACATACAAGAAGTGGCCATCCTATGCCTTGCTTAGGTATGCTGCATAGACTTGGCTGGAGATAAGGCCAGTGAGTAACTAATGCCAATGTTTGTAAAGCATCTACAACTCAACTGGAAGAAACTTGCAGAAACAGCTACAATCTGATCTCCTTATATGTGAAGTAGGATAAGCAGCAAAGATGGAATTTATTCAATACATATCACCCATGTTTCGATGAAAAATGTCATTTAAAAATGGTGTTCATCCCAGGGATGTTCAAATGGTTTTTATTTTAAAAAATTAGAGGAGTTGTAATAACAAGTTTGTGTGGGACTTACTAAATACTTTCAAATTGCTGAAATCTAAAATGATGTCCCAACTCTGTTTAACTAACATCTCTAAGATTGTTTGCTCATCTCAGAAATGAGAGGGATGGGCTTGAAAGCTATATGATTCTAGGATGAGAATATGCTGGTCTTAAAACTCCCTAATACCAAATTTTCACAAATTCCCTTTATCCTCCCATGCGATGTTTACACCCTTCAGACATTACACATAGATAGCCCTAACATTTGCAAATTCAGCAATGTTATCTTATTGTACCCTTCCTGCTTTCTACTTCATAAAACTTCATGGGCCCAAAGGTTGCTATGAAGTTACTCTCAAGACTTTGCTCTTCTCCTGGTAATTTAATCTTCTTTGTTCTTCCTCATAATTCAATTTTGTCAAACTTTTCTTCAGGGGGATTTAAAATTTACTACCATAACTACTTAATGGGCTGCTTTGTGTGATAAGGGGATAAAAAATTTACTTTTGGGGACATGTGCTGACTTCCTCATGGGTACCATCTAGTCTGCTTCCTGCTGACCTCAGGATTTTGTAACTTCAAAATTTTAATGGTTTCTAAAACGTGAGGAATTTATAACCTCTCACTAAAGAGTCACCTGCAAAGTGTGTCACAATGGGTACTTGTATAACAGACGTTACTCACGTCTTTTTTTCTTTAAATAAATTTAACCCCTCAATTTTTGAAATGATTGACTTTCCCATTAATTATTTTGATTTAATGTATACTAAAATAAAAATAGTTTGCAGCTAGATATACAACTATGGTTATTTAGTATACAGTTACTGCTTATAAAATACCAATAGATTTCTGAAGGAATATGAACAGTAGGACCCATGGGACACACCTAATTTGCTCTGCACCTCTCTATGTGCCAGGTATCAGAAGAATTCATAAGGAGATACAAAAATGTATTGGGTACTGCATAAATCTAAGTGTAATATGACATAGAGTGATAGAAGACAATTAATACATTCTGTGGCAATAATAATTTTTACCATGGGTGTGAGGGAGAAAGGAGAATTTTAATTGGGTCTTCCTTGAAGAAAGAAAAAAAGATTTGGTAGGCAGAGATGGCTGTTAGATAGGAAGGGCATTTTAGAATTAGGAACAGCAAAAACTGTGAAAATAATTTACTGAGACTAAAGTTTAGACTATATTATTAACAGTAAGTGCTGTTAGTTGCAGTAATAAACAACCCTAAAATCCAAATGGATGAACACAATAACATTTATTTCTTTTTTATATCACAATGTAAGGTGGGTCACCATAGGATTTCTGCTTCATGTGCCTTCAGAGACCAAGGCACATTCCATGTGGTGACTCAGCTGTCATTGCCCAGGAGCCTTGGAAACTTTCAGTGGATTTTCCACATCCAACTAGCTTAGCTTATAATCAGATACAATATTACATACATGATTGAGTGAGAACTTATAGGGGTCATGACCAGAAGTAGTTCACACCACTTCTACCCACCTTCCCTTGGCTTGAACTCGGATGTGCTCCTTCACTCAACAGCACAGAGGCTAGCTGGTGTTGTGTGTCAGTGTGCTGAGGATTAGAGTAGAACTCAGATACTGATGAGCACAGCATTCTGTGTCACAGTGCATTCATTCAGAGGATAGATATTTAGTTGAAGAAACCAAAAACACATTCTAGGCAGATCATGGAAGGGATTTAGGATTCACTCTGCAGGGTATAGATATAAATGACCACTGCCTAAAAGAAAAAATAAACTATGAGATCTATTTCTCTCAAGTATACCTAAATATTTTTTTGCTTCACTTCAGGCAACAGAGATTTAAAAAAAAAAAGGAGAAGGGAACCAAGCTATTTTTAGAGCATCATCAAATGTATATACACTTGTGAATGTGCAAGTTTAAGGCATTCATGTCATTAGACAAAAGGCATTGAAATATAAGGTGCATTGGTGTGAAACCTTGGTATTTAGATTCCAAGGTGATTTATTTTCATAGGGTGTATATGAAATTGTAAATGGGTGTAAATTGGTGCCAGAATGTGAGGCATGGAGGATTGCAACTCTCCTTAGAGTGGATTCAATAATCCTGCTGTTTAAAATGCTTAATTTAATTGCAAGATTTGGTTAAAAAAAGGGGAAGCTTCACTTACTTGTGAGGTGGTACACATCTGTCAATAATTCTATACCAGTAAAGCTGCTTCTATTTGATATAAAAAAAGATTTCTGGATAATGATAGGACACAGATTCCATAACAGAAAGAGACAGGTTGAATCTTTTGACACAATCGAATCAGCTGCAAGACTTCCTAAGAGGAGGAGGATGAGAGGACAGAAGAGTGAGCTAAACCAGGAGAGAAGCACAAGAAGAAAATTCACACTATTTCTGCTGTTTTCTGTAAGTCTCTCTCCAGTCTTCAGTGTAAGAGGAAAGAGTGTCTAGTCTGTAACCAGTTTACTGAATGAGCCAGACTTCATAAGGCATAAGCAGAAGACAGCTGTGATTTCTCTCAAACCACTGCTTCAAACGTGCTCTCTTGCTGTCTGTACTAGTCAGGGATCTCCAGAGAAACACACCAACAGGATGTGCATATAGAGAAAAAGAAAAGTTTACCTTATAGAATTAGCTCATATGACTATGGAGCCTGGTGAGTCCAAATCTGCAGTGTGAACCAGCAGGCTGGAGACCCAGAGACAAGCCAATATTGCAGTTCAAGTCCAAAGGCTATTTGCTGCAGAACTGACTCTCACTCTTGGGAAATCAGTCTTTTTGTTCTATTCTGGCCTTCAACTAATTGGGTGAGGCCTACCCACATTATGGAGGGCATCTACTTTACTCAAGGTCCCCCGATTTAAATGTTAATCTCATCCAAAGAACAACCCCACAGAAACATTCAGAATAATGGTTTGACTACGTATTGGGGAACCCGTGGCCCGGCCAAGTTGACATATCAAATTAACCATCACATTCCCCTTTCCTACTCCTTGCAACCGTTGATAGTTTACAGCCATTTTGAGTTCTAAAACATTCTAAATTTTAGGCAGTAAAAAATCCAGTTTAAAGTTCAATTTCAAATTCTCCTTTCCCTAATCTGAGTCTGACTAGTGTTTGTGGGACCACAGAAAGGAAGTGAGACAAGTAGAAGATGAGCTGTCCTTTTATTTTCCTACTTTCCCACTCTTCCATTTTCCATTCTTTAGAAATCACCTTCCTGTCCCTTCCCCACATTGCTATATCCCCCTCCGCTTCTTAGGAATTCCTGCTAAGTTATCTAGAACCTATACTTAAAGCAAGGCTGTGGGGATATAGCTATTTCTCTTCCTCCACTTTACCAGGTTAGCCTACAATTTGCAATAACAGTCTAGTTATTATTTCAAATATTGTTACATATATTACCACACAGTTATTGCCAACTAAAAATTGTCACTTGCCATTTGGTTCTACAAGAAAGAAGTCACTAGCCACTGTAGTCGCTGACCTTCAACACACCCTGAAGAGTTCAAGGTGGAGATCAGGAATGAGGCACTCTGTGCTCTGGGAAAAACTTTCACGTTGTGCTTTTTTTTTTTTTTTTTTCAGTTGACATTATACACACAGCTGCGCGCTCACTCTCACACAGACACATACACACAACACCACTCTCTAGAAGTCTTTTTTTGGAACAGTAGGTGATGCATAAATAACTTGCAGAAGAACGCAATCTTTGGAAGTGAATCCATACCATTGATACCATCCCTGCTTGGATAAATCCCAATTACAGCATTATTTCATACCAGCCGGAAACTATTAAACACTGTGTAGCTCATAAAATTTCTTTTAATGCAAAGACCCAATCAATCATGTCATATTTCTATCACACATTGCACATAATTCTATATTATTATATCACCACTTCTGTATGAATGGAATGATGAATCCAAAGTAGTAACAAATGCTATGAATCATGCTGTATGAACTGTAATCCTATTCAATAGTCGAATAAATAATTTAGATTGATTTAGAATATTTTGCATATCTTTATCATGTGTTGCTAATAACTTTTATCAATTCAAAGGTAGATTAAAATATATTCAAGTCAGAAGGTCATGGTGATGGCCAGACTTAGAAAGACTGTCCCTTTTTACTCCCAACTACACTTAGGTGTGATTTTCCTCTCCTTATCTCTTTTACTACCAGTTGCCTCCGTGCTTAGGGGGAGATGTATTTTCTCTAAGATAGTGTCCCTCACATGTGAGTATCTGCATTATTCTTTTGCTGTTAAATTTGTCAATATAACACTTACTAGGTTCTGCACAAATTCAAAAATTATAAAGAAAAAAACTGAAAGACCCACATCCATTACTTGGATAAAACTTGGTAACAATATTAGATTTTTTAAAAAGGATCCCAAGGAAACTAGTAGAACAGAAAGTTGCAAAATCAAAATAAATTGATCCCTACCCCAATTTCTTAGGTCTCCCCCCCCCGCCAAAGATGAGCACTTCTAAAAGGAAGTGTAAGTATTAGTTCAGAATGTTCATTATGAAGCTGATCTTCTTGGGTTTGAATCTAAGCTCTTTTGCTTATTTCCTATACATATTCTAGAGCACTTTATTCTCTCAGCGCCCCATTTTTTTCATCTATAAAATAGGGGTAGGAATATAACCTACCACATAAGATTATTGTGAGGATTAAATGAGTTATTACATGAAAAGCACTTAGAACAATGTCTGAACTATATTGAATGCTTAAGAAATATGTCATTATTATAAATTATCCCAGTTAATATTTTTCTATGTTCTTCTAGAAAAATGGTTATGCATATTGCAGTGTAATTATTCTTTTAAAATTTATACAAAATTTATATAGATGTCAACCTACTATATACATTGTTCTGTACTTTATATTTGTTCATTTAATGATATATATTGGAAACCTTTCCATATCAGTGCATAGAAATCTACCTTAATCATTTTCAGAGATGGAAGCATTCTATTATATGGAATTATTGACTGCATTGTATTTAGATAGCTCCTCACTGATATACATTTAAATTGCTTCCAGTTTTTTAATATTATGAACAATGCTTCAGTCAACATACTTATACAAATAACTTGATGTACTTTGGGAAATATGTCTACAAAGTAAATTCCTAGCTGTGTAATTGCAAGGTCAAAAGATATTCTCATAAATTTTTATAGATTAAAAAAAAATAAGTCCCACTGAATTATCACATGTAATTACATTTCCAAAAAACAATATGAGAATATATTTCTTACATGAAAGAAATGTTAAAATTCTACTGAAGGGCATAACAGAAGACCGATAAACAGAAAAATACACCTTATTTCTTGATAGAAAGGTTTAATATTGTGCAGACATTAACATTTCCTTATAAAAGTCTTAATTAAAATATTAATCAAATTTGTAGTAACATGAAAAAATAACGTTATATTTTAAAAGTTAGGATTATCTAGAAATATTATTTTTTTTAAATGAAAGAAAAAAATAGAAAGAAACATAAGTAGCAGGAAGGAAAGTTATTCCTGCCAAGAATCAAACGCATTAAGTGGTTATAATACTTGAGACAATAAGTTTGTATTGGAAGGGAAAACAAAAAATGGAGATCAATTTCACAGTATAGGAGAAAATATACTGGAACTAAATATATAGTATTTAGCAAACAATGAGCATAGCGTTTCAAATTGATGAGAATGTTGTGGTTTTAAAAAAAAATAATTGCTATTGCTTCAAATGCTAAATATTTGGAATATAATGAATCTGGATCCCTACTTCATTTATTGCATGAAAATCATCTTAGGTATGCAATTAAAATATGAAAATAAGAAATCATAAAACACCAGAGGAAAGTAAGTCCAGATTTACTTACAAGACTAGAGCAGGGAAGGCTATGAAAGATGAGTACATTTTACTATATAAAAATTAGAAAATTGTGTAGAGTGAAAAACAGTATTAACAATCCTGAAAAACAAAGTTACATGTAAATACAAAGGGAAGCAATTAGTATTTTATTTTAGATTAGGGGAAAACATTGCTTCCTTTAAAACTATGCAATTCTAATTCTGAAATTCTAACAGGATAGAAGAAACATATTTATGGTAAAGACAACCTAGGACTACCACAAAAGTTCTGGCTTCTTGGACATGTGCTGTTATAGCAAACTTCTGTAATTAGCATAATTTTGTGAGTCACTGAATTCTTACACCTCCCCTGTAGGAACTGGGAAAGATCCAGCATACTTGCTCAATTCATTCAAATTTAAACTCTCTAATTTAAAGCATTTTAGGTCAGATTATGACCATTTTCAAAAGTTTCTACTTAACTTGCTTCATACATACATGACATAAACAGATGCCATTTGCATTTTTATGAAAAAAGATAGCTTCATTACTGCAAGAACATTACTATTGTTATGGCCACCAGAATCAGAATGCATTTGAGTGAATGATGGCCCTAAAGGCCATCTGTTGGTTCAAACAAAATAAAAACCCTTGACCCTTTGTCTGAGAGTTCAGTCTAAAATGTTTCCTTTGCTGCAGCAGATGTATAATTATAAATACCAAATTAAGCACAAGCCAGTTCTTTGGATCCTATCAGAAGAAAATTTACTGAAGGAAACAAAACATATTTTGGAAAAAGAAAATCAACATGTTTCTTCTAAAATGAGAGAGTTGAGATCAAAATGAAATGTTTTTTTAGATTAAATTTTTAAGCTATAGCCTTATTTTTTATTATTATTTTATATCCACTTTATGAAGACCCTGTAGGCGTCTAAAGCCTGAATCAGCGTTTATGAAACAACGTATCAAACTGAGATGCTCTCAGTGGGCAGATCATTTGAAGCCGGTGCTGCCAGAGAAGACACTGGTCTTTTTAGAAACGTTTGCATTTTAGAAAACTCAGTTTTCCCACCGGACCACCAATAAATGTGAAGTCTTCAAAACTTACATCTGACAGAGGAAAAGAAAAAGCTGTTAGATGTTTGAGGTCTTTCTTTTGTATGTGGGGAGGGGAGGGAGAGGAGTGATGGTGGGAAAAAAAAAAACACATAATAATTTATAAAGAAAGAGTCCTAGTCTCAACTTGTATAACAAAGTCTAAAGAAGAAAGGTGCTCTGTTGTGAACAAATGGGCAAGTTTGCCATTCTGGGTTAATTGTGCACATATATTGGTTTAAATGATTTATGCTTTGCTCAGTGATAAAAGTTTAATTATTAGAAAAAGAAATAAAGAAAAGAAAACCAACAGGCAAGGACTATAAAAAGTCTTGGGTCTGTATTGTCACTTCAGGTACTTGCAAGGCAGTAGGCTGACACCATCCATATCGATCACACTTCCATTTATTGAATGTTTATTGAGTGTCAGCACTGTTCTAACATGCCTTATATGTGTTGAATCTTCATCAAAACCTGTGAGGCTAGCATTACTACTAACCCCACTTTACTACTCAGAAAACAGAGGCATGAAGAAGTTGAGGAACCAGCCCAAGATTGCAATTTGTAAGTTGTGGAGCCTGAATTCAAAAGGAAGTCACCTTCTTCCAAATCCTGAGCACTGCTTAAGACCCTCTGTATGGAGCCTGCAACATGACTGATTTATTTATTCTTACTCTACTGGTATTTGTTCCTTTAAAACTATTTTAACGCCCCCAAATTATCTAGTAGCCTTGTAAACCTCAAATTCAAATTCTCTCAGAATTTCTGCCAATTCTATCATTTAGTACGACATATATCTATAGTTGTATAAATAAAAGAGTGCAATTTCTACTTCTAAGATTCACATTTTACTTCTCAGCCTCAGTCTGGGAATGTTTAACCTGTCCCCTTCTTTGGGGACTTTTGATATAAGAGGACATTTACATATTGTTTAATATCTACAGTATCATCCGTTATGGTACATATAATCCACTTAGCGCCACCACATACCTTTGCACTGAGAGCTCTTGCTTGGTAGCATGATGAGAACATTATTAAGAAAAAAAAAAAAGGAAAGAATGCTAAGCTCCTTAACTCACATCCTCTGGTTGGCAGAAACATGCTTTATTCACTCCTATGTCAACAAGAGTGCCTAAAACTGTAACGGTTTTCTGTCTAACTTTTTAAAATAATTAGTCCAGAGAGGACACTTAGCTGGGTGGTCGAATGCTGGCTGTGTTTTACAGCAGAGTGTTACGGCTAAAGTATTCTGATTACTTTAGTATAGCTGTGTCAAGTGACAAGTGATCTTGCTACTTTACATCTTGAACAGTGGTGCTACAATAACATCTTGGTCGTTCGTGCTTCTTAGAGATGAGCTAAATACTATGTCCTAGAGTGTGGGAAATTGTTAAGAACAATTTTATTTGGAATGTACACTTTCTCCCTCCATTTCCTTCCTTTTCTTTTTCTTATTTTCCTACCCCTGCAGCTTTCTCTATCATCCTATTCCCAGCCCCAACTCAACACACTAAGAAGACTTCAAAGAGGAATCTAACGGTCAGATGTCTAGGTCTACCACTTAATAGCTGTGTGATATTGGGCAAGTTCCTTAACCTCCTGAAGCCTCAGTTTTCTTTTCTGTTCCAACTGGATAATTTTGTATTTCCTCAATCCTAAATTGTATCCTAAATTTCTCTCACATTTTAACATTATTGGAAGCGGGATTCATCTTAGAACTACTGAACATTTAGTGTAAGCATACTATTTTATTTGTCTCTTACATCTATTTTAACACCAGTAACACACTAAGTTGATAAGTGCCGTAAAAAAGGAGTAAAACCATGCAAGGGGGTAGAGACATTGTGGTGGGAGCTATTATCTTAAATAAGGTAATCTGGGAATACCTCCCTAAGCAGGTGCCAGTTCAGGAGAGCCCTGGAAAAAAAAAGAAAAGAGGCAGAAGAGATCTGGGGGATGATTCGGTACATACTAGGATTTCTCAACCTCAGTGCTATTTATGTTTGGAAATGGACAATTCCTTGCTGTGTGGGGCTATTCCAGGCAATGGTTAGCAGCAATCCTGACCTCTACCCACTAGATGCTAATAGCACCTTCCTTGTTGTGATAACTGAAAATGTCTATAGATACAGCCAAGGTGGGCAAAATCACCGCCAGTTCAAAAACAGAGCTCTAGACAGAGGAAATACTAAATGCAAAGCCCTCAAGCTTGGCACGTTCGCAAATGGAGACTAGGGTGGCTAGTGCTGAAGCAGCAAGAGAAGGCTCTGTAGGAGAGGTGGGCAGAGACACATCTTGCATACAGTATTATGGGCCATAATAAAGAGGCTGTATCTCACTGTCATTTGAGGGAAAGCAATTGTTGGTTTTGAGCAGAGAAAGAGACTATGGTTTCATTTATTTTTCCTTCATCTGTTCCGTTATCCCTTCTTTCCTTCTTTCTTTTCCTTCTCACTTTTTTATAATAATCCATCTGACCATCAATATCAAACTAATCTGTCTTAACATCAATCTATCACACCCAAAACTAAGCATTTACTACACCAAAATCTTAAAGGGATTAATTTTTATAATGAATATAATGAGGACAAGAAATAACTAGACTTATGGAGCTGTGTGATGATGGTTACATGAAGATGATTCAAGGGAGAAAGAAGATGTGGATGGAGATAGAGAGATAGTTAGACTACTCTTTGGAAAAGGGAAAGCTTTTAGCAGGATTTTTATTTTTTCTTTTAACGAGTGGGAAGATTTAAGGAAAGAGTGAGTATTGGTTCTTTGTGATGTGCAATGTGAGCCTCTCTGCTGCCTTTTAAAGAAAACATACAGGTGGGAATGTAAATTGGTACAGCCACTATGGAGAACAGTATGGAGGTTCCTTAAAAAACTAAAAATAGAACTACCATACGACCCAGCAATCCCACTACTGGGCAAATACCCTGAGAAAACCATAATTCAAAAAGAGTCATGTACCAAAATGTTCATTGCAGCTCTATTTACAATAGCCAGGACATGGAAGCAACCTAAGTGTCCATCAGCAGATGAATGGATAAAGATGTGGCACATATATACAATGGAATATTACTCAGCCATAAAAAGAAACAAAATTGAGTTATTTGTAGTGAGGTGGATGGACCTAGAGTCTGACATACAGAGTGAAGTAAGTCAGAAAGAGAAAAACAAATACTGTATGCTAACATATATATATGGAATCTAAAAAAAAAAAAAAAAGGTCATGAAGAACCTAGGGGCAAGACGGGAATAAAGACACAGACCGACTAGAGAATGGACTTGAGGATATGGGGAGGGGGAAGGGTAAGCTGGGATGAAGTAAGAGAGTGGCATGGACATATATACACTACCAAACGTAAAATAGATAGCTAGTGGGAAGCAGCCGCATAGCACAGGGAGATCAGCTCGGTGCTTTGTGACCACCTAAAGGGATGGGATAGGGAGGGTGGTAGGGAGGGAGATGCAAGAGGGAAGAGATATGTGAACATATGTATATGTATAAGTGATTCACTTTGTTATAAAGCAGAAATTAACACACCATTGTAAAGCAATTATACTCCAATTAAGATGTTAAAAAAAATAAGAAAACATATAGCAAAGATCTATATCCTTCATGGCTTTTGTATTTAGGTTCCTTTCTTTTTTGATTTACAAAGGAGCAGGCAAATCTCAAGGCACTTTACCTATATTGGGGATGTCTGTCTGCCTATATCTAACTATCTACCTACCTATCAATCTCATCCATTGTTTTTCTTGATATCAACAGCAGTGCAAAGAGAAACTTGTAGATTTTAGTAAGTGAAATAATGATCCTATGTTATAACTGCAATAAAAATGAATCTTACACTGTACTTTTAATTACTCCATTCTAAATTTCTTATGTTTGAATATATAATTTAATGGCTGATTAAACTGTTTTTATATTTATAATAAGCTTTTATTGGAAACTACTGATTCTCAATCTTGAGTATACAATGGAATTGCCTGGAATACTGGGGTTCTAACCCCAGAGAGCTTATCATAACTAGTGTGTGCTGTGGCCTGGGCATCATTTTTTTTAGCTCTCCAGGTGATTTTAATGCACAGCCTCAGTTAAGAATCACTGGACTTATCCTTGTAGCACAACATATAGAATTTTATAAATGCTCAATAAAAGTCTGGTGAATGAATCAAGATAATGATTCTTAAATTTTTCACACCTTCCTTGTATTTTTTTCAAATCCTTTTCATTAAATAAGAGAAACATAGGAAAACACATTGTAAACCATAAAGAAGGATATAAATCTTTTCTTCCTTATCTATACTTTCAATAATGTATTATTGAAAAATGCTTTTAATTTCAATAATTATTTATTTATTTTTGTTTTGTTTTGTTTTGGCAACTCCTTTCCTTTATTTCTTCCCCTTATAAAGGGTAATTCGAGTTCAGCAGCATTCCTTTTCTGCCCCCAAGTCCCCAGCCAGACTAGAGACTGCAGGCACCAAATCCTGGGTGACAGCACAGGCCTCAGAACTCTCCTCTAGCTCTGAGCTGTACCAGCTGTTCAGCATCTGTACAGATGAACCAGTTTGCAAGGCAGAAATAGAGACATGGATGTAGAGAACAAACGTATGGACACCAAGGGGGGAAAGTGGGGTGGTGGTGGTGGGGATGAACTGGGAGACTGGGATTGACATATGTACACTAATATGTAAAAAATAGATAACTAGTAGGTCAGCATTAAATCCATCAGAAAAGAGTAGCACCACTCACAGACCAGGGCAGCAGCTGGGCCTGAAGCTTTGAGGTGGACCAGACACAGGCTTCTGAGTGAGGACAGTCTCAGACAACTGTCCACATGAGCTTGGCTGGAGTAATTTCGGTAATTATTTATTTACTTTTTTTATTTTTTATTTTTTGGCGGTACGCAGGCCTCTCACTGTTGTGGCCTCTCCCGCTGCGGAGCACAGGCTCCGGACGCACAGGCCCAGCGGCCATGGCTCACAGGCCCAGCCGCTCCGCGGCACGAACCCACGTCCCCTGCATCGGCAGGCGGACTCCCAACCACTGCGCCACCAGGGAAGCCCCTCGGTAATTATTTAAAATGAGTCTGCCTTTAATGACCATACCATACCACTAACTAGATTATGTCTATATGTGAAGGAAACTGGTTCCACATGGAAAATTTCATTCAGAGGAGCAAAGTAATGTTGATATGTTGTAAGTCTCTAAACAGTTTCTGCACCAGGAAACTTCCAAATAAAGTGTTGGCTGTTCCAATAATGGCATTGGATCATTTTATAGTATGACTATTACAACAAGCTTATTAATATTTCTCCATAATTGAACTGAGGCTTACAATAATGCGACTAATAACACTATTAAAAAGATTTAAAACTGCTGATTATTTGGGGCTGGATACAGATTTTACAGGAGCACTACAAATGCAGCCAACTAGCGCTGGGATTCACAGCAGCAGTTGTGAACGTGAACTAGCCATTTGTTTTCTGGCCAATCTGATTTAGGTGTAATTTATAATAGAGTAATGAGTCTTACCACTTCACATCCTTTTCCAAGTCTCTTTTCTGGCTGAAGGACAACATATTTCTATAAAGATGTCCAATATATATTAGCAAACTTGAAAAAACAGCAAGTCGTCGAAGAAATATGACATCCCAACTTTTATTTAATAAATATATATACAGAGATGTTGATATATAAAATAGTAATGAACGGTCATTACCTCTGGCTTGTGAGATTATGGTGAAATCAAGATTTTTTTTTGCATGAACTTGTTATTTTTTACATGTATGTATTATTTTTACAATCAAGATATAATGCAGATATAAAAATCAAATCCAGGGCTTCCCTGGTGGCGCAGTGGTTGAGAGTCCGCCTGCCGATGCAGGGGACACGGGTTTGTGCCCTGGTCCGGGAAGATCCCACATGTCGCGGAGCGGCTGGGCCCGTGAGACACGGCCGCTGAGCCTGCGCATCCAGAGCCTGTGCTCCGCAACGGGAGAGGCCACAGCAGTGAGAGGCCCGCGTACCGCAAAAAAAAAAAATCAAATCCAGATACCACAAGCTCACAAATAAAGTGTTCTTGTTCAGCACAGTGGTATATAAGAAGTTCCAATACACTTTCTTGTCTGTTTTTTTTTTAAGAATATACTATTCTATTCTGGTAAAATGTAAACATACAAACCAAAGAAAAACAAATGAAAAACAAGTTCACATGTTCTTAATTTCAATGTGGTCCTCAAGAAAGTATTCAGCTACTGCTGCTTCAGTTAAAAGTTTTTGGTGAGAAATTGTCAGATAAGATTTAAAAAATCTGAGGATGGAGGGGAAGAGTGTTAGAGAAGTATCTACTTTTAAAATGGATTTCTAATACATCAGTGGTAAAGGAACTGTCTTGCTGGCAATTGCATGTATTTGCCTTTCACCCCAAGGAAATAACTTACTTACTTGTTCACCTGGAATACCATGTAACACGTGTCTTTTCATTTGGCTTTTAAAATATATATTTTAATGTAACCGCATGTCATCATTTAGCCTTCACTATTTTCCTTTAATGAATCCTCAGAAAATGAGTGATTATGACCATGAATGCTTAAAAAAAAAATGTTCCATGCTTTCAGGCTCTCCACTTTGACCATAATTTTGGCAATAGAGATAAAAAGTGCTCATCTCTAATAACATTCTTATTAATGTCATAGAATTTATATGCCAATTCTTCTACTAGTCATGAATCTAGCTAATTACTTACTCATATTTCTATCACTACCTTTCCTGATTGCCTCTGCTAATTTTGATATTTCTTCAAATCTCTGTTTCATATAGTCATTCACTCATTTGTTCATCTTTTGTGGAGTACTTGTTCACATTAATGCCTGCATTTTGGTTCTGTATAGCATTGTTTTTTTCTATCACGTAAGTGGTATTTATTTTGTACTGGCATAAATCTCAAAATGTACCATTTATGAGAGAATCACCAGTTGATTTTGTGGTTAGAAGAGACTCTAAGAGACATTTATATATGACTTACTTTAATTTCAACTTCATAATACTATTTCTTGGGTCAACCAAGTTGTCATTTCCATTACGACAAAAATTATATCTTAGATGTCTTATATTCTTTTAGTGCTTTGGCAACATCCTCAACCCACTGTAGCTAATCAATAAATATTTGATTCATCAGTAAATTATCTACTTTGTAAACACATATCAAGAAAATTGCTTCTCATTATCTATCAAGACTGTGAGTAGAGGAGACGTCCTCTGGAGAAAAGCATTATGACTCTTGTGAAAGAATAGTGACGACACAGGCCCTGGGGTTCAGATAATAATCTAGTTACAAGATGCTAAAAAAGTACCTACATTTCTGGTGCTTCCATGTGTGAAATAGATACCACCACCTGACCTGACTCAGCTCAGGAGGCTGGGTTTGAGGATTTTCTGAAGTTCCTTCCTATTCCTAGATATCAGACTCTACAAATCCCTCGTAGTAATAGCAACGCATCAGACTCCTTATGTGCAATTGGCAGTTGTGCTTCATCTTTATCCTGCCCGTATGTAGTAGTGGAATATTTTTCCCTGAAACAGGCAGTGTACCAAAAAAGCAGTCTAATAAATCTGTAGGCAAGATGCCATTGAACTAAAGATAAAGAATTCTTTAATGATCTTAATCAAGAGAGCTTATCTGTGATGTTCACTGAACTTTAATGTAAAACCCATAATTGAAAGCTGAGGATATGAGTGAGGAAGCTTCCCATGCTGATCAAGCCTGAAGCCAATATGGCCAGTATGACAGTCTGCTGGATTCCATTTTGAGTTTGTGCCTCAACAGATAATTTGACCTGGACCAAGACAGGGCAAGAAAGGGAATGAGCATGGAGCTATGCCGCAGATATTTTTGACACTTTATAGAAAGTGTTAATTATTTTATTATAAATTATATGAATTAATATCAGGGGCATTGTACGTGCCTACAGTGGGAACAATGTATATGTATTACCTCTAATCTTGCAACAGAAAAGGCTTTTTGGATATAAAATGTGTTTAAAGAAATTGATGCTCACTGAGAATAAGTATATTGTGCAAATTCCTGTAGCTTTTCCAGTGGCAGAGTTGAACTCAAACCCTAGTTCCAATGATTATTTGCTCCCCCATGACTGTGTGGATCCATGCTCCTGACTGTTTTCTCTGAATTTGGTGACATGTTTTAATAAAATAAATAATTCCTATACTTCATTGTTTTATAAATTGAAATAGATATTCTATTTGCTTTGTGATGTCAATCTGTTACAGGTTTGCAGCACACTGTTTACAACTAATTTTTCATATTCTATCTTATTTGATTACCATAACAATGTGGATATGTGATGCAGAGATTTTATTTATAAATGTGAGAAAAGTATGACTTGGAGAGGCCATGACACTGGCTTAAAGTCCTAAAGCTATTAAGTAGCAAAGTAACACTGCTGTAGTTTTCCAGTGTTGTGTAGTACATTACCATAAATGTAATGGCTAGAAACAACGCCTACTTTTTAGCTCACAGTTCTGTAGTTCGGAGGTCTGGACACAGAGTGACTGGGATCTGAGTCTCACAAGGCTGAAATCAAGGTGTCAGTGGGGCTACTTTCCTTTTGGCAGGCTCTGGGGAGGAATCTGCTTTGAAATGCATTGGGCCAATTCAGTTACTTCTGGTTGTATAACTGAGATTAAATTCTTGTGGGTATGGGAACCACATAAATGGGAACTGAGGTCCCCATTTCCTTCCTGGCTGTCATCCTCCAGCCTCTCACAGATCCTAGAGACCACCTGCATTTCTTGTTATGTGGCCCTTTCATCTTCAGCCAGCAACTGAGAACTTCTCCCAACAAATCCCCCTCGTGCTTCTAAAGCTCTTACTTCCTCTACTGCTGGTCTCTAGACTCAGATCTAAAATGATTAGGCCAGGCCCTCTTGGATAATTTTCCTGTCTTAAAACCAACTGTGCAATAAATATAATGTAATCATTGGAGTAAAATTCATCATATTCACTGTCTCTGGGATTATTCATAGGGGGCAGGGAATAGATGGGGCCTTCTTAGAACTCTGCCTATAATAAGTACTAATACTCACATGTTGGTAAAATTAGCATCATGGCTCTGTCATTTACTAACCTCATGAAGGATTATACTTCTATAAGCTATTGCCATTAGGCATGGCTATGCCACTTACTTTGGCCAGGGAACTATGAGCTGTAGTATCATATTACTAGTTGGCAGCAGAAGCTTTGAATGACCTTATGTGTTTTTCCAGAGTTCTTTTCCCCCGATAACAAGGCCAGCATATCCCAGCTATAAGTTGCTTTTTCATCGTGGGCCCTGGAATAAACAAGGCTTATGGAGAACAGCCACAGAAGATCTGCAGCATATATCACGGGCAAGAAATCAACCATCCTGGTTGTTGGCTACTGATACCTTGGAGGTACTTGCTACCTCAGCATAACCTTGTTTAAAGGTAACTGATATAGAAATTGGAGCTTAAAAGTGAGATAGCTATAAATAATAAATATATAAAAATAAAGTAAAATTTGGCATTAGCTTTGTAGCAGCTGGCAGTGGCATGGAAACTCAATAAATATAGGAGTCTGGAAAGATGGTGAAAATGCTACCTAATTTCAAGACCAAAAGAAAACTGAGTGATATGAATTAATCATGTATATATTTTTGAGTCTCAGTTTTTACATCTATAGCATGGGATACTACCTCTATTTTAATTCCAGAGTTATGACGTTTTTTTTCTTTTGAACATGCAAAATATAGCTCTACTTTTTCAGTTCCTGAAGTATGTCTAATTAGAAGCACTAAAAACAATTAATTTTTCTAAACTATAATCAGTTTAGGAATATTAATAATGATAATATCTTATGATCATTAGGATCTTATTATGTAACAGATACTTTGCTAAACAACTGAGTATGCCTTTTCCTATTTGATTTTCACAACTATCTTGCAAGGATATAGATAAAGGATAGCTTCCTCAGGCTCACAATTCTGGTCTGAAATTTGGCCCACATTCTTTTATCCCAAAGCCCAACTCTTAGTTCAAATTTTCAATTCAAATTCAAACTTTTCTACAACTCCTATCTCTAATATGGCAGACTTGCAAATAAAGAAGCATTCTAAAAGGCAACTTCAAAAGTGAAGATAAAATAATCATAATTTTTCAGAAAAAGACTTATGGTTTAGAGCCATAAATGTGATTTTTGAAGTGGTGTAACCCACAAGATCATAGGCTTTTTGAAGACAGACCCCATTTTTCCTCCTTGGAACACTATCTTGAAGTAACTCTCACATCCTTTCCTCATCCTGCACATCTCATACTTAAGTTCTTGCTATTTTTCTCTGCCACAAATGGTCTCTATTTTCTGTATCGCTTTTTGTTAAAATCTGAGGCATCCCTTGACATTCATTTCTAAAGCTTCCTCCTGCTATATCTCTAAATATACTCACTTTCCTTTGAGCTCCCACAGCGCTTGGAATTTCTCTTTTGGCACTTAAGGCACCTTGGGTAAGTGGAACAGAATGAAGACTTTGAAGTCACACTGTGGCCAATCCCCTGCCTCCGCCTTATTAACCATGTGCCCATTTTTCAAGATTATTTTAAGCCTCCGAGACAAGGCCCGAGTCCCACAATCAGAACATCAAGTTAGCTCAACATCTGCAACTCATTCACAACCTTAGGTCCGAAATGCCTGTGGTGACATTTTCTCGTGTATCGCCCCACTTGATTCTGAATCCACATCCCTTCTCCGAGCTTCGGCTCCATCTTGCTCCTTAGGCATGATCTCCCTGGGCATCACTTCATCTACACTGCATTTCCTCCTTGACTCCAAGTAGAATCACTTACCAGCCACCAGCCCTGCTTTTTCAGAATCTAAGTGAACATGTTGCTCAGACTCACCCAGAGTTCCCTCCTGGGGGTGGCACTTATTCAACACACACGAACTGGAATGGTGACTTGGTCAAGATAATGACCTCTTTTGAGTCTCAGTTTCTTCAATAATAAAATGTGTAAAATTCCTCATTAGTGTGATTTTGAGGATTCCATAAGACAGTGCATGCCAAGCTCTTACCTCATGCTTTGCATATAATAAGTGCTCATTAAATATGAGCTTCTTTTTCCCTGCTCTTAGTCTAGCCTGTATTAAAGCTATTTGCTTCACATACTCTATACCACCTGTCTCTCTCTTATCTCATAAAATGATATTAAGTGCCTCTAAGCTAGGTCCCAGGTATTATTAATCTTAATATCTGCTACAGTGCTTAGACTGTTATTTTATATTACTGAATTAAATTTATTGCAGCAGATACTATATGTTTAGTAGCACAAGTGAGTGTGAAGAAGCATAAGGCTTGGCCTGTGCTGTCTTAGTAGTTAGAGTCTGTTGGGATTTTGAATTGTTACAAATAACAAAATGACTAATTTAAGAAAATAGGTTTAAGGGACATTTTTGAAGTACAGAGAAGTGTCGTAGCCATTCAGGGTAGTAATATAATGATAATGATTAAGATGATCAGAAAAGGTTTAACAGAGTAATAAGAGCACTGGCCAGAACCAATAGAAGTTGCAGACATAATACAGATTTATGCAAAAAATAAGGAAGTGGCTAATTCATTTGCTTACTGTAACTAAAAAAATATTAGGACTCTGCTTCAGGCACAGCTGAATCCAGGACCTCAATCTTATCTAACAGATTTTTCTTTTTCCATGTCTGTGATTGTCTCTCACCCACCCCTCCCCTCAGTTACTGTCATCCTTCAGTATCTGTAAGGGACTGGTTCCAGGACCCCTGCAGATACCAAAAGCCAGCAATGGTTCAAGTCCCTTATATAAAATGGCATAGTGTTTGCATATAACCTACACACATCCTCCCATATATTTTAAACCATCTCTGAATTACTTATAATACCTAATACTATGCAATACTATGTAGTTAGTTGCCAGTGTTCAGCAAATTCAAGTTTTGCTTATTGAAACTTTCTGGATTATTTTCCCAAATATTTTCAATCTGTGGTTGGTTGAATCCCTGGATGTGGAACCCAGGGATACAGAGGGTGGACTGTATTCTCAGAGGATGTTCCATAAGCAAAGAAAGATGTCTGTAAGTTAAGCTGCCCTACTAGAAAGAAAAAAGTCTTTCTGATGATGCCCACATTTAGGGAGGACCCTGACAGAGCCACATGTACATCTCTGAAAAACTTAGTCTGGTGAGAGGAAGGAGGCATTCTGAGGGCACAGCCCCACAGGCCCACTTGAACCATATGACCAGGGAATCTGTTTGGGCAAGAGTGTTAGGGGAGCTGAGAAGACAAAACTGGTAACTTACCATTATTTAGGACTTGCGTCCTATCTTAAAGAATGAGCAGCAATGACAGGGCAGTGTTTTAGATGGGTAAAGCAACCAATAAAAAGGAAGAAAGCGAAGAAAGCTAACTCAACTTATTTATGAACTATTAAGCTGATTATACTGAATGGTGAGTTCAGTATAATTTAGTTTTTTTTACTAAAAACTGAGCCAAGGATTTGGAGGCAGGTAAAACATCATGAAGGAATCCCAACTTTACTATTTATTAACTGTTAGTTCTTGGACAAGACACTCTCCTATTAAGAACTTCAGTTTCTTGATCTATGAAATGGGGAAAACACCATGCATATCATAGAGTGATTCTAATAATGCATAAGATAATGTATCTAAAGCTTCTAATGCAATTTCTCATATTTAGCAGCATTAGTAAAAATTAATCAACAGCAGTATTATGATAATGATCCAAATCTGAGGGGTCTGTTTTGGGAAAACATAGGCACTGAAATGCAATCATTAGTTAAGAAATCACCCCCCGCCCACCCCTGTTAGAGACAGTCACGGAGCTTCTGTTCTTCAGCTGGCACGGCACCACTCAGCTGGAAGGTCACCCTGCATTAACATGAATGTCATTTTGCCTTCAAGTAGCAAAACAGTTTGGGAAGTCAGAGAGCAGAGAACCAAAGGCAGTTTATAATCCACAACTCGGAATTTTGTTTTTCATCAGAATAATTTTAATCATAATCTCTTCTGGCTTTCGTTCGACATAGAAATTGGAAAGAAAAGGAGGAATGGGCATATTATTTAGTGAATCCTATTTGCCACGGCATTCACAGATCACCATATGTTCATCATATATATAAAACCTACTTTAAGCTCATTTTTGCACATATGCCCCCAAATTATTTTCACCTTATATATCTATATGACAACCCTAGAAATGTGGTTTTAACCTTTCCAGGGGCATAGCTTTAAACCTTTTACTGCTCTAAGCCTAATTTGTTTGTTTTTATTTTTCACACTTTTCTTACTGATGGCTTTTTGCCTATTATTTTTCAAGCAACCTGGACTGATTCTCCATGATAACTATTCTTATACCTTATGGTGAACAAATATATAAGAATCTGCAAACATTAACAATTCAAAAAAATGCAGGTAACATTTAAAAAGAAGGTGACATTAAACGGAGCCATGACTTAAAAATGAAATGTGAGTAAGAAAAGGAGTTTAAGCCTTTGTGTGAATTCTTATCTGTTGCCAATACAAACTTAAATTTGAATTTTCCTTCATTTTCCTTCATCTCTAGAATATGTATATGTCTCAGTTTATCTAGAACATACATACTTCTCAAATTAATTTATCTAGTGTGCTCTTTAAATATAGGGAAAAAGAAAAAAAAAACTGTACTGTAGTCAGAATACATTGTTTACATTGCAGGCAACTGTCACATGGATTTATGTACATCCTGAGTCCAAA
Organism: Aethalodelphis obliquidens; assembly: GCF_003676395.1. Taxonomy (NCBI): domain Eukaryota; kingdom Metazoa; phylum Chordata; class Mammalia; order Artiodactyla; family Delphinidae; genus Aethalodelphis; species Aethalodelphis obliquidens. The sequence goes on from NW_020837996.1 coordinate 9,148,024, forward strand.
ACAACAGTTATGTTGTTAGACTTCTACTTTATCTTTACAACATGGACTTGTCCCTTTCAGGAATCATAGAATCATCACGGCATTTAGCAGTCCAGTATTTAAATTATCTCTACAACACTTGAATCACATTCTATTTAGGAGGAAAGAGGAAATCAACTATTTTTTTAAAAAAAATTATTGGCAAAGTTGTGAAATTTTCCCCTAATAATCTATGCAGTTTTAATTTAAATCTCATAAACAGGAAGCTCACTAAGTCAGATACCCCCAATGAAAGCCCAGATCATGTTCATTTCAGTAGGTCACAAAATCTCATTTTGGTAGACACGCATCATCTGCAATAATGCCTTGATTAAAGTGACCCTAAAGGGGCAAATGTGCATTTGGGTTTTGGAAATGTGCTGATCATTACTTCTGAAGAAGTGAAGCCATCAAGACTTTTACCACTTCTTCTCCCTCCCATAGATCTTTAGAGGGAAAATCGTGGTTAGTGGATATTCACGTTTAAAGAGAAATGGCAGGAGATAACAGCCACCAGAAGAAAGAAACTATATTCTAACCAACTTTTCCTGCATCTAAATAGCAAGTTTCAAACCATTAAACTTAATACTATTAAGACAGTAATATTTCAAAACACACATGTGCACGACCTCATTTAACTTTATCAAGAAGGTAGAAAATAGGTAGCAGTGTGAAGAAAGCAAGGCACAAGTAAGCCTGTGTCCAATCACACAAGTTTCTCCATTCCTAATCACATGAGATATGCTCTATCTCAAACGATATGTGCAGGACATTAGGATCCTGGGTTCCCTGTACTTGGTAACATTGCCCAGTGGCCTAATAATCACTGGTGGACTAGGAAGCATTCAAGTACTCCCTTTTTTTGTTTTTTTTTTTTTGTTTTTTTGCGGTACGCGGGCCTCTCACTGTTGTGGCCTCTCCTGTTGTGGAGCACAGGCTCCGGACGCGCAGGCTCAACGGCCATGGCTCACGGGCCCAGCCGCTCCGCGGCATGTGGGATCTTCCCGGACTGGGGCACAAACCTGTGTCCCCTGCATTGGCAGGCGGACTCTCAACCACTGTGCCACCAGGGAAACCCTCAAGTACTCTTTTGATAGTAATTGTTATAAAGGGTAAGAAGCACAAGCACGTGAATGCCTCAGTTTGCAAATTCTCCTTCACTAAAATGTGGATTTAACAAGGGCAGTGACTAAACACTTAAACAATGCTTGGCACTTAGTGTGCACTCCATAAATATATGCTAGATGCTTCAAGAAAAGCTCCTCTTTTACACGTTACACTTACAGCCTTAAATCCCATAACCCATGGCAGTACATGCCTCCCTATCTACCTTAGTTTCTTCATCCAGCAGATCTGAATGCAACTGTGTGACTTTCCAAGACCACATGCAGAATATTATATGTTGTCGTAAGATTGAAATGAGATTAATTATGAATGAGAGCTGGTGAAGGACAACATAAGAAGCTACAGACTGAGCGAGTGACATTTTCACTGGACTCCTTGATTCCAATGCTGTACGTGGAAGAGGTGGCAAGATATACCAGTTCTAAGCCCTGACCAACAGCAATGCTTAAATAACCAGCTTTGAAAGACTAACAACAGATTTTAGCCCTGCAACAGCATAACAATGTCACACACACACACAAAGCTGAAGACCCCATTGAAATATTTGCATCTGAGATATCTTCTAAAAAGCAATGTGAGCACAAAAGATGCTACTGCTGCTCCAACACAGGAGCCTTTGATGTTCCCTCATTTTTACATCATAGAAGGAGCTCAAAGGGTTAATTAAAATTTAATGATATCTGCAGTACTTTGAAAAAGTTATGAACTTGGGCAAGATCAATCACTTTCTTGGACTGCCTGACTTCAAAGCCGACATTATGCAAAAGGAGAGAGGGGGAAAACTGCTCCCATTCTGAACTGAATTCATAAGCAAGGATTTTCTCATTAGTGGTCTGTACATGGAGGAGATTCCAAGTTCAAACTAAAAAGAGGTGAGATGCCAAAAAGTGGTTAATCTGAATGTTAAGCCTTTGATGCCAATTGCATTTATGTTTGAATGAACACATTACCAGAAAGAGAAAGACCCCAAATCAGGAAATTTAGAATTAAGGGGGATAAACAGCATTTTTTCCCCTTTTCTTTATTTCTGCTTTTGGAATCATGTTTTGTTTGGCTAGATTTAGCAAAAGAACAAAGAAAACCAAACTTGTTTACTCATTCTCCGTGACATTCTGTAGAATGACATTTAAAACGGCTAATTTAACTTCTGTCAAAATGTAAACTTTGGGCTGTCTCACAGGTCTTTTCTTCTACTTGTGTCATTCTTGCCTAAGTTCCCTAACCATGATTTCACTCTCTCTTAGAGAGTTATTTATTTATAACTATAAAGGGTGATGTTTCAACTAAAGGAAAATAAGTTTTTTTTCAGACACATGAATATGCTTCATTTGGAGTTATAGCTTGAGGTGGATATGGTCATTTCGGCATAAGTTATAAATGTAACAGAAATGCCCGTTTTGAAACAATTATGAATTGTCACTGAAAGGCAGAAAAAGTTCCCAACCTGGTCCTGAAAAGACCAAATCTAATCAAAAGCTGTTATCAGGTAACATCTTGCCTTAACATGGGGGTACCAAAGGTTTGTGGTGAAATAAGAAGAGCAAATTAGCAGTATCATATATTTGGAGGTGAAATTTAGATCAAGTTCCCAATCATCAAAGATTGAGAAAAAAAAAAAAAAAAGAAAAATAGTTCTATGTATTCTTAGCTGCCACACAGTGTTAATAGAAAAATCAAATCACAGACGTGCCACCAATTTGGGAAAAGTTGAAAATATGCTGGATTTCCTCCAATAACATCTTTCCCTCCAGATATCTCTTTCAAGATAGAAAAACAGGTTTTCTGAAACCTGAAATGGTCTGCTGAATTCTGTTGGAGACTCACAACATGATTATGGATTAGTTCAAAGGAAGGGCTTGGTGCACTGATGTTGTATATACTCGGGAAATTATCTTACCCTTACGAATGTACTCATTCCATTTGTAAACTGCAGAATCTCCCCTGGACTGTTACAGACCCAACAATTAAAAGCAGTCTATTGGCCACTCATTTTTAAAAATCTGATTAAATAAAACATATCCACTGAAGTAATATTTGGAGTTTTGACTTTTTATTTGAAATTTTGATCTAAAGCAAGGAAAGAATGTCCTATGGTGACTCAAGGGGTAGAGGCAGGATGAGAGATTCAAATGCACAGAGAGGTCCTGCAGGTAACCAGCCTGAGCAGGCCACGTGTAGGACAACTCTGAGGGCCTGAGGAGCTGCCAGCTCAGTTAAAGTCTTTCACGTTTTTTAAATTTAAAATTGCCATCATCACCTAATAAAATACATCCAGTGTTGAGATTTAGCCAGCAGTCACCTGTTCAGAACTTGTGGACTACATTTGATTTGGGGGAATTGAATATAATTACTGTGGGAGATACAAACATTAATGCTCTCCAAATTATAAGAAATGTAACAAAACACTTCCCTCCTCAGATATTGTTTATCCACACCTATTCCCTAGCTCATATGGAAGCAATAGCAAGTTTGCTTTCAAATATCCATTCTTCATAATCTCAGAAAAAAAAAAAATTCCCTAGTACTATACTTCTTAAGTTTCCACCTTTTGCTGTTGTTGTTGTTTTTCTTTCTTAATTAAAAAAACACAATAGCTCACCTCTTCCTTTCCTTTTGTCCCTCTTTCTTAACATAGTAAAGAAAGCATGAGTGACTACTGTCCTTTACCATTTTAATTTTCTCTCATTTCTGAACATTTTTAACCTGTCACATAATACATAGTAAAATGATATATCAGGCAAATGCACTATGAAAAAATAGCATAGAGTAAACATGTCACAAGTTTGACAGATTCAGGGTGGGAGGAGGAGATGTCAGTATATAGGTTATAGTTTTAAATTCGATGAAAAGGGTAGACCATGCTGAGAAGGTAATATTTATGTAAAGACCTGAAGACACTGAATAAGTAAATGAACATCTTCTCCCTGAATGAATATTCAGAAGAGCATCCCAGGCCAAAATAGCCATGCAAAGCCCTAAAGGGGTGAATGGCTGGCCCGAGTAAGACGAAGAAAGAGGCAGCTGTGTGCAAGGAGAGATTCAATGCATCAGGATTCTGTACCAACTGCCATTTCAATGCACTTTTAGCAGAGCTATTTGATATAGTCCTGTTAGCTTCCTCTATTTGCCCTGTCTTTCCATCCATATAGTATTTTTCCATCTCCCTACCTTACCCCTTTTCTTTCTTTCTTACATTTTCTCTATTATGAATCTCAAGTGTCAAGGTTACATCTCCTTTTTAAATCATTTTTGTTTTACTTCTATGAAGAAAAGTATCAACATAGAACAATGCCTAAAAACAAACAAACAAACAAACAAATCCAGCAGGACATCTTGCTAATGATACAGAACATAATAGCCTTCTCATCTTAACACACTCGTTTAGGAATCCTTGAGGGGTTGATAAGTATTGATTATAATGCATTGCCAAGCCATACTTGAACTCTCAGTTTGGGGTTCATTTCACATTCCTTCCTGTTGGTATTGTTTTTGTACTCCAAATTATAAAGTTGTCAAATGAAGTGGCTCCAAATTTCACTGGAGAAGCGGGGAGAGGAGAGAATTTTTATTGAATTCTTCTTAAAACTATTGGCTCATTGTACGTTATAATTTCTTTCTTGGAATCACCTGCCTCCATCTTGAGCAGGAGAGAAATAGACTCTAACACTTTGACAAGCTAAGTACTTGAATAATGATTTCACTTCTCACTCAGAATAAATTAGCTGGATGCTTTTGAAGCTACTTTGTTAATACCACTTCCTACCGCATATTTCATGAAAAAAGAAAATGCAAGCCACTTCAGTAGTGACCATTTATGATTCTCTTCCAATTCCACAGTATATTTTCCCAGTTTGCATATGTCTCTTTCTGTAATTAAGAAAATAATATTTTGATTCTGTTTTTGACATGAGAAAAAAATTACTGGGTGTAATCGAAATAAGTAGTTGAAAGTTGTTATTTTCAAGTTTTATTAAAATCTAGACTTAAAATCTATTTTTAGAACTCGGGGCTTAGTTTTCATTCCTGACCCACCCTGTCAAGGATATCCAAAAAGGTGAGCTAGATTTCACAATACTGATGCAGATCAAGGAAGGAATAAATCTTCAGCTTGCAACTACTGGTGGCCATAAGGAGACTTCTATAGGTGATCATCAGAGAGGAAGCCCTATGACTGAAGTATCTTGCTTAGAAAGCAAAACTGATGGTGATGGGAGCATAATCAGAGAAGGGGAGATCCGTCAGGGGAGACAGATGAAAAAGTCCTACAAAGCAGTAGAAATGAGGGCTTTAAATTTGCTAGCCTCAAATAGCAACAAAAAATGTGAGAGGAGGGGATGGGAAAGAGCAAGAGACCCAGGAAAGGAGGAAGAAGAAAGGGAGAGCTTTAAACTTAGAGTAGAGAAAGGCAGTGGGAAGGCAGACCAAGTCAGCTCCCCTGGTCACTATGATATAAAAAAAAAAGATAGGCTTATTAAAGAGACATTTATTTTGAAATAAGTAGATAGTGTGGCATAAAGGTTAAAATCACATACTCTGAATTCAAACTTTGGTTCCATTTGGTTCCAGCTAAGTTCCTGGACCAATCCTTAACTTTGAAGTCCTCAGTTTCCTTAACTGTAAAATCCAATAGTATGTGTTTAACTGACTGGGTTACTGTCAGATTTAATAAAATAATTCCTGTAAAACATTTATTATGGTGCCTGGAATGCAGCAAATAGTCTAAAGAGTTTACTTATTCTTATTTCAAGTTTACAAAGTGTTTAAGGAAGTTTATGCTAACACTTCCCCCAATTCACTCTTTTCTATAAACCATTGCATTTCATATTTAACTCCACATGATATCATTTAAATATCAACTACAGAAACAGCAAACTTGTTTTTCATATCCCTTCTGGACATAAATGACTCTAGGTAATCTCTAAAGAAATGTCAGCTTCTTATTCCATAAGATTAATGCCCCATTTCCCAATTTTTGGTACCAATTTCACCCCAGTGAAAATAAAGCTCTTAAACTGATGATGTAATTTGGCAAAATCAATTCACACAGTATATTCTGGGTGAAGATTTTTTTTTTTTTTTTCTCAAATACATGCTGACAATGCAACTGTTCTGATAAAAGCCTGTTATTATTCCCCATATTATCACAAGAAATATTAAGTTGCTACACATGCCTACAGGACTTTATCTAAAGCCTTGGTCCTCTCTTCATCCTTTCTCCACTTGTTCTCTCCATACCCTAATCACACTGGCTTTCTTGCAGTTTGGAGAAGGCAACATTCTTTCTCCTGCCTCTGTGCCAAAGCACTGGCTTTCTTTCTTCACTTTCTTTTCCACTGGGGTTTAGGCTGCTCTTCTCCAACTTCATGCCACTTTTTCAAGGTATCTCCAACTCATTCTTCAGAGTTTTGACTCAATACTACGTCAGGGATTTTTCTTCATCACTCCACCTACCCTCTGTCCCCACTCTGTATGAACTCAAATGCCCTCCTTATCACTGTCCCAGAATCGTGTATCTTCCCTTCATAGTCCTAAAATAATATAAATAATCTCTCTAATTTCCCCCTAGAATTTTCTATAAATACTCTATTTCAACTGCAGCTACAATTATACATATATATTATCCTTGTGATTATTATTTATCTCTCTATTAGAACTTAATCTCCATTAAAACTGAGACTTTGTGTCATCTTACCATTAGATTCCCAGAACCTACTGAGTAGATGAGTGACATAAATGTTTTATGTAGCAAAAGATAAATAAAAGTTCCAGGAAGCATATTTGGCTCTTTAACTTATGTAATCGTCCCCTCAACTAAGAGAGGTGGGTGATGTGTCCCTATTCATGCGTGATGAAACCAGCAAAGAGAGGTTAAACATGTGCCCAAGATCCCACATCTAGCAGGTAACAGCAGAGACTAAAACATATCTTTAATTTAAAAATCAAAGGCTCTATTCTCAAATTCATGCTGCTTCTTAAACTGGCTCAGTTTCTTGAACTTTGATCCCACAACTGCTCAAATAAACTTACTTCCTATTACTACCCTGCTAGACTTGCTCTGGGTGCTTTCTGTGCTAAGTTTCCTGGACCTTAACTACCATTTCATTCATTCTTGGGTGAAAGGGGAAATAAGACTCCTAAGTCCTTATAAAACCATCCCTAATGAACTCTATATTATTTGTTTCTCTCTCATCCCACCTACAAAGGTTGCAAATGTTGAGACTGTCAAAATCCAAACATGAGACAGAGCTTCCACTATGCTTAGATTTCTTCCTGACTGAGTTACTTATCTCCAAATGATATTAGTGCCACTTGAAAAGTTAGGTTCAACAAATACATCTTCTTATCTCTGCTCAGGGAAACGTAGTAATGGGCTATTCTGCTCATAAATGTTGAACGTGTTGAGTTTGTTTGAAATAACATCAAGGGAAGAAAAAGAGGAGGAAAGTGTTTTTGTTTGTTTGTTTGTTTTTCTGTTTGTCCTCAGATACGTTTGTATCCATGAGCCTTCTTATCAGAAGCTAAAATAGCCCAGACAATTAAGAGTTCTCTGCCTTTCAGAAATGTGGACCTGTAGCATGTTGTTCCTGGACCCCCAAACCCTTCATCTTTATCATCAGCAGCATGTGCTTCCTGTAAGCATGTCAGAGGCTGGGTACCACCTCCTGTTTCACCTGTGCAAGGGAAACACAGTTTCCTCTATACATAACTGAGCCACAAACCACACATTTTTAGAAATCAAAATGACTTTAAGTGCTCATCCTTTGATGTCCTTGAGGGACAGTACCAAGAAATGATGAATATTTAGAACAAAGCATGAATATGTATGTCCAGATTATGTATAAATGATATATAATCACTTGTTAACCTTTATATTCCTTTTGGAATAAGGGTTAAATAAATAAGGCTAGGAGGAATCAACTGTCTTTTGCCCTTTCCCTTCCCTAGCAGTTTTATAGTTCAACACTCTACCCCATTTAAAAAATCTGATTGCAATACTCTTTTCAGGATGGGTTTCACACTTTAGTATACTACACATAATATCCAAACATATTGTAAGCACACATGTCCATGGTGAGTGTTCAATTACTGTTGTTAGAACAGAAGTTATAGAAAGAAATAAAATCCTACTCTGCCACATTTATCACTTTTGGCACCTGAGGTGATGAGTGTGGACAAAAGACCATTTTCATCCATTCTCAGAGCGTAGAAAATGGTATCTGTAGATATTTCTATATAGAGTCAGGGTATTTGAGAGCCAAATAAGGAAATGGTATAATTATTCTGGTTTAAGGGAAGAAGCGAGACCCCTACCCACTCAGAGACTGATTTCTGGGGCACCACTGAAAAAAATCTTGGGGCTCAGCTTGGAAATTAAGAATACATTCCTAACTCCCTAGGTTAAACTGTGAAAACAGAAGTCTAACGTCGCTCTGTGACTTGCCAAAGTGAATGAGGCACAGTTAATAGGTGAGACTAGAACTGTAGAAGGTAGTTTGTTGTTCTCACTGTCTCATCAGGCCTCCAGGGTACTGGGCTTTTACTCACCAAATGTTTAAACTGATTTTCTTAAATACTTTGATAAGTTTGAATTTGTGATACTGCCTTGACTCAAGCATTTTGATGCTGTTTTTAACAGGACACAAAATGGCAAAAAGTAAAAATATAGATTAAAATAACATTATACATTAAATAATTGAATAACTATTTATTTTTGCTATGTGCTTCTCCTTGTGTTAGAAGCAAAGGACTAAATCGTGAATCTAAAAGCCACTACCTCTGCCATTCCAGAACTTAGAGTCTTGGCATTATCTTACACATACCGGCATTAAGTAAATATCAAAATAATTGTAAAATTATAACTGTGATGAAGATGATAAAGGAGTGGCACTTAACAACACAAAGATTTGTAACAGGACCGGACCTTACCTTACTCTAAAGTAGCAGGGAGGGTGTAGAGATATTTTGAATTGAAGTTAAAGAGTTTAAGAGAACAAATTTTGTTGGCATGGTACAAAACAACTGAAAAACACTTAACTGTCTTGTTTCATTTAAAAATGATTCCATAGTTTTACATAACTCCAACTGAGGCTTCTTCTTCAATTTTATGGCAAGACATACTATAAGTATGATAGCTCATTAGTCATAATGGTATGCTCTTCCAAAATTAAAAACAAACAAGCATCTATTTCCATGATCTCACGAAAGATAACTACACAAATACTGAATTTCAATGAACATTCTATATTCTAGTGCATGATGTATGACCTATCCCAGGCATGTAAATGCTTCCTTTTCATTAGCAGTAAACTTTGTGTATTATATGGAGGAAAATATCTTCGATAAAGACTAAACAGAAAGAATAAAATTAGTTTCTACTGAATAAATAGCACTGGGATAAAAATTCTTTCTGCAACAGGCTATATATATATATGTATGTGTGTGTGTGTGTGTGTGTGTGTGTAATTCTAGCATTTCAGTTACTTGTAATTGTACTTCACTGACAACTCACAGAAATGAACAATACATATATTTCTTCCTGACACAGAGAAAGAGAGAAAGAGAATGTTAAAAAGACATTAAAGAGAGAATAAAGAGAATGTTAAAATAAAGAGAATGTTAAAAAAAACACACATGAATGTGTGTTTTAGGAACCATGGATGTACTGGCAGGAAAGGTAATCCATCATGGGCATGGTTCCATTGCTGGAAATAATGAAGTGGATATTCCAATAAAGTAGAATATGCTTTCTTTAAAAAGTCCAAAGAAAATGAACTATTTCACTTAAAATAATTCCGTTTTTTTTGAAGAGTGAATATTGATACAATGTTTTTGTGCATTAATCATTACTAAGTAATAAAATATTTGCAACTTACTGTACTTAGGAAACTCCTCTGAGAATCTCAAGAACATGAAGAAGGAAAGTCATCACTGCAATTGATTGGTAATTGATACTGATACATGATAATATATCTATAAATCACACATCTTGCCTTTAAAATATATTTTAAGTTTCAAACTTGTACAAAATACAAACTTCCTCTTCTTTATAACCTCAGCATAGAGAAGGATAAGAACTTCTGTATAGGGATCAGAATAGTGAAGTATCCCTTGAACTAAGAAAGAACTAAAAATTGGTTGCCAGCAGGGAGGTCAGCTCAGTGCTTTGTGACCACCTAGAGGGGTGGGATAGGGAGGGTGGGAGGGAGACGCAAGAGGGAGGAGATATGGGGATATATGTATATGTATAGCTGATTCACTTTGTTATAAAGCAGAATCCCAGCTTATATGGAACATCTCTGTAAGTGATAGGCCTTATTAGAAATCCTTAAAACTCAGGGTCAGGGAAGAAAGCAAATGTTAGAAAAACCTCTTATTTTAAATAAATTAGAAGTAAGCCTTAAACTGAAAGTCTTTACATCTTTTTCTTCTATTGGAAGATCTTGGGTGCTGACATTTGTCAAGCTTTGCCTGAATATGTCTTTATATTTGTCTGTTCTATTTCCACCACATGCAGTATTTGTTCTCTAAAGCTATCATTTTTGTTACCATCACAAAAACACTGTATGAGAGGTTATTATTATTATCTCCGAAATCCTCTCCTCTGTATGGTTCTGGGCTAAGTTTGGCCACACATATACACATTTATGTGAGAATTAAAAGATGTAAATGGAATTACATCCGTTTTTACATTCCAAAGTTCTGTATGGGGTTAGGTGCTTTTGTAGGCTATGTACTTTATCACTGATCTACTGGCACACCTAGTTGACATGAGGCAGTACTCAGGGTGTGCAGCTAGTCCAGCTCCTGCCAGTCTTGTTCAGCTCCTTTGAATCTTTAGCCAGGTGTGTGCAGCAATATGCTGACAGGTACCAATTTTTCCAGCAAGTCAACCATATCATCAAGCCTGGAGGTGGCGTGAGATCAATGTGGGTAGCAATTGACCGTGTATCTTCCAGTTTGTTCTCGTGGGTTCCAGTTTGTCCTTATTCACCTGTTTCGTGTCCACTTTCCTTCCTGACTGCCTGCCCAGCTGATCAGATCTAAAACTGGAGGCAATATTCTTATACAGACTAATCCCATAATTATAAAATCTAATTCCTATTCATTCCTTATCCTCTTTCACTCAGAGGAGTCAGCTCTCCTAATCAAACCCTAACGTGAAATAACCTGCATTTAGCACCAGAAAAAAACTGTGGCCCTGAGATGTTAAGTAACATGTCCACGGTCACTCAACAGATTTGTGTTTGGAGCTAGGATCTGAACCCTGGTTGAATGACTCCTAAATGTGTTTTCTTAATCTTTCCCAGGATGCTATTTGCACATCTTATAGGATTGTCCTAGGGATAGAATGATATTTGTATTTAATATTTGTTAGGTACTAAATCAGTATTGGGCCCCTAGTAGGCGCTATATGAAATTTTGCAATTTTTATTAGCTATTAATACTATCTGAATCCAAAGATCATGCTGTTAACCACTACACTACACTGCCTCCCAGTGAGTAACTGGACAAAGGATACAAAATAACTGTCTCACTATGTTTGTGCTCCAGCATTCACCAAGCAATGAAAATCTAACTTCTAGGATTCTCTGGCTAGAGATAAAAGTCAGCCAAATATACAATAAAAATGGATAACATGAATACTTTAGAGATTTAGGAAAGGTATGGACAGGAACAGAGATTAATCTCAAGATGGGCACATGGTAATAAAAATGTACTTCACTAAGTTAACCAACAAATATCAATTGCTCACTTTAAATTAGGGATAAAATCCTTCACAAGTTAAGAGAAGTCTAAGCCACAACACAAGTTTATGACTTTATGATAAATATCTTCTTTCAGTTACGTCTATGAGGATATCTCTGAATGCATTCATAGCTTCATTTGCAGATAATACCAATAATATATTTTCTTTTAATATTTTAATTGAGATGTAAAATACATGAGTGGAAAAAGCACACTAATCTGAAATGTATGTAACTCAATGGATATTTACAGATTTAGACCCTCATTCTGATTAAGATACTGGATATATGAATCATACATTTGGTATTTTAGTATATGCAGTTTTGCTTTCTAATCCATTTTATTTGTTTATAAATGGAAGAATTTTATTGGTAGCAGAAGAAAGCCCCTTCTGTTGGGTGTTATCCTTGTATTCCTCATCATCATTATCATCATCTTCACAGTAGCTACCATTTACCAACTACCTTCTACCTGCCAGGCTCTATCTACTCTGTTTACCCTCATCATTTCATTTAATGGTAACCACAGTCCTTTGCCCAAGATAATAGTTGCCTCTTTTTACAAATTAGGAGCTTGAGGCTAAGAGAGTGTAAGTAACTTGTCCAAAGTGAGAAATTGTCTTTAAGTGTTGGATCCAGGATAAGCACACATTTTATCTGGCCCCCAATCTCTTCTCGTAAGGATTGAGCTACATGGGTTAGGAAAAAAAGAGAGAGAGAGAAGTAAAAAGAGTGAAGTTAGAAATAGAAGGAGTTAGCAATTAAGCAAGAGGTAGTTGTGCATGGAAGAAAAGGAATAAAAGTCTTGACAGGGAAGCACTGAAAGAGAGAAAGCACAGAGTATTCCCAATCCTTTAAGAAACCAACCTGAAGTAGCTACAATGTATTTAACAAAAGCCAATAGCATCATATGTTGGGGACTGTTTCATTTTGGGGACTGTAACACAATCAGGGAGGTGGAAATCTAAATGTAGACGCCATTTGGAAAAATTCCCTTTAGAATTAATACTATCTGCCTGTAAAGCAAATTAAGTTTTCAAGTATCTTGTGGAACTTTGGAGAAAGAGCCTATTTTTAGACCATACATGGATATTTTTCTCAGGATCAATTCTAGCATATTTAAAATACAATAGAATTGATATTTTCTTTGTTTAATGTACCATATTGTTTTATTTTAATGACCATGGACATACTTATGAGGGCTTCCATAATCCCATTTTTCTTGATTTTTTTTAACTTCCTCAATGATGAATGATAGAATCTCAAATGTTACGGGTTTTGGGGAACTGTAACTACTCCGTGTGTTTGGAAACAAAACACATGGTGTATTTTTCTCCAAGTATGTTTAAAGGACTAAGGAGAAAGTGAAATGGCCTTTCTATACGCCTGGTATTGTTAAAGCATAGATATTTGAATTGATATATTTTATAAATATGTCATTGTATAGGCTGTTCCTTCTGTTTGGAATACTCTCTCTTCAGAGAAGTGTACGGCCATGTAATTTCTCCTAGATGCATTATTAAGGTCAAGGAAAGCCCAACCTCTACAATTCTGCATTTACCATACTGTATAATTTTTACAATTTAAAATTATTGTGCATTTAATCTATAACTTATCGATGATTCTCAAATGCCTAGCTGATGTTCTTATGGAAATTTTTTACTAATCCCCTTATCTAGGGTTTAGCAACACAGAGTGATGAAAAATGGGAGCTGACTCTGTAGTGGAATGTAAAAGATATTTCTTTAAAATAGACATGATGAAAAGCATGATATAAATGTAGGTATTTTCTTCAAATTTTCTTCCAATCTGTCACCCACTGAGATGCAAATGCATATCAGGACTGGTAATTAGAGATCATTAGACTCACATCTGTATTTGGCTGTTGCACAGGGCTAAAGTTTGGTGGCAGGAACCAGATGTTGGGGTGGGAGGATATTATCTCAGCTGTTGGCAGTGGGAGTCTGAAACAAGGGGGCAGCAAGAAAGTGACAAACAGAAATAAGCAGAGAAAAAAATTGAAATGAGCAATGCTACAGAACCAAATTAATTTGGGGCGCTTAGTAATTAAGAACAGAACTGTCATTGGCAAAACCTATAACTTATGGTAATATTAAGTTTTTGAGTTTTTTAAACAAACACATCTGTATGTGAATGTATGTTGTAGTGTGCAGGGGTGTGTGTGAAGGAGGGTAACAAATAAAAAGAGACAATGAGGCTTGCTAAATGATCACAGCTAGTGTCTTTCACCCCCCAAACCAGACACTTTTCTAGTTTCCTTTACTTGAGTTCATATACACAATTATTTCAAAGGTAAAAAAATCCCTAAATGGTTAATCACTTTTTCTGATTAATTACACATGCATGTGCTTCCTAAATCTTACAAGAAAAAGGTGCTATGGACAAATAGTTCTTGGCATCAATATTAAGAGCTTGGAAATCCTATACTAACCAACAGCTGGCAACAGATTGCTAAGTATCACACAAAAATGATGAGTATTAACTGCAATGTTAGGAAGCAAGTGAATGGTTTGTGGAAAGGAAAGATGATCTTTCTAGGAGTGTATAGAGGAGATCAAGAAAGGAATTTAAACTTGTTAGTAAATATAATTAATAATATTTAAAGCTATAACTATTTTAAAATATGTGTAGTGTGGTAGGCAATGTCTGATATGGTCTGCAATAATCCTACTTCCTGATATTCAAGCCCTGTGAAATCCCCTCCCTTGCGTATGTGCTGGCCTATTGACTCGTTTCTAATGAATAGAATATTGCAAAAGTAATGAGATAACACTTTCTGGATTAGATTAGATTATAAAAATCCTAGGACTTTCTCCCTCTCTCTCTGCCTCTTCCCATCTGCTTGCTCTGATGAAACAAGCTGCAGAAGCCCGCATGTATGATATATGGCAAGGGACTGAGGATGCTCTCTGGAAGGTATGAAATACCCAATCTAATGACCTTTGAGGAACTGAATTCTATCAACAGTGAAGGATAACGGAAGATTGTTCTTCATGTTGAGCCTTCAGATGAGAATGTAACCTTGACTGACACCTTGACTTGTAAAAGACCCTGAAGCAGAGGATTCAGCTAAGCCTGACCCACACAAACTCAGATAATAATCGACTGTTGTTTTAAGTCGCTTTTATGCAATAATAGATATTTAATCCGAGTTTTGATTAGAAATGTAATTCTTAGCAGTGCTCCCAGAAAACTTGCCAAGTGGTCTAAAGTCACAAGTTTACGAATGTCAGTTTTCGATTTACATATTAAAGATGAACAAATCAGAGCTGGAGAGACGCCTACTATTCTCTCTGTGCCACCATCCAACAATCATCTCATCAATTACATCTTTACATAAAACACTTTCCTCTTTTCTTTTCCAACAAGACTCACTTTTGTGGTAATCTCATTTAGTCTTATGGTTTTAAATACCACCTATATGTAAACAACTTCCAAATTTATGTTTTCAACTAGACTTCATTCCAAAAATCAAAATACATATGTTACTATTTACTTGACATTACACTTGAATGCCTGACAGCACATCTCATTCACAACTAATCCCAAACTGAATTGATCCCGCCCCTACCCACGCCCAACATGCCTCACTCATCGTCTTCATATTGTAATTATCAGCAACTGCATCCTTCCAGGTGCCCAAAGTCAAAAACTCTGAGTCATCCTTGACTCCTTTCCTTCATACACTATCAGTTTACCAGGAGATCTCAGCTGCACATTCAGGATATATTTCAAAATCACCATTGCTTACCGCACATTTCTGAGCCACCATCATCTTTCACCTTGACTATGGCAATAAGGTCCTAATTAGTTGGACTGCTTATATCACCCCTTCCCCTTGTCAGTTCTCAATATGGTTATCAGGGTAATCTTTCAAAAACACTACTCAGATCATCTCGCTCCTCTACTCACAACTGTGCAATCACTCCCAACCTCATTCAGGGCAAGAGACAAAGTGCCTTCAGTGGCCTACAAGGCCTTGATTCCTGTTACTTCCCTGATATCCTTTAGTAATACGCTCTTCTGTGCCTGCTCTTCTCAGCAACACTAGCCTCCTTGCTCTTCCCGTAATATATCAGTCATGTCAGTTCCTTCAAGTCTTTACTCAGATGTTGCCTTTCCAATGACACCTACTCTGACCACACTTTAAAAATATAACCTCCCTACTCCTTACCCCTGGCCCTCTCTTATGCCCTTATGCTACACTATTTTTTCATTATTCTGAAGCTTTTATCACTACCTAACATACTATTTTACGTATGCACTTTGTTTATTGTCTGATTTTCTTCTTGATTGTAAATCACAAATACAGTGATTTTTACTGATGTATGTCTTATTAAACTTTTTTAAAGTGCCTGGTATGTAAGAGACCCTCAGTAAACATCAGTTGAGTGAATGTCTACATGAATAAATGAATGAACAAACCCCAAAGTAAAATGTCTTTAACATGGCTCATTAACCTCCATAGCTTGTCTCTCCCGGTGTTCTACTCAGGTCACATGGAAATACCTGCATTCCTCTAATGACTTTTCTTTCTTGTTGCTGACTTTTATACCTGCTGCTCTCTCTGCCTTTCATACTCTCCTTGACCATCCCTCTCTCCATTTCTCTAATGCCTATAGTTCTATTCACTGGGTTGACCATGTGTTGAGACAGCATGGATTCTGACTCCTCTAGGAAGATTTTCCTGACATCTTTTCTGGGTTCCTGCCCCCACCATAGCCAGGTTTGACACCCACCTGTCAATTCCAGAAGATCTTTCACTTACCCTAAATGCTTTAAGAACTAGGTAATGCTTATACAGTTCTCTGTTCTTTGCTAGGAACTCAGTTAAATGTTTTACGTGGATAATTTTATTTAATCATCATGAAACACTAGAAATGTGTAGTGGGAATGTCTGGTGCTTCTTCAGATCATCTTGTATCCATTTTATAGTTTTTACATGCTGCTTTTCACCACTTTAAATGTGATTTGTCTTCAAAAACCTTCACCCATGACTGTTTTATTGAGGTCAGGCTGTTGGAACCACTTTGTATCCAATGAAGAGAGTCAGAAATTTGGGGAATTTCTTTCCTCTGGGGAAGCCCTTAGTTAATGGCTGTGGCCTAGAAGACAAGAAAAGCCCAGCTCCCTTAACTTATAAATTGTGAAAACTCTTAGGCTCAAATATGTATGCCAGGATTCACTGGGAGGGTCAGGCTGAAGCCACCCTCTGCTGGACTTTTATGTGAAATTTTGTTCTGGCTGGCTGGCTTATTCTTCTTTGTACCACCCGTAACTAGCATTCTACTGCTCATGGGGTAAATGCTCAACAAATATGTGTTGAATTAATATGTGTTAATTATACTAGCAGGGGGACTTCCCTGGTGGCCCAGTGGTTAAGAATCCGCCTGTCAATGCAGGGGACACAGGTTCGAGCCTTGGTCTGGGAAGATCACACATGCTGCAGAGCAACTAAGCCCATGCGCCACAGCTACTGAGCCTGTGCTCTAGGACCTGCATGCCACAACTACTGAGCCTGCGTGCCACAACTACTGAAGCCCGCACACCTATAACCCGTGCTCCGCAACAAGAGAAGCCACCACAATGAGAAGCTCATGCACTGCATCGAAGAGTAGCCCCCGGTTGCCACAACTAGAGAAAGCCCGTGCACAACAATGAAGACCCAATGCAGCCAAAAATAAATAAATATTTTTTTAAAAACCTCTAAAATGAGCACATGTAAATGATTAAAAAAAATTATACTAGCAGCCTTTTACTCTATTAGTTATGAGATTAACATTCTATAATAATTAACCAGGAAGCAAAGAAAAAGTAACAAGGATAGCTTTTATGAGACAATATCCCTGATCAGTCTTAAAGAATTCACAGAATTGGCCTATAAGAGATACTATTCTCACAAATACAAGGGACGAAACAGTATATTTTGGGACTAAGGAATAAGGTCTCTCTGCCATAGGATTTTCCTTACTTCCCCATTTGGAGTTTTTCAATGAATTTAAACAATCTGTTTAAGATAACTGTAAACAGTCATCTGAGCCAATCTCTCTTCAGTCTCCTCTATGTGACAACGTTGTAGTCATAAGGCTAAGTGCTTTATATGGTCTCACTGAAGCCCCATAAATATCCTCATATATAGGTATTAGTAATATACTCATTTTGAAGATAGGAAAGCAGAAGTATAATGAGAGTAAATAACCCAGCAAAATTTACACAAATAATATTGCAGGTAAAGCTAGAAGTAAAACAGAACAGGAAGATGGAAGTAAATCATAAGCAGTATGAAGGGCTGCTCTTCCCACTCTCCACTGAGAGTTGATAATCTGTTTTCAATCACTTTGCTGGCCTTTTGTTTTTTAAATACTTCTTTATACCAAAGTAGCAGAGACTGCCAAGGTACACAGAGTAAAATTAAAATAACTATTTTCCACTAAGCGAAAACTGATTTTGTGTATGGCATTAAAAAGAATAAAATTATCCAAGACAATTAATATACTCGAACACAATAAATACATTTGATTTATTATTTCTATGCCACAGAAAGTTTCTATATGCACTGCTTATGTGTCTAATATCAGAGATGCATGCATAATTTTGAAATCTTCTATATAATTCTGTGAGACAAATCAACTATAGGAATTATGTTCATGAAAGACATTGCCTCATTCTAAAAAGAATCTTATTATTTTAATTTCATTTAATGTTTCAACAATGCAACTTTTGTGCAGCTCACAAAAATCACCACAAGGAATGTTGTTTATATTGCCATGACTCTTTAATAGGAATATGCAAAGTATTTTATTTCAAAGGAAATATACATGTCGTAAAAAGAGGTTGATAATCTATGATTGATGTTTGAAAAAAAGTTCTAATGGGGTAAGTAATAAATACTTTGGCTAAAAACCTTTCAAAGTAATGCTATTATCCTAGACAACAATTATATGTCTTGTATCCAGGAACAGTTTATTCCTAAATCCTTTACTTAATGGCAATTGCTTTAGTATTTGGCTTAGGAAAATGTTAAAATATTAATAAACCAGTAACCTATTCCTTGACAGTGAGTCGCTTGCTTGAACTTTCAGTTCAATCACTTACAAAAAAAAAAAAAAAAACCTAAGATTTAATATAAATACAGAAATGGAAGTAGATATGTTATGAAAGAAGAAATATCTAGCCAGATATTTTTCCACTCAGCAATGGCAATTCCAACTATAGCAAAAATAAAGGTAGTGCTTGTGAAAATTAAATAGAAATAGTTGACAAAGATTAGAAAATCTTCAGTTTAAAATTTTCAATGAGTTTCAAACTGCAGTCTTCTGAAGTAATCATGCATGTAAAATTAGTTCCTTTTAATCAAAAAGAATATAAAGCACATTTTAGAACATTTCATTACAGAAATAATATATATCGTTATCTGAGAGAAACATATGTAAAACATTCAGCTCTTTCTCTGTATAACCACTATAGATTTAAGCATTATTGAAGAGAACACTAACAGTCTGTTCAATGTACACAACTATAAAACACAAGTCCAATTCGTATTGGCCCTTGTAATTATACAACTGATGATATGTTTTACATAATTTATTTAATATAGTAAGTAAAATAATTTAAACAACCTGCTGATTGAAGTTTAACTACTGTACCTATAGTTGTAGGTAATATAAAAAATATACAACTATAGTTGTACCATATAAAACTTCTGGGCAACTTAGATAACTTTCTTTGTGTTTAAATAGTAGTCCATATGTCTGAGCATTTCCCCGATGTTATTTTCCTGAATGAAAGGCTGAAATTATTTGAAAGTAAATATGAACTGTTTCTGACAGAGAAGAAAATGAAAGATTGATAGAATCATAGTTGAACACACATCTCCACACAACTCAAGCCAGAAGAGATGGACCTCAATTACCTAGCTACATGAAGAACAACTGCTTTGCTCTGATTCATCTTTAATATCATTTTATTTCTAGACTTTATTTGGCATTTGTACCGTTATTTGTGCCTTAAACTGAGATATTAACTTGTTAACTTACTTCTTTATGTAAATTATCTCCAGAATTCATACCCTTTTTAGAATTTTATTTTTCCGCTGCCTGATTCAAGTACACATGATCTTCCTCAAACTTTTCCAATAGTTTCATCATTAGTCTTCCTGCCCTAACATCCTGCAACTTTTAATTGACACACAAACTGCTGACCAAGTCACTGTAATCGTATCATTCCACTGCTTGAAAATTTTTGGTGGTTTTCTGTTATTTAAGCATAACTTAGAAAGTCTCTAGCATAGCATTCACAACTCTTAATAATCTGGTTTTATCTTACCTTCCTAATTGTGTATCTTAATGCTTCTTATGTATACTTTTTTTGTCACTATAGTTTTGGTAATATTTAACCATCTTACCATTAATTTAACCATCTTACCATCATTAATGTGCAATAAGTGAATATTTGAATAAATTGTGATGCATTACACTACCAAAGTTGTCAAAAACTTAGGCATTCAATATAGACTGCATTTATATATGAGTCTACTACTTATGTGCTGTAAGCTTTAGGCAATATATTTTAGACTCAATTTTCTCATCAATAAATTTGAAAAAACAGTAATATCTGCTTAAATTATATATTTATCATATATAATGTATGGTAAAGATGTATACTACCATGTACTAGCATGTGTAAAAATGGGATACAGTAAAAATAAATGTTAGATTTTGTGATGATGAAGATGCTGATGATAAAGCTGAGAATGCTGTAGTTGATAGATAATAATAAAACAAAATGTCAGAATAAGATTTAGAATAATCTCAGGTTTTGTTGATACATATAATCACATATAAATATATTATTTTATACAGTAATACTTGAGCAGATATAAGTCTAGAACTATACATACAAATCAGTTAATAGTTAATCTCTTAGTGAACGTGGAGGTGTACATCTGTGTATGTGTGTGTGATTTCATATTCATGAAGTATATCTTTTCTTTAACATAGATTTATATTGTTTATGTATTTTTAAAAACCATACTATCCTTAAAAATTAAAAAATAAGAAAAGCAAACTTAATGAGCATGATGCTTAATTACGAGTAACGATTACAGTAACAATCCTCTCACAAACAACAACTATAAACTTGGACAATACATGAAAACCTAACTAACTCAAGGTAGTAGAGAGTAAACAAAAGTAGTAAACAAAAGTAAAAAAAAAAAAAAAAAAGTAAGTGGAGGAGAATTGACATGAGGAAGAAATAAATGTTCCTATTTGAGCTTCACATTTTTTTTCAGCTTGTACCCTGAGGATAGGCTCCAGTTTTCACCATGTGGGATGTTTAATGTGGGGGTAGAAAAGCTGCAGCCTCACAGACTTGAAGAAATGGAAGTAAAAATTTAGGAAAATCACAGCAGCTAGAAAGTGAGAGAGGAAATCCAAGAGGGAGAGTGTTGCTGTTTAGGCTCCCCATGTAATGTGGATAATCTCTGCCCAAACCATGGGCTGAACAATTAACCTGATATGCTGAAGGTATATTCCAAGAACTTTAGTGAAGACTGAAGAACTGAAGAGAAATTTTAGCTGCTGTCCACCTTGGTGAAGACAGAGTTTGAAGTTTGAGTTCAGTCAAGCTAATTGCCTATTTTTTAAAACCAATATTCTTCAGTGGAACATAGCAAATTTCTGAATCTCTACAATTCATTATTCAGTGTCCAGTATGTAATCCAAAATTACATAGCACAGAAAGAAACAGAAGTAACCAATCATGAAAAGGAAAGACCACCCCCCAAATGACAGAGATATTGGAAATGATAGACAAAAAATTTAAGGTAGTATTTAAAATTATGCTGAAAAAAATATGTGTATAATGAATAACAGGATAGGAACACCCCACCGAGAATTCAGAATGAAATAAATATAAAGAAAAAAATAATTTTATAAACCTAACATGAACTGTTTTTTTTTTAATTCACTAGATCAGATTAATAACAGATTCATACTGAAAAAAGAATTTGTGAATTGATTACTGATCAATGGAAACACATTATCCAGTCTTTAGAAAAAGTATAACAATATAGAAAAATAAACAGAGCCTCAGGAACCCATGGGACAATATTAAAATATGTAATGTTTTATGTCCCAGAAAGAAAGAAGAGAGAAAATGAAGCGTAAAATTTATTTAAGAAATAATGGCTGAAAATTTCCCCAGTGTGATTAGAGATATAAATTCACAAATTCAACAAGCTTAGGCAACCTCAACAGAATAAATATAAAGATAATCATATCAAGACCCATCATAGTCAAACTAGTGAAAATCAAAGCAATGAAAAAAATCTTAAAATCGATTAGTGAAAAATGAAAAATTACATAAAGGAGAACAATGAATCAAATGTAGCTACCATCTTATTAAAGGTTATGGTAGACAGAGGATAATGAAATAGCATCTATAAAATACTGAAAGAAAAAAACTGTCAATCCAGAATTCTATACGTAGCAAACATATTCTTCAAAATAGAATCAAAGCAAAGGCATATTCTGTTAAAATAAACTAAAATA
Source organism: Aethalodelphis obliquidens (assembly GCF_003676395.1). Taxonomy (NCBI): domain Eukaryota; kingdom Metazoa; phylum Chordata; class Mammalia; order Artiodactyla; family Delphinidae; genus Aethalodelphis; species Aethalodelphis obliquidens. The sequence goes on from NW_020837996.1 coordinate 9,170,486, forward strand.
ATTATCCCCAACAGACTTGAAGTGCAACAAAAGCTAGAGAAAGTTTTTCAGACTGAAGAGAAATGATACTAGATGAAATAGATGAAATCTTAGAATTTCAAGAAAGAATAAAAAGCATCAGAAATAATGGATATAGGTATGTATTTTTTAAAAAAACAGTTTTTCTCAAGTTTTTTTTAAAGAATAAATATGACTATTTAAAATATCAAATTCAATATTACATTAATGATTTTATGATGTCTATAGATGTGATATACATAAAATTATAGTGTGAATATTAGAAAAATAGAATACATTTTCCTACGTATTTGAACCTTTCCTATATTTTAAAATACTGGTACAATATTAATGTTAAATAGACTATAAAATGTTACAGAAGCATACTGTAATCTTCAGAGCAACTCTAAAAGATGAATGCAAAGATATATGTATAACTGAATCACTTTGCTGTACACCTAAAACTATCACAATAATGTAAATCAACTATACTCCAATATAAAATAAAAATTAAATTAAAAAAATGAATGCAAAGATAGTTACATAAAAGTAAAATTCTAAAAAAAGTTAGCCCAAAGTAATGCACGTAAAGATAAATAAAGAAACAAGGATAAACCAAAAATATGTAAAATAAATTAAAAATGTAAAACAAAACAATTCAATGTAAAACAAAAATGTAACATCTCATCTAAATTAAAAATGACACGTTAATGAACAAACACTGCAATTAAAAGTTAGATTTTTTGGTGTGTGTGTGGCATGCAGGCCTCACTGTTGTGGCCTCTCCCGTTGTGGAGCACAGGCTCCGGACGCGCAGGCTCAGCGGCCATGGCTCACGGGCCTAGCCACTCCGCAGCATGTGGGATCCTCCCGGACTGGGGCAGGAACCCACGTCCCCTGCATCGGCAGGCAGACTCTCAACCACTGCGCCACCAAGGAAGCCCCAAAAGTTAGATTTTAATAACACAAAAAAGCAAGGTCTGAATATATTCTCTACAAAAGACAAACTTTATGTCCATTCACAGATATATTGAACCTCACTAGATAGGGAAAAAATATAACATGAACATCACATGTATATTGTATGCAGAAGAAAGCTGCAGAGCTCTATGAATATTTTCAATGCTTTCAGCAAAATATTATGACCAGAGATATATAAGGAGTTTTTCTTTAATTGGGGTATAATTGCCTTACAATGTTGTGTTAGTTTCTGCTGTAGAACAAAGTGAATCAGCTATATGTATACATATAGCCCCTCTCTCTTGAGCCTCCCTCCCACACCCCCTCATCCCACCCCTCCAGGTCATCACGGAGCACCGAGCTGAGCTCCCTGTGCTATACAGCAGCTTCCCACTAGCTATCTATTTTACACACAGTAGTGTATATATGTCAGTGTTACTCTCTCAATTCATCCACCCTTCTCTTCTCCCCCTGTGTCCACCAGTCCGTTCTCTAAATCTGCAACTCTTTTCCTTTAAAAAAAAAGGAGATTTTAAAATGACGAATAGTCAATTCTCCAGTAAGATATAACAATATATATTTGTATTTGACTAATAATAGACCTTCAATATATGTAAAGTAAAAATTAACTAAATTAAAGAAGTAAATGGACAATTCCACAATCATAGTTGTAGATTTTAACATACCTTTCTCAAAAATTAAAAGAACAGTTAGACAAAAAGAGGAGAGGTACAGAATATTTGAGCAATGCTATCAGGCTACTAGACCTAATGGATATTTGTAGAACACTTTACCCATAAAATAGAAAAATACATATGCTTTTCAAGTACAGAGGAAACATTAATCAAGACACATGATATTTTGGGTGATAAAACATACTCAATATATTTAATGACTGAAATCATACAGTATAAGTCCTCTGGCAAAAATTAAATTATAAATAAAAAATAAGATGTCTTAAAAAAAATAAAACCCAGATACTTGGAAATTAAAGAATCCATTTTCAAATAAACCGCTGATCAAGTAATAAATCACATGGGTAATTAGAAAATATATCTTACTAAGTCATTACAAAAATATATCAAATTATGCAGCTAAAGCAGTACTTGGAGGACATTTTAGAGCATTAAATGCTAATATTAGAAACTAAAGTCTAAAATCAATAACCTAAGATTAATCTTTAATAAGACTGAAACAGAAGAATAACAGAAGCCCAAAGTATGTAAAAGATAGGAAAAAAAAAAAGAACAGAAATCAATTCAGTTAAATATAGCAAACAACAGAGAAAGTTTTAAAAGTCAAAAGTTGGTTCATTGAAAAAACTAGTGAATTGGATAAACACCTAGCAAGTATGATGAAGAAAGGAGAACACAAATTGCCAGTGTTGAAAATGAAAGAAGGGTTATCACTAGATTCTACAGATATTAAAAACGATAATAAACGACTTTATGTCAAGGAGTTTGACCACTTAGGTAAAATAAACACATTTTTTGAAAAACACAGCTTACTAAAACTAAGAAGAAAAAACAAAGAGTTTGAATGCCTTATGCCTATTAAATAAATTGAACTTTTATCGAAAACTTCTTATAAAGTCCAAACCCAGATGATTTTACTGTTAAATGGCATCAAATATTTAATGAAAAAATGTTTCAAAAATTACTAGGCTTATACAAATTCTTTCAGAAAATAGAACAGGAGAGACTTCTCAATTCACTCTTCAAAGACAGCCTAATCCAATACCAAAACTTGATATAGTATTTTTTTAAAGGAAAGAAATTTAGAGACTAATGTCTTATAAACAACACACTATCAAATCAAATTCAGCAATATATAAGTATGATACATCATTTCCAACTGGCATTTATCCACAGTGCATGATGGTTAATTTAACATTTACAAATTAGTGTAATTAAACATGTTAACAATAATTGAAAAAAACTGAAGGATCATTTCAGTACATGCAGACAAATAATTAAATATTCAACTTAATTCATGATAAAAAAAAACAATGTGCAAACTAGAAAAATAAATTAACTTCCACATTATGAAAAGGAACATCTTCAAAAATCCTATGGCTTACATATTTGATGCTTAAACATTAAATGCTTTCATCCTAAGACTGGAAACAAGCTATGCCCAGTCTCATAATTTCTATTCGATTTTGTACTGGAATGTCTATTGTAATATGGCAAACAAATAAATAGTATAAAGAAGAAGTAAATTTGTCTTTATAAACAACATAAAATGATTCCTTTTATAGAAAATCTCAAGGAAGCTACAACATACCTTTTAGAACTAATAAGTGAATTTAGCAAAGTCACAGTATGTTAAGTAAAAATAAATCAATTATATTTTCATACATGAATTGTATATTATTTGAAAATAAAATTCCAAAGGTATTCCATTTATATTAGCATCAGAAAACAAAATGCTTAGGAATACATTTATCAAATACATGCAAGACTTTGACAGTGAAAACTCAAAAAGAGTGGTGAGAGAAATTTTAAAAGACCTAATTAATGGAGAGATATTCCATGTTTATGGATTAGAAGACAATATTGTTAAGATGTCAATTCTCCCTAAATTATTCTATAGAATCAAACAGTTTCAATCGTAATCCCAGTAAGCTCTTTTGTAGAAGTTGACAAGTTACTCCTAAAATTCATGTAGAAATTCAAAGTAACTAGAAGGTCCAAAGCAATATTAAAAACTAAGAACAAAGTGGAACTTGTACTACCTGCCTGCAAAACTTATTACAAAACTTCAGTAATGAAACAATTAAGGAATGTTAAATAAGTCAGTGGAATAGTATACAAAGCCCCTACTTGTATATTCTTGCTTGGTTTTGAAAAAGAGGACAGAGCAATCCAATCAAGAATGGGATGTACTTTCACCAAAAGGTACAACAACTAATTGATTGTGCAAAAAACAATCCTCAAATCCTACCAAACACTCTTTACAAAAACTAATTCACATTGGGGAGTAAGCCTAATTATAAAAGAATAGGAAGGCATACACTTCATGTTGTTTTTCTGTTAGGAAATCACCTCTCTCTCATTCCATCTCATCTTAGTGGGCCTGCCATTCTGTTATTCATGATACCATGTTGAAGCCGTGGGCATGTGACCTGGACTAACCTTTCAGAATACGCATCCCTCTTGCCAAAGGGATTTGTTCACTGAGGAGCATGTGGCTCAAACCTTGGCAAATGTTGTCTCCCCCTCCTCCTCAACTTCCCTTAAGCTCTGAATACTGTATACTTATAAAGATGCTTACTTATATGTCTGCCTATCTACCTACCTACCAACCTTCATACACATTTTCAGTTGAAAGCAGACACAAGAGATGAGAACACAGAAGGCATTGTTTGGGCCCCTGCATACAACTCTGCCTAAAACCCTCTGTATACTTAGCCTTCCCAATAAGTACATGTGCTTCTTGATCTATTCTGAGATGATTCTCTCCCTGGCATCTCTAAGGGTACTTATTAATACAAATAAGAAGATAGAAGTCAAAAGGAAAAACATGATCAAATGTAAAGCAGTATGAAAGAGAATATTATGTGCAGAGTACTGTGCAAATAGGTGTGTGAGGGTGGGGAGAGCAGGAGCAAGTGGTTTAAAAATGAGCCTAGACAGGCAGATTACAGGAAATTTGTGAGGGGTTCATTGTATCATCTTGGTTATCATGAATGCCATCACTAGAAGAATGACACAGTCAGACCTGTACTTTGGGAGGGTAACAGTAAAGGCAGCTTCTAGAATGGATTTGAATACCTGTATAGGAGAGCTTGCAAGTGCATGAGGGTGCATCATTAGGAAAATGCTGTAGTAGTTAATTAGAGATGAGCTAATTTAAATGGTAATGACAGTGGAGGTAGAAATGAGAACAGTGATAAAAAAAAAAAAAAAACACCAATAACTGAGGGACTTCCCTGGTTATCCAATGGGGAAGACTCCATGCTCCCAATGCAGGAGGCCTGGGTTCAATCCCTGGTGGGGGAACTAGATCCCACATGCATTCTGCAACTAAGAGTTTGCATGCCACAACTAGAGTCTGCGTGCCGCAACTATGAGCCCACATGCCGCAACTAAAAGATCCCACATGCCGCAACAAAGATCCCACGTGTCGCAACTAAGACCCGGCACAGCCAAAATAAATAAACAAATTTTTAATAATAAAATTTAAAAACCTGAAATCAGAGAGGCTGAACTTTGTGAAAATCTGTAGACTGTTGAGTGAGAGGAGGACCAATCATCATTTTGAGATGTCTAATTTGAATAACTTAGTGGTTGGCAGAACCATTAACCAGAAAAGGAAACGCAGATGTGTCAGGAAAACACACTAAAGCATAATCATAGCATTTCCCTTTTCCCTCTTTTCTCTCTTCTTTCCCCAACCTCCACAATAATTACTGTTTTTATTCTTGTTATGATTATTATCATCATCATTTTAGAAGTAGAAGCTTAATTGATTTTTTTATTGAGATGTATTTCATATAACATAAAACGTACATTTTAAAGTGTCATGTCATTGCTTTTAGTATACTTACAAAATGTGAAAGGAATCATCACTATCTACTTCCAGAATATTTTCATCAACCCATAAAAAGCCCCATACCCATTAGAAGTCATTTCCCATTCATCTCTCTCCTAGCCCTTGAGAATTACTAATCTTTTTCTCTCTATGGATATGCCTATTCTGGAAATGCCATAAAAATTGACTCATAAATCTATGACCACATGAGTCTCCCTTCTTTTACTTGGACCAACATTTCACTCTTTTTAATGGCTAAATGTCTTCTACTGTATGGATATACCATGTTTTGTTCATCTACTCATCAATTGATGGGCATAATAAAAAAGACAGTCAATAATAACAAGTGTTGACAAGAATGTAGAATAATTGGATCCTCAACAATTAATGCTGCAATATAAAATGGTGTGGCTGCTTTGGAAAACAGTTTAGCAGTTTCTCAAACAGTTAAATGGAGTTGCCATATAATGCAGAAAATATACTCCTAGAAAATATACTCAAGACAATTGAAAACATGTGTCCACACAAAAAACTTGTACATGAATGTTCACAGCAAAATTATTCATAATAAGGAAAAAGTGGAAATGACCCAAATGTCCTTCAACTCACCAGCTTTTGAGACTTGATAATGATAAGCTTGAAAAGGTATATAGTTTCTCTTTTTAAGGAATCAAAAAAAAGAAAATCAAATGTGATCTACAAATTATAGAGATACATTCAAATGAATATAGGATGAATCAAAGTGAAAGAAAACAAATTCTTGCCTAACAACTCCTGGAATGAATAGGCCATCAGAGAAGTAGATGGAAGGGGACAATCTGTGTTATGCTGTTGCTTGTTACGTAATATCACTTCCCTTAGCACCCTTTAAAATGACCTAATGATAAATCATACCTTGTAAGACCTTTGTTTCCACTTTAAAATGGAGACCACCCTTACGCTTATTTCAGAGGTTTTGACAATATATGAAAATTGTTTATCAAATTGTTAGTATAATTATTCTATTATAGTGATGCATTAGCATTATCCTTTTTAATGTTATCATCCTATGCATTGTAGCCAAAACAACAGATAGTAGTCACATAGAGTGGGGGTTCCCGGCCCACGGCCTGTTAGGAACTGGGCCACACAGCAGGAGGTGAGTGGCAAGTGCGCCAAGCTTTATCTGCTGCTCCACATCGCTCACATTACCACCTGAACCATCCCCCCACCCCACCCTGTCCGTGGAAAAATTGTCTTCCATAAAACCTGTCCCTGGTGCCAGACAGGTTGGGGACCACTGACATGGAGGATCTCACTAAGGGGGAGATATCACTGCTTTGTGATAGTCCTGATATCTTTACATCTTTCACAACATACTGCAATTCAGAAAACCAGTTCTTGAATTTCATGGTATTTTCTGACAGAGCTCTTTTCAGGAGAGAATAAAAATGTAATGTTGAGTCAGGGATATAGGCATAGAGCCAATCTCCTTGAGGTAAATTAAATTAAATACTGTGCATGTTGCCAGGTGGCCCAGCACTATTCTATCCCAGGACTCTAATGATCCACAAGTTTGAATGTTTATTAAGACCCCCTTGGAAAAAACTTTCTGTGGACATCAGTGGAGTCACATTACAAAGCAAGGCATCTTGGAAATTTCTCTTAATTTTTGCCACTAATATTGGATTGGAAACAAAATTTCAGGAAAATACGTTAGTACATTAAAGTATGCACTTTAATGTAATTTACAAACTTGCATTTTAGAGCATCATGCAGAAATAACAGAAATAGAACAAGTGAAAAATGACACTTATGAGCCCCAAGGATGCTTCAAATGTAGTTTGATTTAGTTCCAGAAGATGTCTTCTCTGTAGCCTGAGTTGAAAGGAATCACTTCTCTTTTAAGACCACATGTGAAAAAATGAATTATAATATGGAAAATAGTACTACAACAGGAAGGTGTAAAGAGAAAGAAAGGATGCTAGAAATAGATGAATTTAGCTTGAGGAAACCTAATTAATTACAGCAACTGACCTATAGATTCTTATTACATTTTTAGACCAAGCACCCTTTTAATAGATTAGGTACCAAACATTTAGCAATCATGTGTTACATAAATTTTGACTGCTCCCATTCCAAAGATCTAACTCACTCTGGTCAACAACAGCAAACAGCCAACATGTATACTTTATCCTCTCAGAACACACCTGGAAGAATCAACAGTTCTTAATCTGCTCCCTGGATCTTTAATTCTAGATTTTTTCATGAAATTAACAATCGATAGTTAGATCCCAGTGCTCTCTGCTCAGTACTCTGTAACAACCTAACTGGGAAAAGAATTTGAAAAAGAATAGGTACATGTGTATGTATCACTGAATCACTTTGTTGTACACCTGAAAAATAACACAAGTGTTAATCAGCTGTAATCCAATATAAAGTAAAACGTTAAAAAAAATAGTTGAACCCCAAATTTCGGGCCAAAATTCTATAATAATATTTTAATAGTTTAAAAATATAAAATTCAAATATTAGAGTAATTTTTACTAATTTATATCAATTGGAAATCAATGCCTATCAAACTAAGAAAGGAAAATAATATGTGCGAAGTCTAGTTAAGTTCAGTATAGCTCCTGAGAATGAGTGAACAAATTAAGATTATTTTTACTACTACTACTGTTCACCCTGGGCCAATTTCTTCCCAATTGAGGGCAATAGCTTCCTGGTAGAAACCCCACAATAGTTTGGGCCTCCCCACTCCAGTCTGTTTTTCACATTGTATTCAGAGTATTCTGGTATCAATGCAAATCTTACAATGTCAACTCTTAATGGCTTGCCCTTTTCTTTAGAATAAAGCCCTAACATTAAGGTAGCCTACCCAGACCAAACTGGATCTGTCCCATCCTTTTCTCTAAAATCTCATTCCAGATGACCCTTTTATCCTTACTTTCTGAGCTCTAACCATACTGAATTTCCTTTCAGTTTCTCAACTCCTCATAGTATTTTCCTGCTTCAAAATATTTGTGCATTTTCTTTCATATGCCTAGAATCTTCTCTACCCCTCTCACCACCACCATCACTTGGTTACTAAGAATAAGTTTCTTATGCAGGTTTTAACATCAAGAACCACTTAGGGAAAATTTCTCTGACTTGCAGGACCAGATCTGGTCGTCTTACTATATAATCTCACGGCATCCCATACTTCTTCATAGAAGTATTTCTTCTGTATCTATTTTCATTCTGAGTTCCCATCTCTCATTCTTACAGTTATATGGTATAACTTGGAGTGACCAAAGGCATCTTGGAAATGCACTGAAGGGAAAGTTGTATTGAGGATACATGTAGTTTTGGTTTGGTGGAGCTTATTTATATGGTTTTCTGTCACTTCCATGACGGTCAAGTTATTCCTAATTGTCCATATGGAGAAATGGCTTCCAGTAATATCTCTATAGGGTACTGTGTCATAGTGACTTGAAAGTAAAGGGTAGATGTTATATGCTGAAATAAATGTGTTGTATAGAATCTGGCACCTGAAGTGTGTGGTAGTGGCGAAGGAACAAGGTTTGAAATATAAAGTCATAAGCCAGCCTGTGGAAAATTCTTCCAAACCTTGCATCTTAAATATAAAAGGTTTTCTCATATTTGGTAACACCCAAATATTTACATGGCATTGTCTACAGCAAGTTGTGATGCTGAAATAAGCTTTTTACAATTCAATGAGAAAAAAAATGATCAACCCTATTAGAAGAATAAAACGATCTTTTCATTACTCCTATAGAAAAAAAAATTACAAAATCTTTGTTATGTGAAGAGACATTCACGTAGTATTCAGTCAAAATTGGAGAAAAAAATACTATAAAAGTTAACTAATATAAAATGTTACAGTTTCTTTTTTGACTTTGTAATTTGACATCGGTGATAGTGGCCAGATTTTTACATATCTAACTGTGATTTCTTTGCTTTTTCTAAGTGTTTACTTTTTAAAACCTGATTTGTATTCGTGTTCTTAAAGAGGGCATACTCTAATTATATAATCTTAAGCTCTACTAAATATGGTTTATGCATCATCCTGTTTTAGTGCTGCATTTACCACACAGAACATGTCTGTCAATGGTTGACACTCTATAAGCAGTTATTGAATAAACAAATGACAATTTAACATTATAATTTATTCATTATATAGGGAAATTCTATGGTCATTGATTTTACTTGACTACATGTCCTCAGGTTTGAGAGAGCTGTTTGCTTTGAGGAAGTAGAAACATATCAATCTTTACACAGAATGGCTGTGTTAAATACTATATTCACTTACATATCATAAAATAAATTGTTTGGCTTGGATTTTTAACATTTATAATATGCTTCTGTCATCATTTTTTATCTCAATTTTTTCTTATCCATTACATTTTATGGTTACTTACTGTTTATGATCATTTTGAAAAAAAAATTTAAATGAATTCTATTTTAGACTACACAATGCCTACCACACTGTTCTTTTCCAATTCTGGTTACTGAAAAAGAAAAATTTATTTGAGCAGATATCTGCACACTCTCACTGACAACACTGTAACAGATCACCATCTCTACGGCGTTATCAATCAAAATAATATTTTAGCATATACCAGTTTCATTCATTCAGAAGACAAGGGGTAACACCACTAGCTTCAGTGCCCAAAGTATGTGACAAAAATGAGTAAATTAAGCATTTAAAAAGTACTTATTATGTTCCTTTTTTTTTTTTTTTTGGTGGTACGCGGGCCTCTCACTGTTGTGGCCTCTCCCATTGTGGAGCACAGGCTCAGCGGCCATGGCTCATGGGCCCAGCTGCTCCAAGACACGTGGGATCTTCCCGGACTGGGGCACGAACCCGTGTCCCCTGCATCGGCAGGCGGACTCTCAACCACTGCGCCACCAGGGAAGCCCTATTATGTTCCTTTTTACAGATAAGTAAATTCAAGCTCAAGTTATTTATTCTAAGAGCTGATAAGTGTAAGAAACTGGATCAGAATCTAGATTTTCCCATTAAATTTTCATCCACATCAATGGATTTTGATCATAATGAGGTTCTATAGTCCCAAGAAAGCTACTGTTTTTTTTTTAAAATAACATTTCATCCTCTATATTTAATTCCAACTGTTTATGGGTAAAATACCAGTTTTTGTCATTTATAAATAATCTTTGAACTATGATATAACAGTATCTTGGAAAAAGCTTGTGTCCTGCAATGATATTACTGATACTTCCTAAGGCAACAGATTCATGGGAACTGATTCAAAGGCAAGAGAATGGAAACCCTTTTTTTCTCTATGTTTTATGTAATGCAACTTTCCTCTACATTTTATTAAAATATTCTACATAGTTTTAAAAATACATAAACTGGAAAGAAACTGTGCTTCCTGTAAGTTTATGTTTGTTTGCATATAACAATGTTTAAAAGATTATGAGTGAGTGAATTTGCGAGAAGACTATATTGGTAATTACATCAAGCTTCATGAAATTTCAGTTATTTGCTTTGTGTGTATTGTTTGCACTTATTGTAACTGTATGTGAAGACATGATCTATGAAGAAAATTACATATGAATGATAACATGCTAAAAAATACCAGAACCTTCAAGAGGAGAATGATCAGGATTCCTGACTACTACTACTAGTACTACTTCTACTACTCCCAATTATTATTATTTACCATTTTCAAAGTACTAAATGAGAATTAGCTGTATTTTCCACCAAAAGTACCATTCCAAATGTGGGTGTATTACTTTGCAGAACCACTGAGTGCAAGCATGTTTAAAATTAACTTTAGTTTTTGTAGGGATAATATACCCTCATTTTTTTTTTTCATTGGCTCCACAGTCAGGGAGCATTCAGAGAATGCTGGTTAATAAAAGGGCAAGATGGAATATCTAACACTGTTGTATCTGTAATGATCCACTCCTCTCTGCTTTTAAAATGATCATTTGGTAACCAGACAACAGTTTACTATATTAGGAATCACTGTGGTGAGATCTCTTCACTAGTGTTCATTTGTAAGGTAGTTGTAATTGCCTTGGCAAAGGAAAAATCAACAAAATAAAAATGCAACCTACAAAAAGGAAGAAAATATTTGCAAACCATATATCCAAAAAGAAGTTAATATCCAAAATATACAAGAAACTCCTACAACTCAGTAGCAAAAGACCAAATAACCTGATTTAAAGATGGACTTGAATAGACATTTCTCCAAAGAAGATATGCAAATGATACTTTTCTATATGAAAGGTAAATGAAAAAGTGCTCAACATCACTAATTGTCAGAAAAATGCAAATAATAACCACAATAAGATATCACCTCACATTAACTGGGACAGCTATTATTTAAAAAATATATATAGTAAGTGCCAGTGAGGATGTGAGAAATTGGAACTCCTGTACACTGTTGCTAGGAATGAAAAATGGTGCAGTCACTGTGGTAAAAAGTATGGAAGTTCCTCAAAAAGTTAAAAATAGAACTATCATATGATCCAGCAATCTCACTTCTGGGTATCTGAAAGAATTGAAACCAGGATGTCAAAGAGATACTGCATTCCCATGTTCATTGCGTTATTCACAAAAGCAGAGACATGGAAACAACCTAAGGATCCATCAATAGATGAATGAATAAAGAAAATGAGGTATATACATACAATGGAATATCATTCAGCCTTAAAAAAGAAGGAAATCCTGCATATGTGACAATGTGGAAACTGGAAGATATTATGTTTAGTGACACAAGCAAATCATAGAAGGACAAATACTGCATTGTTCTACTTATATGAGTTATCTAAAATAGCCAAACTCATAGAAACACAGAGTTGAACAACTCATAGAAACACAGAGTAGAACACACACAGAGTAGAACAAACAAAGAATAGAACAAACACAGAGTAGAACAACAAAACAACAATGGGGAGTTGTTTTTCATATGGGTATAACTTTCAGTTATGCAAAATGAACAAGTTCTAGAGATTTGCTCTCCAACATTTTCCCTAGAGATATCAGTTCTGTATTGTGCACTTTTAATAATTTGTTGAGGTCTGATCCCTTGTTAAGTGGTTTTATAAAGAGAGAGAGAGAAAAAAAAGAAAGAAAGAAAGAAAGGGGGGAGGGAGGGAGGGAGAGAGAAAAGGAGGGAGGGAGGAAGGAGGGAAAGAGGAAAAAGTTGCAGTAGAGAAAAAAATTGCCATGTCCTTTCCCTTCTATTCCTGTTTCCTGGGAATCCTTATTGTGGAGGGAGTATGTGGACTTTTGTGCAGTTATTTTGTACTAATCTAGTCAATTATCAGAGGATTTGTGGGAAACTGACAAAACTGCAAACTCTGAGTCCTGCATCCAAATAGAAGGAAAAAAATCTAATGTAGCTCTTGAACTTGGAGGATCTGACTCGATGCTAATGTACACAAAAATAAGATTAGCTGAATGAGCCAAGAACTACTTTTTTTTTTAAACTGTGAACATTTCCATCCTTATATTCAGCAAATTGTTGAGTAAACTAAATTACACCCTCAGCTTTCTAATATAATTATAGTAATAGTATTATGCATTTCTGAATTCCATAGCAATTTATTTCTAGAAATGCTCTGTAAATTAATGTGATACTAACTAGGGATGTGAGTTCAAAAAAGTTTCCTCTCAGATTTCTAAAATGAAGATTCAACTCCTCCGAAATCAAAGCCTGTCTTTTAAGCAAACAAAGTGAACAGACACCAACCTGGGTAAATTTGAGGGCGAACAGATGGCTTCTGTGTGACATAAAATACTATCGTTACAGAAATATGCAATTTTAATATTAGATCTTCCTTGTCAAAATGAGTTTGGAGAACCAAACGGAGATAGAAGACAATGAAGTTTTATCTCTAGAAATCCATTTAATGCAACATGACCCAGGCCCTGGAAAAAAATATGGGCAGGGGAAATTTATTTCACTAATAGTTCTATATGTTTTTCATTCTCAGATTAGATACTGATAATGCTGGAAAAGAGAGAACAAAACTAGAACAGTGGGAGATAAAGCACAGGCAATTTTTTGCTTGGTTCTACCTTGTCCTCAAGGGTAGAGAAACAGGATAAAGGAAAGAAAGGTCTAGAAACACTGTCTTGGAAGAGAAGAACTATCATAAATAAATTGTACCTGCATTAAAATTACACTTCAGTCTCTGCCTAGCTCAAGGTGATGAAGGTAGCAGATATATTTTTAAAACCACAAAATATACCTATGGCAAACTCAAAGACCAAAACAAGCGGTATATTTTCTTGACTTACAGAAGTAGTTCATGCATATTCATGTTCCTTTAAGTCTTCCAAATGAGTGAATAACAGGCAGTTCTGTAGTAATTACTGAACTCCAATATTTATAGAAAACTGACCACCATGAATACATAATTATTCTGTTATGTCCACTCTAGTAAGTAGAAAGACGGTCTATTCATTTACCATGACATAAAAATCTTGTTACCTTCCTCACCATGCAGAAGTGAACCAAAACACTTGGTGAGGAAATCTGTGAGTAGAATTCCTATCTTAGAGAAAATATATCTGTATGAGATTAATATACTTAATTTGAATGAAAATGTTCATAAATGTATAATTTACTTCATTAATAGAACTGGATTTGGCTTAAAATAGAAGGATTTTATAAAGTATCTTGATGGAAATAGACACATTTATTACTCTCACAAACTTCACTTTGAAAATCTGAGTGTTTGTGACAATGTTGACATTTCTTTATAAGAGTAATTACATATTTGATTGTGTCATTTATTCTTGATGGAGTGATGGGGGCATTATGATTACAATCTTGAGTAGGAATTGGAAGGGTTTAGCAAACTTATAATAAGAATTATTGCTCTTAGATTACTTTATCAAAATAAATTAGAGAAAAAGTAATGGAAATTGACATTTTTATATATTACTTCAAAATTAAAATTGATGGGTATTTGTTAAAACAAAAAAAAAAAAGGATGTGATTTGTAAACATCTTTTTTATTTTTTTGGAAGGAATGTTCCAGTTATTCATGTCACATGTAGTACAGTTGGCAGAGATTTTAGAAAAGCTGAATAAAAAAATTCACTTTTTAAAATACGTAAACAACTAACTACTAACCTTCATATACCATTTCCTGTGTGCCTGCCACTGTTCTTAGTGCTTTGTGCATGTAACTTTAATTATTAGTTGAATCCTAAGATGCAGGCTGTATGATTACTCATTTTATAGATGTGGACACTGAGTCACAAAGAAGTACAAAGACTACTCAAAAGCCACACAGCTGAACAGAAATTCAGGCCTCAGCAATCTGGTCTAGAACCTGAGTGTTTAACCAGGATGCTTAAGGACTTCTCACATTTTCCCACAGCACAGCTTCAATGGACCAATGATTAAACAGAAGACAGAAATGCAAACATAAGTGGCCCATAAGACAGAGCAACTCTACGATGGTTCCAAATGGGAAAACAGAGACTTATGACAACCTTCAAACCTTCAAATGTCTAATAAAATTCCTTGATATGGTCTGTCTCTTAAATTCCACTGCAATCTTTGGTACAAAATAAGCTACAAGTACTATTATTAGATCCATGTTATAGATAAGGAAACTGAGGCTTAAAAAGGTTAGTCAACTTGACCTAGATTACACAGTAAGTGTTAAAGCTCAGAATTAAAACAGGATTGCAAATCCACTGGAGAGCGGGCACTCTTAGCCACTATGATACATACCTTTTTGCAAATCATTTCATCTTTCTGATCCTTATTTCTCCTCAGTATTGGGAAAATATTAATTTAGATTATCTCAATATTTCATGCTGACATTTCCATAGTTACAAATGTCATGTACTTAATGACCACTTGGGACCGTTTATTTTGTGGCAACCTTGCAAAGGGACGCCCTCGGTTGCAAAGGAGAAGTGTGTAGGTGGACTTACTGACAAAATTCATTTCTATCAGAACACCCACATGAAATGCTCACCCTAATGAGGATGGTACATAAAAATAAAAAAACCAAAGAACTAAGTCATGAAATGTTTTGTAATCTCATATCTATTTCTCAAAATAGAAAATATTGATATTTTGGAAGTTTAATTTCTTCAACTATATTTAAAATCTCATTGATGTTTTGTCTTATTAGAGGTAACAGTGATCTAGAAGTCTAGGATTCTATCAAGGCTTTGATTTTCATTTGGTGATTTTGGAAGTTAAAGATTTTGATCAAGTGTATTAAAATTTGTGTTAGATACTCTTCTTTTTTACTCTGTCTCTGTCTCTCACCTTAAATTCGGTACAATCTATTACAGAGCTTTAAGGGAAAAACTAGACGGGAAGTGAAGAAATACTTCCAGGGTAATATAGTAAGTTAAGAATGAGTACTTGTTGGTCATTTTTCTAAAGTCAACGTAAAATATGTTGAATTCCTTTGAGAAAACAACTGCGTAAAAGCAAGGGCTATTATATCTTTAAGCACGTAATTTACTTTATAAGTGTAAGCACATGCATATTCACCATCCTATGGGAATAAAACAGAACATGTACACTAGGGAATTTTGTTTCATTTCAACAGAAAAGTGTAATATTGTGATATATCCAAATTATTCATTACAGAAAAAAGTCTCCAAATAAGACTGGAAACACATAGAGTTCTTACAGTCAACACTGAAGGAAGTATTTCAATGCATACTCTTTGACAAATGGTGCCAAAATTTCAGCTATTTGTTTTACATATAGTAAAACTGGCAAATGAAGATTTTGGAAAAGCTGAATAAAACATTTCACACATTGTCTTAAATAGTTTTGTAGTTGTGTGTTTTATTTATTCATTCTATGTATTTCTCTACCTAAACATGCATATAGACAACCTCAACCACTTTCGTTTCAATATTTCACATCATTTGTTTTTCCTTTTCATTTCAATATCATAAAGTTATACAGTCATCCATCCCACTCCTAGGTATCAATCATATTGCAGTCTCAAATATCATTACGTATTATAAAATAAGGAGAGTCACGCTCCATGTTGTTTATCCATACCGAACACGTAAATCTTGCTGAGGAAAGTAAATACTATGTAATGTTCATTAATGTTTTATAATATGTGATTAACATATTGGTAATACATGTGATTCACTACTTTTTTTAACCACAGAAAAATAATTATCCATGAGAAAGGGGAAAAAAAGAGAGATGTGAGATGCTTCAAAGTGTTTATTATTATCTTCTTTAGTAAGTCTATGAATTTGAAAGAAACAAAAAATTATATTAACATTAGTAATAATAGCCAAAATTTATTAAGGACTTCTATCAGGGCTTGTATTAAAACCTTTAAATGTTTAAATAATAACATTTATTCCTTACAATGGACCCAATGAGGTATTTACTACTATTTAGAGAAATAACTTTATAAAAAATAAAAGTAAAACTGAAGTAGATTAGGAAACTTGTTTAAAGTTACACGAATTCATGAAGAGAGTTGTGATTCAATTCAAATTTCTATGAATCCAAATTCTATGCTTTTAATACACTTTTAGTTAAAAAACATGTAGATAAATTAAATAAGCCTCTTAAGTTCCTACTAAGTGTTAGTAAGATATAGTGAGCTATGGTAAGTAGAAAAAAGTAATAAATTTAAGTTATTGCTCTTTGATCAAATAGAGGTATTTGAAAATAGTTTAATGATATAAGATATGATTAAGTTTAAAAGTGAGTGATAAAATAATAAGTATTATAGACCTATTTTTAAAAACTAGGGAGCAGAACAGCTTATTTATTGGAGAAAATGTAGTTAAAATTATAATTTATAAGTAACCATATAGAAGTCTCAAGTTAAAAATCTATTAATAGTATACTGGAAGGGGCAGAAAATTTTTAAACTGTACTCTTCTCCATTATAGTGATGATGCTCATCTTAATACTGAATGTATTTAGATAACTAATAAATTTTCCAACTCAGAATACCTCTACTTAACGAGCATTACTCTGATCCTGAAATATTAGAGTATCTCACCAACCATCTACTCCCTGTCTCTAAGCAAGAATATACATCATAAAAAATTACATGTGTTCCTGCATAACTGTACTATCTGTAACTTAAGTTATTTTTCTTAATTTAACATGAGACATCAAGGTGTTTAACAAATGGAAATCTCTAGTGTTCATGGGTAACAAAACATATAGAAGAGAAACCTAGCTGAGAAGTTGTGAAGTGATAGCTCCTTCCCGCTTAACAATTTTTCTTAAAAAGGGAACATAATGGTTTTTAAGATGATGATAAAAAAAATGTTAAAAGAAGTTGAAAGAAAAACTATGTCACATAGGGGAGAAAGACATGGGCAATGTCCATGATTGTGAGTATGGAAATGTATAATGTGGTGTATAGATGTGATAGAATACCTTGTAGAGGACAGACAGACGCAGAGATTGAATGTGCCCCAAATAGGCATCTATCTAAAAACAGAATGTTGGTTAAACAAACAGAAGGAAGTTTAAAACAGAGAAGTGTGTATATAAAGTAGAAATATGAAAAGAGAAAGCAACAATGCTTCTATTTATTGTAGTTCATATTGTGTTGACCACCTATAATGTGACAGGCATGGTTTTAGGTGCCTGATATGACAGTGAAAAGAATAAAGATCCCTACCCTCATGAATAGTACAATGTAGCTGAAGAGAGACAATTTATTAAATAAGCAATGAGTGATAAGTGTTACAGAAATAATTTAAAATCATGTCAGTAGAAGGAGAGAGTACCAGGAGGCTACTTGCAATTAAGTAGGGTTAATAGACTGGGACTCGAGAAGGTGACTTGAACAAAGGGGCAAGGGAATTGAAGTAGGTGGGGTCTGATTCAAAAAGTAAAACACAGAAGGATAAAAACATTTCAAATAACTTAGAATGTTTACCTATGGAAGATAAGGACAGAAATGGGATTGGGGCATCAGTAAAAATTGAGTGAATGATTGAATGAATAGATGAATAAATAAATGGATGAAAGAATGAAAGAAACAAACAAACAAGAGGTAAACCTTTCACAGGATAATGATCACTGTGTGCTAGAAAATGAAGAACAGGATACTTCAATTTTCTGTCCCTGAAATCTAATCACTTCCCCTATCCCACCCATGAGGAAACAAGTGATACAGTCTCCATCTTAATAGTATTGGTAGATTTAGCAAACACAATAGGATACTGAAATTTTACCTTCAGATCAGTAGCAAATATAATTTATTTTTAGCATAAGTGTGGTTCATGCCTTATTTATCTGTTGTTTATAAATGATAATAAAAATATAAATAACAACATAGGAATTATTCATTGTTATCTGAAATTCTCATTTAACTGTATGTACTGTATTTTACCAGGCAAGCCTACACTCCAATGACTTTCCCATGCCATCCCTCGGTTTACCTAAATGTCTCCTAATCCCCTCTGCACATTTCATTCTATGTTATATGGAGGGGATGTTGGTAGTAATAGGAGGAAACTCTGAGAAACAATTTTGGTGCTTAGGAAAGGTTTATAAAAGCCTCATTTTGAGCTAAGCTTGATACTGAAGCAATTGTGGAGAAAAAGGAACACAAGCTTAAAAAAATAAATAGTAGACTTGAGTTGAATGATGAAATAGAGAAGGTCATACAATATTTAGCATACAATTTCACTTAGGTAGTAAATTTTCATGGGGAGGGTAGAGAATGTCATCACAAATTTCCTTCTCAATTGAAATACAGAAAGAACGAACTAGGAACAAATGCTGGATTTGGGAAGGTGTTTACTGATAATCTTATACAGCAGCACTGTCCAATATAAGTATAATGAAAACCACATTTGTAATTGTAAATTTTCTGTCACATGAGTAAAAA
This sequence comes from Aethalodelphis obliquidens, assembly GCF_003676395.1. Lineage (NCBI taxonomy): Eukaryota > Metazoa > Chordata > Mammalia > Artiodactyla > Delphinidae > Aethalodelphis > Aethalodelphis obliquidens. Next base: position 9,189,815 of record NW_020837996.1, read on the forward strand.
TAAACAGAAACGGGTAAAAATAATTTTGCTACTACATTTTATTTAACTCAATATATCCAAAATATTATTTCCACATGTAATCAATATAAAAATTATTAATGAGATGTTTTACTTTTTTGTACTGTTAAAAATCCAATGTGTTTTTTACACTAACTTCATATCTAAAATTGAACTAAGCCACATTTAAAGTATTTGACAGCCAAATGTGGCTAGTGGCTACCATATAAGACAGTGAAGGTCTAGAGAAGCAATACTGTAACTAGAATTAAATTTATATATAAAAAGACTGAAAGTGGTGGGGAATGTAAGGTTGTTAGTTATTAAAGAATTGATGAATCCATTTAATAGCAAGAGCTCTTAACAAATAGATATCAATGTGGTATATATCTCTGATATTAGAGAAGTAACCATTTTACTCTATGGAAATAGAAGTAGGAGTGAAAGTATATGTCTAGAGAAAAATGTAATTGAGAGGGACTTTCATTTCTGATTAAGAGACCAGCATAAAATATCTAGAGTAATTTACCACTAAAACACAATTAGATCCTGGCAAAAAGAAAACACACAGATGTTATGTGTAGTTTAGGATGTAGAAAATAAGGGAAATCTCTAGTTGTGATCCATGCCCACCTCTACTACAAGTAAAAACACCAACCACAAAAAGTTTCTTGAGCTGAAACCAGAGCAGGAAGTTAAGCATGAGAAAGTTCAAATTGCACTGATACCAAATACAAATGTAGCCACTGGTATCTGAATGGAAATCTTAGAGAATCAGAAACATGGAGGGTCTATACCTAAGCTCCTAATGTGAACCAGGCACCTTACAAGGGGACTAAAGTTGTCTTAAGTTAATAGATTTATAGCACCTGCTAATATCTGGCAAAAGCAAATCCTCTTTCTGAAAGAAAACATTGTGTTTTTAGATCCTAAGGATTTCTACAGGTTAAAGAATCATAAAATATACAAATATAAATCTTCAAAACCCAGATACAAATGCACACACACACACAAACACACGCACACACCCCATCTTGAAAATAAGTCTAAATCGAAACAAAAAAAAACACCAGATTCATACCACCATGAACTTTACATACTGAGGAAATCAAATAGAGACTATGATTTTGTCTGATTTAAATAAATAAAGCAATAAATGATTTATCATTAGTAACCATAAGATGTGAAAAAAAAGTATTCAAAAATTTAAGAATATTTTTGTTGAAACTGAAAGCTAAAGGATTGATTTAATAGCTAAATAAACAATGATGGAAGAAAAATAAGTGAGGTGGAAGATATATCAAAAGAAATTATCACTGAATTTATGTAGAGACTCGCAATGAGAACTACAAAATAGCAATCTAGTTTTTAGTCAAAATGAGAAGATAAATAAAATATCTCTACAGCTGAAAAATTATAAACATGTAAACATCTTGAGTCAAAGAAAAATCACAATACATATGTGAAAATACATAGTGTTTAACAATAAAGAAAATTTTTATATCAAAATTTTTATAATGCAGTGAAACTGATATTCTGAGGGAAATGTATGACTTAAGTCCTTATAAACAAAGGAAGGATAAATTTAAAGACTAATTAACCAATTTATGTTAGAAAAAAAGATTAACAGAAAAATCCCACAGTATATAGAAAATATAAGAAAATTAATGAAATTGAAACAAGTATACAATAGCTAAAATCAACAATACCTAAAATTAGTTATTCAAAAATACTGACCAAGAGGAAAAAAAATAAAGTGAGGAATAAAATATGGGTCAGAGTATAACTACTTCAGATACTTAGAATGATAATAAGAGAATATTTGAACAACTTATTGCCAATAAATATGAAAACTCTGATGAAGTAATTTCATAGAAACATAACTTTCCAAAACTAGATGTTGAAAAAATGCTAGACATACACAATTATCTTGGAATCATTTTAAAAAAATGAATCAGCTATTTTAAAATTTCCCAAGAGGAAAAAATCAAGTACAGATGTTTTTATAGATGAGTTCTAACAATATTTGATGGAATAAATCATTGCAATTTCATCAAAACTCTTTGAAATAACAGGGAAAAATGCCCAATTCATTCTATGATCAGTATATTCTTAATTCCAAAACTAGAAAATGACAATATAAGAAATAAAAATTCCAATTTAAAATCACTGATGAACACAGATGCAAAAATCCTTATGAAAATGTTAGAAGTTAAAGAGAACATTGTATAAACAATAATATATCACAAACAAGTTAGGTTTATCACAAGAATGCAGGGGTGGTTTTAAATGAGAACTTTATCAATGAAATTTACCCTGTTAATGAATTAAGGGAGAGAATAATATAATCATCTTAATAGGTACTGAATAAACATTTGAAAAATTCAATTAAAATTCATAATTAAAGCTATTAATATACTAGGCAGAAAAGGTCACCTCTTGAACTTCATAAAAAAAGTATCTGTGGTATAATAAAAATACATATTTTTCTGGAAGGAAATCCTGACACATGCTACAAGATAAACAAACATGAGGACAACATTATGCTAAGGGAAATAAGCTAGTCATAAAAAGACAAATACTTTATGATTTTAGCAAATGGGTAGTCAAGTTCATAGGGACAGAAAGTAGACTGGTGATTGCCAGGGAATTGGTGGGAGTGAATGAGGAATTGCAGTTTAATGGGTATAGAGTTTGAGTTTTGCAAGGTGAAAAAAGGTCTGGAGATTGGCTGCATAACAATGTATAGGTAATAAATACTACTAAATTATATATTTAAAAATAATTAAGATACAATTTGTCCCTGGTATAAAGTTTCAAAACTCTTGGAATTTCTTGAATGATATGAGTGTTTTTTTATGCTAATGAGATGGACTGTGCTGGGCCCTGTAGATAGCACTGGTTGCCAGAAAAAAAGTCACATTACTATAGTGCTGAAACATTCCTGGGACTGGAGATTGAGTTCAAACATATGATCAATAATTTAACCAATTGTGCTTATGTAATGAAACAAATAAAAACCCTGGACACTGTGGATTTGGAACATTCTGGCTGGTGAATATACCCATATACCAGGAATATGGTGCATCCTGACTCCACTGGGCCACAAGCTCCTGTGCTTCGGACCCTTACAGATCTTGTTCTATTTATCTCTTCATCTGGTTGTTCATTTGTATCCCTCACAATCAAAGTATAACTGTAAGTATAGTGCTTTCCTCAGTTCTGTGACTAGTAATTATGGAAACTAAGGGAGTTGTGGAAAGTCACAAATTTCTAGTCAGCCAGGCAGAAGTAGGGGTAGACTAAGGAACGCACCTGTGGCTGGCATCTAAAATAAAAATCTTCTCAATGGGGAACTTGTTCTTTAACTTGTGGAATCTGGTGATAACTGTGGGTAGTTACTATCAGAAATGGGTCAAATTGCAGAACACCCAATCAGTGTTAGAACTCTGGTATTGGAACAAAATATCTATGAAATATCTAGAGTAAATGTCTTTGTAATGGTGAAAGTTTAAAAACATTTCCTTTTGAAACAAGGACAAAACATAACTCATTAATTCTACTGAACATGGTCTAAATTGAGTAGTCAGCATGAAAGAAGAAAAAAATATGAGTATGGATTATAAAGACACAATAGACTCATTATTCCATAGACAATAAAAACGTAGACAGAAAATTCAAAATAAAATATAAGTTATTATGATTAAAGGCTGCAAAATAGCCTATACAAAACCAATATACAAGAATCAATTCCACTGTTTTTGACAACAAAAATATCAACATTTATTACATATCTACAAAACTGAGTAGAAAGACATACCATGTTCATGAATTAGAAGACTCAGTGTTATATAGATGTCAAATTTCCACAATCTTTTTATAAATTCTAAAGAATTCAACTTAAAATATCACAAGATTTTTTTTTAAGAAATTGAAAATCTGATTCTAAAATTTACATAGAAGTCATGGTAGGCAGAATTCTAAAGATATTTCCCCAACTTTTCCTGCTCTAATTCCTAGAACTGGAAATATACTGAGATATCATGCCTGTAATTACTTTACATGGCAAAAAGCATTTTGCCTATGTAATTAAGGTTACTAATCAATTGACTTCAACTCAATCAAAAAGGTGAATGTAACCTAATCACATGTGACATTTTAAAAGTGGAAATTTTTTTTCTGGCTGGTAGTACAAGAGGAAGGCAGAGATTTGAAGCAGGGGTGAACCGACATATTGTTCCTGACTTGAAATCAGAGAGGTTCATGTGGAAAGGATCTGGTAACAGTTGCTATGAGCTAATATCAACCCCCAGACCACAACCAGCAAAGAAATTGGAACCTGAGTCATATAACCACAAGGAAGTGATTTCTAGCAACAGTAAATACGAGCATAGAAGCAAATCTCCCCCCAGAGACTACAGGTAAGAACTGAGCCTGGCTGAGCCCTTGATTTCAATCTTAAGCAGGAAACCCAGTCATGTCATGCTGGACTTCTGAACTATAGAAATGTGAGCCAATAAATGGGTACTGTTTTAAGCCAATAACTTCATATACAACAAGGTAAACCTAATTTAAAGCAATAGTTCAAAACTCTGTAAGATACTTCAGAATAAAAAGAATAAAGTGACACTGGACTATCTCTACCAGAAATCAAGATAATTATAAAGCTATAATCATTAATAGAGTGTGGTCAGGCTACAAATAGAGCTAAAGAGAATTCTTAGAAACTGACACTTCGATATTTTGAATTTGCTTTATATTCCACGTGGTTTTGTATATCACTGGGGAAGGAGGATCTACTCAATAAATAGCACAGGAACTCTTGTTTATTCATACTGGGGGAAAAAAAAGAAATTAGATCTAATCTTCTTGATATACAGAGAAATCAACCCTAGATAAATAAAAATTCTAAATGTTAAAAGTCAAAACTGTAAATCTTTACAAAGATGTAGGAGAATACCTTTATGACCTCAGAGAAGGAAAGAAGTTCTCAAACAAAATCCACAGAACACCATAAAAAAATATATAAAGCAACCATGGTAAAACAACAACAGTGCATAAAATGTAGCTACCACAACTAAACTGTATATTCCTCAAAATGTTTCTTAAAGGAAAAGAAATAAAGCTATAAATGTTGGAATGTATTTGCAAAGTATAACTGAAAAACTATTTGTATTCAAAAAAAGAAATTTCAAAATCAGTATGAAAAACACTCAGCAAAATCAATATTTTTTTTAAAATAACAAATATCTTAAAGAAGGAAAACAATAAATGACAAAAATTAGATTACTTGACTGTAATAAAGAAGAACAAAATTAAAATGAAAACAATGTTGTTTTCATGCTTAAAACGTTTGCTTAGGCTTGGAAATTGAGAGATCACAAAAAGTGATTATCTAAATTTCGTTATTATAATATTATTATAATATTTGAGCTTTATATTTACTGATTTTCTGCCTATTATATTCACAAAAATTAAGAAATATGGCAATATCAAGTACTGGTCAGGCTGTCGGTCAACACGAACTCTTAATATAAATACTGCAGATAAGAATAAAAACTGATACCATTACTTTAAAAAAATAATTGAACATTATCTTGAAAATCTCGAGACTCATACTGTAAGGCCAGCAATCCCATCATAAAAATACGTCCATGCACCTTTTGCAGCTGACTCCCCATACAACTTATTTTGCAACATCACCTCTCTCTTTTCCTTCCAAAACTTTAAACACAAATATCTTCTCTCCGCCTTTGCTCATGTTTTTCCTCAGCTCTTCTTTGCTCTTATTTTTTTCTTTACTTTTCTCCTGTTTCTCTATATGCAAATCCTATATATGCTTTAGAAAAGCTCATAAAGGAAATGTTCATTTATTTATTCTTCCATTCATTCAAAAAATATTTACTGAGGAGCCACTATGTGCCAAGTATTTAAAGCCCAGCAGTACACTAGATAAGCATGCCTCTACCCTTGTGCTTCCTATTTTTCAAAAGGTGACTAGGTAGTTGGTGTGGAGACAGACAATAAACAAGCAAATGAAGTAAATTCAGATTGTTCTGAGAAAGAAAAGTAAACAGGATGAGTTGACCTGATAAAAAATAATTGTGGAAGTAGAAATCTGTATTAAATATATGTCCTGAGGAGCATCTCTTTCCTTAATATACTGAATTTCAAGTGTGTATGTATACATATGTATGTGTGCAGGTGTGTATGTGCACATATATACACACACAAGTATGCATGTGCACACAACACATTTATCTCCTATTCATGACTCTGTGTTTCTATATATCACAGTCCATGTTTGATTCATTACTTTATCATCCTCAGTATCCAAGTACCTTACTATGACACTAACAGAGCATGAATAAATGCTACCAGCTCAATAAAGGCTGCAGTCATCAACAGCTAAATACCTTTCTCTTTCATTGCCAAGGTTGTACTGCTTCAGGTAAGCTTGGGCTGAAGCTCCTCTGCCTTCTCCGCCATCCTCTATCCTGCACAGAAGCCTGATCCCCCTGTGTTCCTCTCTGTTGACTGGTATGGAGGACATGGACACTTTTCTGAAGAAATCTCTGTGACACCTACACAGACCTTGAGAATCTGAAGGCGGGTTATACATCAAGGTTGGGACCAGCAACTTCCAATCAGTGTAAATATAAAGAGAAAACATCTTACATTGTTTATACTACTTTGTCAAACAATAGAAAAATTGAAAAATGCTTAGGGTAAAAATAATTAAAATTTTTCTCATAAAGACAATCTTTGGCTCTAAATAATTCTCTGAATTTCTAATCATTTACATAGGAAATAGTCTTATATTTTAAAACCAGTACTGTGTTTTCTACAAGATTGTCAAGCTCTTGTTACGTGGTAGTAAAACTGTTTTTCAGAAGGTTGATACTAATTTACGTACACACCAGTTGTCCATGAGCCTGCCTATGTTTCTCCAAAAAAAAACACAGGGAGGATTTCATCTCTTAAATTTTTTTTCTTTTTGGAAAAAAAAAAAAGAGATGATTTATTTATGTTTTTTTTTTTTTTAATTTCCTTTCCCTTATATTATGACTGAAGTTGAGCTATTTTCATATGCTCATTATTCTTTTGCAGTTCTTATACTTTGAAATCTCTTTACCATTGTTGACCATTAAAAAAAAAAAGACTTTAGTGTTTTTAAAATTCTTTAATGTCTGCATTTTGGAAAAGTATTTCCTCATTTTGTTATTTATCATTTAATTTTTCTAATAATGACTTTTTGATGTATAAACGTTTGTAAATTTTAATTCAAGTATATTGATCTTACCCTTGGTGTTTGTTGATTTCATAATTTAAAAGTTTGTTTATGCTTAGAAGTCTACAGATCACAAAAATTATCCAAATTGTCATTTCATTATTATAAGATTTTAGTTTTACATTTACCCTAAATTGACTTTCCATTAATTTATCATTTTACCTTCTATGTTTCCCTGTTGAATATATTTTGGTATATGATGTACAATGAGGATCTACATTACTGTCCCCTCCTAAAGATAGCCAATATTTTAACTCCATTTATTAAGTAAACTTTTTGCAAATGGTTTGTGACCTTTTCTTAATTCTATATATATTGAATTCATATACATGTACCCACACATATGTTTCTGTGTTTTCTATTCAGTCCCATTTATCTGTCTGCATATTATTGTGTGTACTGCTGTTTCATGTATTGTGTCTTTATAGTATGTTCCAGTACTTATACTATGTTTCAATATGCTTAAAATGTATTTAAAAACACATTTTAAAGCATGTTTAGAGCCTCCTAAGTTATATTTCTCTTTCATGCTATGTTGGTTATTTTTTAGTGACTGATTTTGAAGAGTTGGTATTTTTGAAGAGTTGGTATTTTAGATAATTTTGTCTTTTTTTTTTAATTCTCTCTTCAACTAATTCACCTATTTATTTATTATCACTAGGAATTACAAGTATTTTTTAAACCTTTTGACAAATTTTAAAATAATAATGATTGTTAAGGTACTATAAAATAACGTAATAGCCCTAAAAATAAATCTTTAGCAAAGAATCACTAAATTAAACTTTATTCTTCTCTTATAAAACAACTTAATACTTGACTTATGTATCTACACCCATAAACAGGTCACTTGAAGCCTATGGTAAGTCTTGTAGTACCCTGGCATTCATACCCAGCATGTTTTTAAAACCACTAATATGCTACTCTCCAATATTTTTCCAATATAATGATTGTCTATAGGTGTGAAGGGAGGATTAAACAAAACTGAATGCTGATTAAATATTATGGGACCACAATTATGGGAAAAGAGTCATTGTTTCATACTTAGACCATTCCTAGGAACTGTGGAGAATCAAGTGGGAAAAGCTGTGGGCAGCGAATGAAACTAAGGAAAAGGAACTGGGAAAGATAGGAAAATGACAGAGGAGCAGAAAGGAATTGTAGATATAGGTAGGCATAGTAAAGGAACTGACGAGATGTCACCCCAATACTATCTGTGTCTTTCACAACTTCAGACATCCATGCCCATCCAAGGAGGGGGAGAGGATTGGAAAATCAAACATAGTACATTGTTTATGTAGATGTTTTATTCTAACAAGGAGTGCTTCATTTAAATATAATTCTGCTTGCTTTGTGCAAAACTGAAACTGATACATTTGTAAAGGTTTCTTTGTACTGTTTCTAATCTATAATTTAACAGATTTGTTCCACCAGAACAAATATTTGCTGAATGTTATAGAAATGGTTTTGAAAAGTATAATGTCAGCAAGATCGCCTCTGAACACAACAGTTGAAAAAGGCAGCACCTGTATGCTAAAATACACAGATCCACCCACAAAATGGGCAATGTTTCAGAGACAGTTAGTGCAGAAGCCACTCTTGTATTCTTATAAACACTGTTCTTTTTTCTGTCCTTAAGACATGTCCTCAAACTCTTCCTCATATTCTGCACAGCAAGGGGCATTAATCACACAAGTCTACGTGCCCATTTGTCCAGAATTGTTGCCTATGATCCATCCTTTGAATAACTTATACTTCTGACCTTTCTGATCAATAAGATGAACGATAAAGGCAAAGGCCTGTGGTTTGTATCTTCGTAGAAGTTGCCATCTCCTCTGAGTAGTTAAAATAAATAATTCCTTTAGTGTTATTCATTGCCTCCTGTAAGCGATATTTGTATGTGTGTGGGAGCGAGATGTACTGCATCTTCTTACCTTTGATGTTTGGTCTTGTTTTGGGGCTGCTCTTTTGACAAGCTTTCAAAAGCCCCCTACTATGAATGTCAAATTAAGTACCCTTATGAATATGCATGAACATAAACCTCATGTACTCATTTTGGTGGCTACTCACTGTGCTGGATTGCCCTGGAAGCCATTCCAAATGGTTTTGATTTTGCATTTGAGATTCTTAATGGTGGTAATTATCTGTTGCAGCCATGCAGTACCAAATATGATGCGTGTTAGAGATACTTTAAAAAATAATAATAAAAACGACTAAAGATGCTAATTCCCACATTTTAGTTCCTACAGGGCAATTAGCCCCTAGTAATGATGTTTATATTTATATGCAAATGTTTCAGGACAAATGAATCTTAACAGAGACTTCATATCTATACCATTGGGAGATGAGAGTATTCCATCTGTCTGTAGAAAATGCCTGCCATTAGCTCTACATGTAGCCTATTTCTGTAATAGAAACTATTTAATCTTAAGTAATTCCTTCTTCATTTTGTGTTATTTTTCCTTCCTTCTGTTCTTTTATTAAGACTCTTAACTAGTACAGTATGTGCGGCTCTTCAGGGCCTACACAGAGGTGCCCTGCCACATTTTCTTCTGAGTATCATCTGTTGTTTGAATTATCACCTAATGTCCTCGCCATTCTTCATTTTGAGATACTAACTGAGTAACCAAAGCAGGTTGCTCAAGAGGCACTTACCCGTTAATATCCTCTGTTGTAGGGATTGCTACAACATGAAAAGACAGAAATGTAATGAAGAAGTAAAGTTCTGCACTATAGCTGAGCTTTTGACTAGCTTCTGGCCTGTTTTCATGTGGAAACTGAAACTTACCGACTTGTCATGAACTACCTGTATAATCAGTCAGGGAACAGGCTCAGTCTACAGCCAACCTCATACTGCAAGGCTCTTTCTACTCCAAGACAATCTCTTAATACAGAAGGTCCCTTAAAAACGAATCATTCTTTTTCAGTACTCCCTTCGTTTTCTCCAGACATTTTAAACTATCAATTGGCAATTCAGTTACTTATCTAATGTCATTTGATATACTGCTTGCTTAGCTTAGATATGTTCTTTTGCAGAGGAATAAAGTGATAGCCATTATTTCATTTAGGAAGTATTGTTGTTCCATGCTTTTAAAGGCCAGCAAAGAGTAGTTTCTTTTTAGCTATCAGAAATGGAGTCTCTGAATCCATGACTACATAAAACAAAAATTATTAACTGAATCTAGAATTCGAGAGGTCTACCCAGTACTGTGAAAACTTAAGATTTCAAATTTTGTTTGGAGAAATAACAAAAAAGAAAAAGAATCAAAGACCAGTATAGTAAGAAAATTGTGTCATATTTATACCACTTCCATAGCAGAAATTCCTTTAAGAATAGTAATATGTAAAGGCAAGGGTAGAATCTGGTGAACCTACTAAACATAACCAAGTTCAGGTCTATGGTAATTACCCACAACTTTCCATAGTAAAAGATGCACTCACCTGACAACTGTGTATATATATTTCCCTTTTAACCTAGAGTAAACAAGAAAGAAGCCACCCCAGAATTTCTAAATAAGAACTAAATTGACACAGATAGCAACAGGTTTCAAAACACAGATGATCCTTGTCACTCACAGTCAAAATCTTGAATAAAGGAGTCTGGGAAAGGGAGAAATTCAGCATCCTGCCAGTGGAAAACTTCATTAGAATATCTTGAGATTTATCTGTCACTCTGACAGGATAATTTGATTTTAAATTCCATCACTGCTAGCCCTAATTTTTAAAATTATATTGAAAAAAAAGTGACTTCTTTTTCTCCCATACAATGAATAATAGGATAATATAAATCAAAATCAAGGGTGCCATTAATCAGACATTACAGGAAAAATACCTGAAAAATTTTAGGGTTTCAGGGAAGTAGGAAAGTTTCCCTCCCTCACTCCCACCCACCCATCATGGAACCAGAGTAAAGATCAGTTAAAATAAATTCTTTATGAAGTTTAATTTAGAGCATCCAAAGTTTTCTCATCAGTGTAGAATTTTAATTCTTTCTCAGAAAGTCTGGTTTCTTTCAAAAGAGCAGCACTTATTCAACCCCATGCTGAGCCCACTTAGGACAGTATTATCATAATTCATTTCTGAATGAGAGTTTTTCAGACAGTAGACAAAAAACACAGCAAAATGTCATGAACATGCTCTTACTTTTAGGTGTTCCAGTTAGCACCTAAAATCATATAAATCTTATAAAACTCCAATCTCTTCTCTTTCCCTTTCTCAATAAAGGGACATACAAACAATTCAATGCCAGTGATGGAAGAAAGTAAAACCACTTTCAGAAGCTGATCTACTTGAAGATCACTGCCTGCTCTTTCAGTTATCGTTCTGTAGAGCACCTCAGAATTCAGGTATTCTCAGGCCCACAGTGATAATCAAACAACTCATTAAAAAGAACAGAATTATATCCTGACCAAAATGGAAAGAGTGCCATATCTTGAGAATTGCTTTTTACATTTCTGGTGACATACTTCATGAACTTGCCAAATATTAAAATTTCTAAAGAATGAGGACTTAATGTCAACCTGCTTGTCAGGGAATCGGGTTCGTGAGCAGTAGAATTTTTTAATATGAAGTTGAGAAGTCAGAGGTGCCTCTCTTTTTGCCTCTTCATTTAGCAGAATCAACTCTGACAGGCTCACCTTCCACAGAGCTCTCTGTTGTAACATTTACTTTCTCTTTAGGGAGCTATGCTTCTCATGCCTGGACATGCCACTATTTAAGTTTCTCCCTGCCACATTTCTGCTTTTGGGTAAACAAATGAAGAGACAAATTGATTCTGTTATTTAGTATACATCATTGTGGCTTCTTGGGAAATAGACCAAGTACGAACTTGGTTGAACTCCCTTCATTGAAACTTAGAACCAAATGATTCATATAATTTAATATTTGTACACTTTGGGACATCCTGGTTCTACTTTTTGAGACATCAAGATATTTTTTTTAAAATTCGTGTATTCACATTTTTCAAAAAGTGATCACACTTTCTACTTGGTAACCTAGGCAGATACAGTTTTTTGATAAAGTTTTTCAATATTTAACATGTATGTGCATTCATACACTTACCTGTATATGTATATACTCGTGTGTGCATTGTATAAAATCTCAAAGTGACAATAGCTCCACCACCAAACTATGAATTGAGGAAATTTGAATGAGAAATGTAAATTAATTTGCTTCCCATTTATCTAGGAAAATCCAACAAAAATTATTTTAAATGATGGTTTTGTACACTGTACAGATTTTAGAAGCTTTAGGAAGAGCACTTACCTAACAAAGTTGAGATTCTTCTCCCATACCTGTGCTCACTCAGGACACATGCCCAATTCTTCATAAGCAGTGTAGCTGTAGTTTTAATAGCAACTTCCCACCTGTTGCAAATTTAAAATTGGGATTATTTTTTAATACAGAAGAAAAATCATTTTGTTCAAGAAAAGTAATATAAAAATTGCATTAAGATATATACTCTCAAATGCCCTCATCAAAGATGCCCAGCTCTTGATTTCAGGAGCAAACTCCTCAAAGATTTCACCTTCACCCTGAACAAAGCTGTGACAAGCCAGTCAAGGTCCACTGAATCCAATTAGAGCAGTTTTCTGGGAAAGGAACTGTGATTCTTGACAATATTAGGGCAAAATACTGCAAGCTGTTTTAACATGAAGGAGGGCAGTGGTAGCTACAATCATCTTTAGTCTGTGGCTTAAAACTGTGTCGTCAAGCCATGACAGGCACAGAACATTTGTCAAGCTCTACAGGAACCAGCCATTGGCTCTTCTGTCCTACAAGGCTATAGTTTGTTTATATTCTGTTGCATAAAATCAGGAGAGTGTTTAGAGGCTAGAAAAATCCAGAACAGTGGACAGAGAAGTCACTGTTGTCTGTATAACTTAAGAGGGGGTGACGTTCTGTGAATCTTATGAAAAAGGACTTACAAGATTTACCAACTCAGAGAAATGTTACCCACTTCTTCCTTATCCATCAGCTCTTCAAGAAACCCTGACAAACCCATTTCTTACATGTCGCCTTGTTTGTCCCTCTTATTGCACATTTCCTGCCATTTCCCCCATTATTGGACTTTGCACTGCAGTAAAATCCTTCTAAGTATTCAGCCTTACCTAGGCCTCCCTCCAGTTCACACTGCACTCTGTCAGAAGCACCTTCCTCAAACACAAATATAAAACACGCCAACCTCTGACTTCTTTCACATCAATAGTTCTTCATTCTGAGATCCTTAAGGAAAAATAAAATATCCTTCACGATCTGACTTTTGTCTATTCTGCAGATTCATCTTTCGAGTGTCTCTACCCTTTCCCAATTTATTTTGAGTTCCCGCAATACCAAACTTCATATAGTCTACAAACACACACTGCCTATATGGTTCATTCTGTCTTTTAATCCACCTAGAAGAGTTCTACCTGTTCTTCTAAGTCCTGCTTTGAGATGTTATCTTCTCACAGGCCTTCCCTGCTTTACTTCCTGAAAGGGTTAATCACCCTCTCCTCTAAGATACCTCTATAGCTGTCTGTTAGTGTACTTTCTGTTTACATGTCAATCATCTCCCCTTGAACATGAGTCTTTTGGTCTAAGTCCCATATATCATTAATCTTCAGTTCTGAAGTGCTTAGCATAGTGCCTGATCTACTAAGGAGAAGTGTATATTTAACTGAGTATCCAGATGTTTTATTTCCTTTTTCATATAGTAATGAAGATAAAAATTTCTCAAGTTGATATTGGGCATCCCCAATGCTTAAAGACCTTTTGAAGTCAAATCCAAATGTGCGGCAGTAGGTGGCTGATGAGATCCTAGTATTTTGCTTCTGTGATTGCACACAGTAGGTTTCCAAGTGATGGATTATATTGCCTCACCTTCATTATACTGTAGTCCCCCCAAAATGCTCAGAATACTCTCAAAAGGGAGTTTCGTGTTCTCTAAAGTGCCTTAAAAAAAGAGTTATTAAGTCCTCAGTTTTACTTGAATTCCTGACATTCAACAAATAGGTTGTCAATTATGCACATGGCCTAATGGACCATGATTAATTGACTGCCATGGATGATACTTTCAAAAATTCATGTGAATTTAAAAGAAAAAAAGAAACAGGAAGGAAGGAAGGAAGGAAGAAAGAAAGAAAGAAAGAAAAATTTATTCCTGAAAATCCAGTGGCCACCCATCTATACATAGGTAAGCTCAGTGTATAAATTTTGTCCTCCCTGGATTTAATCTCCACAGGTACTACTGGATAGATATTTGTTCCCATCAGGTTAATATTTTCACAGCTAATATTTGGTAAATAAAATCAATGAAACATCTGTGCTGGGTTTTGTTTGTCAATGTTAAAGGGGGCCGAATGGAGTGAATCACATAATTATACCAATCCCTCACTTGCTATCACATGCTGGACATGAAGCTCTAATATCAATATAAACTGCATTTGATCAACATGCAGGAGGAAAGCAAAGGCACTCTCAGCTTTTTCTAATGTTCTTTTCTACCTTTCGAAATTGAGTGGCTTTGTATAATCCTCCTGAAACTTCACACCTCACACCACTTCAAAGCCCAATGCTCACACATGGTAGCATTAGAGGAAGGATTATTAAAGACCCCCATTGGAACTGTGGCCTATTCATTTTCTGTGTAAACCATGGGGTTTCTGTGCAGACAGTGATGTGCCAACACAAACTCAGACAGCTGCTGTACTAAAGCTGCTCCTAGTGCAGGTGGGGAAACAGCTTGTGATATTAACAAGACTAGATCCTTCTCGTGGCTTTCTATAGCCTTTATTTAAAACACAGAAAAATGCTTTCAAAGACTTAT
This sequence comes from Aethalodelphis obliquidens, assembly GCF_003676395.1. Taxonomy (NCBI): domain Eukaryota; kingdom Metazoa; phylum Chordata; class Mammalia; order Artiodactyla; family Delphinidae; genus Aethalodelphis; species Aethalodelphis obliquidens. The sequence continues at coordinate 9,204,907 of NW_020837996.1, forward strand.
TTATAACTGTATCAAGCACAGATTGCACCAACATTATGCTGCAATGAGCACATGTGTTATTCATACTGATATTAAGTATTTTTCTTTTTTGAAATAGCCATAAAGGAAAAAAAAAAAAATGTTTCCTGCGGATGATTTCAGATAGGAGTTACTAAAACCATATCAGCAAAGCTAACTTGGTTGAAAATAGCTTTTTTGGAATTTTAAAAAATCATGAAAACAAACAAACAAAAAGATTCAGTGTAAACAGTGAAATTGAGACACAAGGAACCAATTTTTTTTAGACAAAGGTTTTACAGATATCACAGCTGTCACATGCATTTTTTTCTCCTTCATATAAAGACCATAAGTAAATTCAATTAGATATTCCACATCACTAGAGAATTGTATTATAATTTTTCTAACTCCTCAATAACCCTTAACAGAGTTCTTAATATTAAAAACATATTCATTTTTTCCCTGATGCCTTATTAAGCTCCTACTCTGTGTCACAGTTCTGTTAAGTGTTAGGACCAATGTAAAACTATCAAAGCTATGTGTTGGCTTTAAAGAGCATTTACCTATTTAGGAAGACACAAATGTTCATTATGTGTCGATGAGAATTAAAAGTGGCAATAATAATAAGTAGTTATGGGCCAAACAATGCAGACTCAGCCAGTTAATAGTTATGCAATTTTCAGAAATGTACTTAACGTCTCTGGCCTCAGTATATTTATCTTTAAAATGAGGGTCAAAATATTACCTATCTTATCAGGTTTTTCTGAGAAATAAAGGAGGTATTATAAGCAAAGCACTTAAAAATGATTAGCCACATAATAAGCACTCAGGAAATAGGAGTTGTTATTTTTCTATGGTTAATTTATAGGAATCGCAGTTATTTGGGCAAGATACTGACTAAGGAACTAACCAGAAGAAAATTATTTTTTGCACTCAGAGCATTGGAAATAGTTGATGTAATAATTGAAGAAAGGGCATCTCAAGTATGGGGACAATACTGAGCAAAGTTATCAAACTATGAATGAGTAAAAGTTGTGTTTTATAAAGTGATAGAGTCATAGGAGATATAGTTGTAACAGAGGAATGAACATGTAGAAAATCTGGATGCTACATTGGTAAATGGATATCAAAGAGAGACACAAATGAATAGAGTGAAGGACAAAATTCAGATGACTTCCTACCTAGTACTCAATCATTTTCACCATTGAATAATTTTTACATTATTTCTTGAAATTTCAAAATTTTACCGAAGTTATGATTTCATTTGACATTCCAAATATATTCACTCACATATCAAAACTGTAAGTTGTCCACTTTGTTCCACTGTATCCACATATTCACATTGCTTTTAGTCTGTTGAATTTCCATAATATTCCCATTTTCCTACTACTTGACTTTTATTTCTTTTTCTTAAAAAAAATGCATTTAAAATGTGGCCGTTCCAAGCAACTCAAATGTCTATCTTAGCACGAACATGCACACGCATGCGTGCACACACATGCTCTTTCTCCCTCCCCTTCTCTCTCTCTCTCTCTCTCTCTCTCTCTCTCTCTCTCTCTCAGGTTTAACTTTGAAGGGAACTCTGCTTTACTTTTGGGTCTTTATTGGTTTTAGAGTCTTGGGCAGTCATTTATTCTCTTTGAGGATCAGTTTTCTTAATTATACAAAAATTAAAAATAATGCTTCTTTATTAGCAAAAGACAGTGAAGATAACAAGTAACAAACAGACTAAACCCATGAAATTAGTATAAAGTATGAAATAAATATTGTTATTATTTTAGAATCCTTAATATTGTTGCTTTAAAAAAAATATTTAGGAAAATTCTTTCAGTATACCCATATTAGTCAAAAATAATTGTTGAAATAGTTTTTAAATGGTTAGCTAAACCAACCACAATTATACGCTTAGAGAAGACTAATCTTATCATTGGGAAATATCAACACACTATTCTTCTTAAAAATAAACGAGAAATAATTAATTGTTTCAAACATTTTTGTTTGTTTCAATACTAGAACCAAGTACTTTCAAGGTGAAAAAAAATTAGTTTAAAAATTACAATAGGATTATATTAATTGCATTTTAACATTGGATTAAAGTAATAATCAAAATAATAATTTTAAATATTATTTATAGAAAATTTTAAAATAAAAAATACCTACATGGAATTACCAATACTTTATATTTTACTTTATTACATTTGTTTTTATCAAATTATTTTACTATCAAAACTGACTGTAAATATCAGAACCCAAAATAAAGGTTTTTACTTTAAATTTTAGACACCATATTGTGGCATGTCACTTATGCAAAATCATATTATATTTTACAATATAAGATGTGACACATATTATGTAGGTAGGGATAAACTTAAATAGAGATGACTCTACTACTTTCTAGACATGAAATATTGAGTGGTGGAATGCTTCCCTAGAGAATAAATATTCTTTGAATAACACAACTAATAAAATAACTTTAAAAAATAGACTTTAGGTCTTCAAATCTTACAGTAAACAATGCAGTCAAACGACAAAGAAACCAATTTTTATTACTTATTTTGTACTGAGGAATAAAGGGCTCAGTTGTTGTTGTTTTTTTTTTTTCCCACATAAGTTAAATAATTTCACACAAAATATTTAATGAAATATGCTTCACTTGAAAAATAAAAGTAAACTGGAGCGCTATAAAATTAAGAAAAAGTTTAAAATATTTGCAAAGTTTTGGGTGTTCCTGAATTATCATAAAATTCTGGAAAGATAGACAAGGAAAGATTTAATGATTGAGTTAGAATAATTAGGCACCACATTTATTGATTTCTATTTTTTCTATCATATGAACTTACATCATGTGCATTATTATCAATAATAAAGTTATTTTACCATGTGGTACTACACAAGTAAACAGAGCAATGAAAAGTCACTGTGCAACTGTTGAAGATTTCAAAGACTGCTAGTATTGCATGCTATTTGTAGAGTAAGGAAACAGACACTTTTGTACAGTATTGATGAAGTCTAAATTGATATAGCCTTTAAAATGCACTTATAAACCAGCATTCCAAGTCTGTTAATTTCACCAATGGAAATACTCAAATATATAGACATATACAAGGATGTTCAAGAATGTTTACAGAAGTATTATTTAAAATGACCAACGCTTTAGAAACACTCAAATGCCAATCAATAAGAAATGTGTTAAAAATTTCCCCATACAGGGAATGTCATACAACCATGTAAATTCCATGCCTGTGGAATCCAAAAAAAAAAAAAAAAAAAAAAAAAGGTACAAATGAACTTGTTTACAAAACAGAAACAGAATCACAGATGTAGAAAACAAACTTATGGTTACCAGGGGTGAAAGGGATGGGGGAGGGATAAACTGGGAGATTGGGATTGACATACACACACTACTATGTATAAGATAACTAATAAGAACCTACTGTACAGCACAGGGAACTCTACTCAATACTCTGTAATGACCTATATGGGAAAAGAATCTAAAAAAGAATGGATATATGCATATGTGTATTTGATTCACTTTGCTGTATACCTGAAACTAACACAACATTGTAAATCAACTATACTCCAATGAAAAATTTTAAAAAATAATAATTTCATGCCCAAGATGTACTGTTCGGAAAAAAGAAAGTTACAGAGAAGCATAATTATACATTTTTCAAAGAACTAGGAAGAAAGTACATAGCAAATGTTTAATCTTTTGCTTGTGCGTTTAGACCTAAAACTAATGAAGAGGGAAGAAGAATGAAAATAATAAAATTATTGTCTAGCAGGGTGTTATACTCAATCTCTTAGAAAAGGGAGAAGAGATAGTTAATGATAAAACAATAACAAACTAACCCTCCTCCCCATCATCCCTGGTTTGCCTTTCCCTTTTCAGCCTATAAGTAACCTAATATAAAATATAAGAATCGTATTACATAACAAATTAATTCAGAACATGACAGGAAGGGCAGACAAGTGGCTATTTTAGAAACGAATAGACTTCATGAAGTATTTAATAAGTATTGATCCTGATTTCACCAGGGGGTAAGCTACTCTCTGCTACTAAGTTAAGCACTTTTGAAAGCTGCATCCACTGTGAGGTCAGCAGTTCACCTAATACCCAGTCATGACCAATTGGCTCAACACACTGCATGAAATCAAGGCGGGGCTCCTCCGAAATTCTCCCTCATTGAATGTGGACCCCACTAGGGAATAAAGAGGATCATATTTTTGAATATTGCACATAGGGTCATCACTGACACTGACTGAAGAATGGTGTGGAAAATAAGCCTATAATTTGCCGCTGCCATCAATAGGCAAAATGAAGGATATTTTCTGCAGCTGTTTTAAAATCCTCAAAAAGCCATTTAATTCATTTCATAAAACTCTATTCCATCCTGGGGTTTTTTCCTTTTTTTTTTTTCTTTCTCTTTCTCTTTTCCCTCTTCCTCTCTTCTCTCTCTTCTTCTTTCTCTCTCTCTCTTTATTTTTAGTTTTTATTACAACATCACAGAAACTAGCTGGAGTCTACAAGAGATCTTAGGAGCAACGCTACTTCTTCTGCTGAATTTTTAAACTGTGTGCTTATAAGTCAGTCTTTTTGGGCCTTGCTTTTCCATCTGGTCTTTGAAGCTCATCAGACTCAAAAGCTAACTGAACAGGAAAAAGGTGATTTAATATCCTATGTTGAAAATGTTTCATGAAAGAATTAGCTAATGTATTAGCAGCTTTATAGTCTAACTCTTCTTTCACTTTCTCCCTCATTCTGGGTTTCCAGATTGGCATATCTAACAGAAAACTTGAGACTTGAAAACCATTTTTAAATTGAAGAGAGTGAAAGATTTTTTTTTTTTTTTTTTTTTTAATGCTATAGAAAATGTAACTACTGCCTGGAAGCAGTCCTTAGTCTTCTAAAAAGCCATGTCTTCATTTCATCAATGTGCTTCCCAGCAGATCAGAATAAATGGTACTTACCCTTATGATTTCATGCATTTTGTAGCTGTATGGGATATTCTCTGAAAACCTGATACTTTATTAAGATTGCACAGATTTTTTAAGTAAAACCTGTACTAATATAGGAGGGTATAAATATAATGATATGATGAGCAATTTTACTACAATTACCTCAACTGATAGAGTTCAAATTTGGGTTAATCTGCCTAATGTCTCAAATGCAGATTGGTCACAGTTCTAATCATCATCTCCATTTTTTATGTGGTCAAGATGAGGAACAGAAATAACCTGGAATTTTCAAGTAGCAGACCTAGGAAAAGAGCTCCTTTTTCTCAGTCTCTATCCAATGCTTTCTGTGCCTGAAATGACTATTGAACCAAATTACTTTGCTTAATTTTAAGTTCATAATGAAGCTAAGAAATTATGAATTCAAAAGAACCTTAAATTCTGAAACGTCAAGCAATGATATTGTCCACATTATGCCACTTATTCTTTTATTTGGGGTTATGATTTCCTTTGAAAGCAATCCCTTTTCTAGGTATAGCTTAGCAGTTAAAATGGCATAGCTCTCAGAGGGTCAACACACATTTCACTTATGAATGCTGTTTATTTCTATGCTAACAGTTTCCTAATGACTTGCATAAAAAATTTTTTTGAAGTATAAGTAAAAACTGTGCATATATTTAAATTTTCCTTCTAGTTCTGGTTAACAGAATCCTTTTACCCTCACTCACCATCAATTATCCCTTTAAGAGTCTGATAAAAATTTTGGTAAATTTTCAAAATTATATAGTGATAAAAAACATTGAAAAGAAGTAAGGAATTTAATCCAGCTGCCACAGGCAGGCATTGCGTAAGCAAACAAATAAATTATTCTCCTCACATTTATGTACACAGTTACAGTGTTCCCACTAAAAATCTCAAAAGATATTTTCCAGCAATGTAGCAAATATATTATATATATATATATGTATATATATATATATATTTTTTAAATATATTTGATATATACAGAATAATAACAAGGGAAGGTTATCGAATACTAATTTTGAGGGAAAGGCACTAAATTTATCATATAAAAATTAAGGCTGTGAAAAACTAGCAGAAATATTGGCATTTTTATCTGCAAAATAGAATAAAAATCAGAATTTTATCTCTAATAGAAAATTTAAAATATAGGAGTAAACACAAAAGAGAAGAAAGGATTATATACAACTGACCAGGGACAACTGATTTTTTGTCAGATGAATTACATCTATACCCCTCACCAAATAACAAAATTAATTTTAGATCAGTTTAAAACTTTCCATGGTAATTATTAGATAATGAGAAATGAATAGGCGCTGAGAAGAGAAAATGAGGAGTTGAGGTAGGAACTTAAGCAGCAGAGGTGTTTTTGCTGTAACATCATGAAAGAAGAGCCAAGGAGGGGAGGCAGCTCTTTGGATCTCTAACTTTGAATCTCTTGGAGAGATAGAGACCAAAGCATGGGTGTAACAGTGGATTTGAGCTGAGATAAGGAGTCCAGCTATATATGAACTTCTGATAGGCATTAAGCACAAATAAATTTGAGGTCATCATAAAGGATGTTACATTGCCCTATGTAATGGAGGGAAATTAAACTACCCTGAACAGAGGGTAATTTAAATATGTTTACACCAAGTATTTTCCATTTTGTTAAGGCACAAGAGAGAAGAGAGTTACCAAATATTCCAGGATATAAAATGTTTTTCCAAAAGTTTTCCCTTAATTATAGTCTTCTTCTATTCATCTCTCTCCAAAAATCTCATATATTAAGGGGTATAATAACAATTATTATAATATTTTGAACAACAAAACACAATGCCCAGATGACACATTGGCCTAAAATAATGTCAATAAATGAAACGTCTCGATACACTTAGATGTCATCTGATAGAGCTGGTTTAAAGAAAAAGAGCCAGATATATTTATTTAACCCAGAGTTGGTAATTTTTTTTTTATAAGAAAGTGATCTCACAATTGCAAAGCTATCTACTGGTATCAATCCTTTTAGGGGCTAGATGTATCAATGTGTAATATATCAACTGGCTATACTTAACTATTTAGGGATCATGAAAATAAACCTCCAGGACAAAACAAGAAGCAAAGAAACAAACAAAAGAACAACTAACACCAGTCCATATATTTTACAAATGTGTCTCATAATAAAACTTTTACAAAATTGTGCCTCATAATAATAAAACTTATAGGAATAGCAGCATATATGGATTAAAAAGTATATCTATCTTAAAGAACTTGGCCAGCAGTAAAAATGAGGTGCTTAGGAAGTACCCAGATGGAAAAAAAAATGTGGCTTTGGTGATGATAAAAGACAGTAATAGCATAGCTACAGGTAAAGTTTGTGAACTAGTACTTGAAGTAAGGGATAAATAAAGCCCATTATTTCCCAATTAATATATCTGATCATTTTATTTGAATGTAAGTAATTCCATGTACATAGTCACCTAATAAATTGATATTTTAAGGAGAGTTTTGACTACTTTTGCTACATTCCCAAGAGTTTGTATGTTCAAGTTGACTGGCACCCAAAATCAAACAGTGAGAATCAGTATAAAGTAAATTTGAGTGTTTGTCTGATATTGGAGGCCATTGCACCTTTCTAAAATTCGAGGTGAGAAAAGATAATTCAAAGATTATAAAATGTCAAAAGAATTGTGTGTATAAAATTAATTTATAGTGTAACAAATAACAAGAACTAACTGAAAGAGGAAGTAGGAGGCTTCAGATTTTGGTAGTATTTCAGTTCTTGATTTGGCTGCAAGTTAAACAGATGTCTATACTTTGTACAAGTAGATAAAGCTCTGTTGTTATGATTTGTGCATGGCTCAGTATTATGTTTTATTTAATAATGGGGGACAAAGAGGATAGCTTTCTGAAAATGATAGTAATAATGATATTAATACTACTGTATAATAATAGCACTATTAATAAAATTTTTAAAAAGCGAAAAAGCAGAGTCAATGGAAAATTGACACTATAATAGTAAATTAGGAATATCTATATTTTATTCCTATAACTTGATAACTATGATAGTAAGACCTCCTTGAAAAATAAGCAAAGGAAAAAAATCCCAGAAGAGAATATATATTTGGAAGACCACAATATTGGATATTTTTTCACCTTTGAAATTGAAAAATACTGCAAATTAAACAGCAATGAATACCATTTATGATTTCCAAGTCAGAAAAAAAAGTTTATAATCATACCCAATATTGGCTAAGTTGGTTTGAAGGCAATAGGCAATATGCTCACATGATACATTTGGAGTAAATTACTCGAATACCACTGAAATATTATTCAACAAAACATTTATAGCTTTTAATCAGTGTTCCTAGTCCTTAGAACTTTTCTTGTGAAAATATTTCAAAATATACAATGATATTTACTAACATATTTACTCTGGCACTCCAGAGTTTGTCAAATACAAATCTCAAAAACAGAAAAGTACTTTAAGTTATAGCAACTAAAGAGGAAAACAAATATTGTATATTAACGCATGTATGTGGAATCTACAAAAATGGTATAGATGAACCTATATGCAAAGCAGAAATAGAGACACAGATGTAGAGAACAAATATATGGACATCAAGGGGGGAAATGAGGGGTGGGATGAATTGGGAGATTGGGATTGTCATATATACACTACTATGTATAAAATAGATAACTAATGAGAAACTACTGTATAGCACAGGGAACTCTACTCAGTGCTCTGTGGTGAGCTAAATGGGAAGGAAATCCAAAAAAGAGGGGATATATGTATACGTATAGCTGATTCACCTTGCTGTACAGCAGAAACAGAACATTGTAAAGCAACTATACCCCAATAAAAAAATAATAATAAATAATGAAAAGAGATATCAACAAAAGTAATAGGAAGCTACTGATATTATAAACACTATGTAATGTTACATAAAATTATATATATGCATAGTTTTGTATTATATGTACAAAGATAATAAAGATTGTTTACTTTGTTAAAGTATAGAAGATTGGAATATTTAATTCCTTATTTGATTTCCAACAGTATTAGTACAGTGTTAAATTTTCCAACCACAACTTTAAAGAATTTTTTTACAAAAATTTACAAACAAAATGGGAAATATATGTTTTAGCGAGATGTGTTTTGGGTTTGGGTATTTTTTAATACAATATTTTATTCTATGCATTTTTTAGCAGCTTCTTTTATCACTTAACAATATGTCTGGAAAATACCTCCATTTCCTACATATGTATGTGTATAAGTATATAGCTTTTGTTTTAACCACAATATAAGTATTTCATAATACAGATTTACTACTATTCATTTGTTCAGTAAAATGGTTAGGGACACTAGGATTTTTTTTTTTTTTTTTAATTCCTATTGCAAAACAATCCCATAACGAAAGTCTTTGTTTATGGCTCTTTATGAACAAATGCTTTCTAGGCTAGAAACCAAGAATTACATTGTTGGGTTATCAACGGTTTTAATGTTAACAGTAAATGTATATTGCACTTTCAAAGGCAGGACTCCCTTGAACAAAAAGAAAATTTACGTCCAACAAATTCATTCGTGTGTGTGTGTGTGTGTGTGTGTGTGTGTGTGTGTGTGTGTGTGTGT